>NW_018127900.1:3034130-3058486 GCF_001952655.1 Monopterus albus
TGTAATAATTCTTTAATATATTACTTGTGTGGTGTAGAAGAGAATAGAAGTGAATCATTTATTGCTTGCAAACCAATGATGGTAAGATGATGTCATGGGGTAGGACTGGATAAGTCTGACTTCTTCCTACTCCATTCAAGCATGTACTAGGTATAAGCAAATTGATATTGGATTAGCATTTGTTGGATATGTGTAAAATGATGTGTGTTGACATATCAACTGTCTTTACATGCTTGAAAGAATAAATCAAATCAAATCAAATCAAATCAACAGCCTAATTTATTGAACCACTCATGGAAATCAGTGGACTCTAAAGCTTTTTTGCAAAAAAATCAAATCTTGTTGCTGTGATATCTAACTAAAGAATAAATTAGACAGTTATCTTATGTTTGTACTGTAGATATTTAATTTACCCACACACTCACACAAAACATCTGGCTTCAGGGGAGATTTTAATATATTAGAGTCCTGTGGTTATCTAACCTGAAGCTGGTCGTTTGTAGTATTGAGGAAACAGAGAAGGGTCTGGGGGGATTGGCCCGGATATTGACGAAGGCCCCTCACACATCTGAAGCTGCAAAATGTAAAAACAAACAAACAAAGCAGTACAGTATCAGCTGAGAAATGCTGTCAAACAGAAACATGGATTTTTCACATTGATAATTTGACTATTGGTTGGTATTACTTCATGGCAATTACCACCATTAACCACTGATTTTCTTAGGCCTGTAGGTGGTGTAATAACTGCACGCATGTATACCACTTTTCTGACAAAATATAGTAATAATGATATTTAGGTTTATAAACCAAGTACGTGAAAATGAATGAATGAATGAATTATTCATTCTTGTGAACACAACAATGAAATTCCTTTCCGTCCAGTAACTAATACACTGCTTGCTACCGTTAGCTAGATACCTACCAGTGTAGCTACCCTAATAATTTAAGTAAATTATTAGGGTAGCTTATAAAGTTAGCTAGCGTTAAGTAACCAACCAAGGCTCTGTCGACGAAACTAAACACAAATAGCGTTTGACGAAAGATATTTGCAATAGCTTGCGTCGACTAAGCAACTGCAATTGGTTGAGTTGCATAAAATAATCAAGTTAATTCGTTTACCTGTAATTTCGACTTGTTTATCTGTTGAGGATTTAGTTCATGCACCCCTATGACGCCGAGGCCCGGTACAATAATCGTTACCATGGTAACGGCGCAGCCGCAAACGGAAACGCACGTAATAGAAGGACTCCTCCCAAAATTCATCCAAATCTTTTAAGCAGTTGGTAGTTTATCAGAAATAAGTCATGCACGGAGCGGTAGACTACTAACAACACAACAGTGTGCTGTTAATCACGTTTGGTTCAAGTTATGGCGAATCAGTTTGGAGACCTGCCATAAAATGGTTGCTTACAATAATGATATGAATAAAAATCAGGCTTAACACACAACTCACATTATTTCTGTGTGTTTTCCTTCCTGAATATTGCCTTTCAGGTTGTCTAACCCAAGTCAGTCGCCACACCCAAGCTCCAAATATGGCCCAAATCTTTACAAAACCTAACCTAAATTAAAACGTGACCATTTGTAAGCATATTTCACACCTTTCTGTGCTTCTTCAGTTTATAGACACAATTGTAGATTTGAAAGGGTTTTTTTAAACCACAGCTCAGTGACATTTTATGAAATATGTAGATGACATCGGGGTAGCAGGCATAATCCTATGATTTCTGGATAGATTAATAGCTACTATAATACATATATAAAATATTTTTCCATGAATATCACAGGTATCTTTGTCGTACACAGGCGTGCCTATACCTTTTGCCATACACATACTGAGCACCAAAAAAAAACTGTAGGCTATACAATGCACATATGTAAAACAATAGGTGCAGAATAGATTACTGTTTTTTTTCCTGTGTCAAACGCACAACGGCCCCGCCCTCGGCCGGAGGTCTGACTTGCGCTTGCCCAGTTCGTCTCTCCTTTCTCCTTCACAGAGTCCCGTTGTATCGAACATAGCTGAGAAAATTGGACGCTCCGCGACATAAATAAAGGTAAGAAATGGCTGACTGTGAGCTGTGTGTTACTTTAAAAAGTTATTGTCTTACATTGGTTGAACTGCACCACGATTTCGCTGTTGTGAACAGTCATTTGAGTCTCAGTGAGATATGAGTCGCACAGGCGTGCACAAGGAGTGTAGAAAAAGGCGAGTATGCCAGGGTTTCAGTACCAGTTTGGGCCTGCAAGTCCCATTGGTTCACTGAGATTCATAACTGCAACCTGTCTCAAACACAGTCTCCCCAAATACACGTTTAGTGGCCACAGTGTAGGCTGTTTTTAACCAGTCATGGCTACAAAAGGGTCCAATACTTGAAATGGTATGTTTCCACTGTGATGCAACATCTACTCTGCATTATGCCTCCTTAAACATAAAGATTGTGTTTTAAAAATGTAATTGTTGCAATGTTAGTGGCCAAGCACTCAATAGTCTTGATAGGTCTACATATGCCTCCAGACGCGCGGACAATGGAAAGCAGAGGTGGACGCATCTGGCAAATAAAAATACTTATACTGTACACTTGTACTACAGGAGGACCTGATTTAATGGCGCATATGTTTACAGTAATACCACCGTGGTAGTGACCCAGTATATATTAGGCAAATTCATCATTAAAACCAGCTCGGAGGCATAGGTGAAAATGAAACCTGTTATTTTACTGTTAAAACTGAGATTAGTTGGAAATTGTATGCTTGTCATATATTTATATTTTTAAGAATGTCGCTCTCCAAAGTTCTGAAATCAGGCCTGTTAATCAAGTGCCAGAAAAACACATTAGTAATAACACAAGGTGATGCAATAAGCACATGGCTCAAGCTCACTGGTAAATAGGAGCTGGTACACACTGTATCTGTAGTCTGTTACCTTTATACACCCTGAAGTCCACTGGAAGTGACTGGATTATACTGTGAAGCACATACATACATCTCTACACCCTGCACTTTACATTCATGCTATAAATTGACTTTGTGTAACTTAACTGTGCTTGACCTTATCTCGCAGCCACATACTCCTCCCGACATGGGCCAAACGCACTTGTCTTGGCTTCATGATATCTGTGTTGGGTAACTGCCTGTTTACAAAATTTCATAGTTTTTCTGTTTGGTATTTGTTCATTAGCAAGGGGTCTATTGCCTGTATCTACCATGCTCATATTAAACTGTTAAATTATTTGTTTTTTAACTATTGGATAAAGGGCAACCCTGCTGCTGAAATTAGCCATGGTTAAAATATCTAAAGCGTTGGCTTTATAACTTCAAGAAGTTGATTTTCTTCTAAAACAATTTTTAAGTGTGATACATTAATTGCTACATCAGTTTACTGTTATTTCTGACATTTCATAGATATAAAACTGTGTTCTTCATTAGCCCAGTTGAAAGCCAGTCTTCTTCCTCAAATAGAGTATTCTAAAAATACTATTTGTCTGTTTGATTATTGACACCCACAACCACCATCTTGTTGTTTGAGTGGTTGCTGTTTTACTTCTGTTGTTTATGGGTGTTACTTCGACCTTTGAGCCCAGTCAAGAGTCTCATCTGGTTGCAGATAATGAAAGTGTTAAGTGGCAGGAGTGTGAGTGTATATGAACACAGTGTGGAAGTACAACACAGACAATTACATCAATTTTTATAGGGGTTTAAATAGCCTCAATCTGGAGGAGTACCCACGTTGAAACCCAACCACATGTTGTAGTGTCAGGTTCACTTGGGCTAAATTTAGAGCCTAATGTTGAGACTGAGGGATGATGACTAGGAGGGAAAGTGTCAAAATGGACCTTGTGGTGAAGGAGGTGAGGGGGGTACAACATTTGAATTGGATACTACTGACAGTTGTGAGGTTATGTTTTTAGTATTGTCAGTCATTTATAATCAAGCCACACCCACACAGTCCTAATGAAGCAGATTCCCTGGGGTTTTGAGGTTAATGCCTAAAGCAGCTATAACTGATAATTTTATAACAACAATGCATCATTGTTTAGCTGTCGGGTTGGCAACTATCTGCTCAGCACCACACGACAGATATTTATTGACTTGCTGGGGAACACAGAAGCATTTATCAGCTGAAGAGCCAGCTGTTTTCCTTAAGGGTTGGTAGAGAACAAAACAGAGCTAATAGAGAGTTAATATTGGACTTAGATTTTTCAGAAGCATGACTCAGTGTTGCTGACAAGTGCTGGCTAATAAGTCCACCATATCATCTTAAAATGCGGGGATATATCGGTGTTTTTGTTTCCGCTGAGCCCAAGTGGTAAAAAAAATGTATTGGACTTCACCTCTGACTTAAATAATTATTATTAAATAAGTAACAATGTTATAAAGACATCCTTGTAATTTAAAACCAAGTATTTGGGGACTTAAAAGGACAGTACTACCTCAGAATGGGAATAAGACAAATTTGGACAGAGACTGATGTACATATAGGACTCTCCTTATGTAGGTGATGTGCAAGAGGTGAATGACGTTGTGACATCAGCTTGCATCATAGTCACTTTAACACGCTGTAACACTTGTGGACAGGTTTCTGTCCGTATGATCCGCTGTGTTCTGTGCTCTTGTATAAGGGGCACAGAGGATTCTATATTTCACCAGATCATCATTTCATGCCCTTCACCTAACTGCTCTTCTTTGTCTGAAAACAATGCCAACTATCAGTGCCATACAAGGGGAGTACACAGGCCTTATCATGCTCAAGTGCTGCACACAAAGTACATGCATTCATCATCCCCTGGCCTATGCATATACTGTACAATGTAATCCCATAGGTGAACAGTTCTCTGACAGCATGTACATTCTAATGTTCACAGCCACTCTCAGATAAACCCTCATAACTGTCAAAACAGTGCAGGACTACTGTTCTTTTGTCCCTCCTTGTACTTTTCTTGTCTGAAGAGAGTATGGCAGAGAAAAGAGTGGGCAGTGTGGTGGAGCAGGACAAGACAGGAAAAGGCAAGCAGGCAGAGAACAAAGGCCACTGTGCGACATGTCACCACCCCGAACCCAAAGGACATGGTGAGTGGGTGTGTGTTGTAGAGAGACATATGACGAATCATCGGGGTCCCTGGATTTTACTTTGGCTACACTCATCTTAGAGACGAAGATGATAAATCTGAGCAGCTGTCATCTTTACCCTTTGTCAGTTTCAATGTGCTGGATTTCACTGACAGTCTGTGCTGGCTTTGTCATGGATGCTTTAGTCGATAGAACCTGCATTTCCCAAAGCACGGGTAGCAGGAAGTAGACAGCAGTAAAACACAACACACACCCTTCTGTTAACAAATTAGAACATTTCCACATGCAACATTAAAAAATAACACATCAAAAATTAACACATTAAAACCTAGCTCATAAGGGAATGCAGGATATTCTCTAATGCTCCTGCAAAGACACCTTGTCAAAACTGTCTTCACACACACAAAGAGTGTGCACACACACACTGACCAAGGGAACCCTGATGATTGTCTGAAACACTGGGGTGCAGGACTTGTAGTTGCTGACTAACCAAACCTGCTACTGCTTATGTTAGCTCTACTGCATTGGATTTCTTTACACATACATGTTATATCTCTTTCTCTTCACAAGCTTAGCAAAACAGGGATGTCAAAATACAGCACTGACTCTTGCAGCAAAAAGTTCTTGGTTGGATGTGTGGTCTTTTAAAATATTTGTTCCTGCAAATATTTTAAAAGACCTCTCTCCTAGAGAATCATTAGCTTAACAACCTCAGATGCTTGCTAATGGACTGCTGCCAGGCAATCAATAGGGTTCACATAGAAGATGGAGGGGGAGGAGGGAAGCTGGATATCACCAGCACCCTGACAGGCCCCCCTCCAGATGGCAAAGGTTTCCTAACTAAGGCAAATAGGTAAACTGATTGTGCACACATATTTGGTAAAAAGCACTGTTTTTGACTGTGTGTGTGTGTGTGTGTAAGGGAATACAGCTCTTTACATGTGCTTTTGCTTTTGAAAGTGTTGTCTGAGTTGTTTCCCAGCTTCCACTAAGGTGCAGAGTTCAATGTATTCACAAGACGTATTCCGCTTGTATTTATTTGAAGCATTTGTTCTGACTAGCTATGTTAGTATGATGTCTCAGAATGTTGTTTTTTTTTTAACAGAAAATGTAAGTAACAAATCAGAAAACGTACAGATGTGGCAGGTAGGGTCTAATGAAAGATGCTGTTGAGTTGCACCATGGAAAATACAGGGTATAGTACTTTTGGAGCTTAACCTAAAACTCACGATATGTACATACCACTGTTGACAACTCTAAGCCCTTCAACTTTCTGGAGGTGCATTACTAAATATCCCCTTAACTATGTAGTCAGGTTAATGCAGTGAAATGTATGTTATATTGTGTACAAAAAAAAAGTAAAAAGATTACAGTATGTGCATATGTTTTCTTAGGCACAATGGCTGTCCCTCCCGCATACTCTGACTTGGGGAAATCTGCCAAAGACATCTTCTGCAAGGGCTACGGTAACTACACGAATTCTCCTAACATACATGTATATTATTGCTACAATAGTGCAGTTTTATTTGAACTGTTTTGGATGAAGTGATGCTGAAGCAGGACTGATAGCAGAGATTATTCTGTTTGCTGTGTGACTTTAAATGCAGGCTGTTTATTTTTGCTGCAGCTGTTTTACAGCCATGCTGTGCAATACAAGGATGTAAGTTATTTTCCATCCTTCCTTTGTTCCCAGGCTTTGGAGCTTTGAAGCTGGACATTAAGACCAAGTCGCAGAGTGGTGTTGTAAGTATCACTGTTGTCTCTGTGAGCCTGATGTGTTTAAATGTCATGGTCAGGCCTCTCTCTATGAGATGTAGATCAAATGGATGACCCACAGACTTCATGTTACAGTGTGTTTGCTGCCTGCCATGTACTCAGTCTAACATATGGAGTCAGCAGTGTTTGCCCAGCAGAGGTACTTCTTGCTCTTGTCTCTCAGACATGGTATGTCATGATGGGATCAGAGTGCTCCATTGTACTGAATGTTTGGTTAACGCCAAATCCCTTAAGATAGAAGAGCTGCGGCACTGAGGGGTCAAAACATCAGTGGGTCATGTGTCTCATGTAGCTTCAAATAGTTCCAAACGGCCAGTTGAGAGCCATTGTTTTCTGTAGGGAACAGTGGATTTATCAGCACATTACTACTTTTAATGACTTGAACAGCCTTGCAAACCACTTCTGTGTTCTGCTGTTGTATGGCTCTGCTAATTTAGATAGTTAGCTAATCTACTGAAGTCACACAGTATTTGAGAGAGATAGCGAAAAGGTTGTAAAACATGTTTTGACACGTCGCCAACTTAAAATGTCACAAGTATAATTATTGGTATTGATTTCAACCTCTTACTTTAGAAGATAGCAGCCAAGTCAGTGAAACTCCATGCTCCTAATGTTTGGAACTATTCATGGTTCCCATGATCCTTATAGTCAGTGGAGATGTCGTCACCCTCCTCCATTCTGGTTAGCTCCAGACATGCTATGTCTGTGTTGTTATAAACCTTTTGCCATGGTAAAACCATAATGAGCAGTTGCATACAGTTTCCCACATGCCACAATGCTTATTAGAAAAACATTGTAAATGTATTTACTCTGTGTTGCCACGCACAGATTTCCGCTTTCTGTTGCACCGCCTTTTGTTTTCCCAGTGAGTGGATAAATTGCCACATGTAAACTCTGTATGGTTCTTCCTAACTTTCTCTCTTTTCTTTTTTTTCTGCCTCTTCTTTGGACATTCCTGTCAGATGGTAAGAGAGTGTGTGTGCATATGTAATGATTAAACACAGGTGCACTGAAGGGTAAGCAAGTCATGCCAGTTATGTGTTTGTGTACGGGCTTTTTGCCAAGTGTTTCTTTGCAGCAGTAGCTCGTCCGAGTGACACCACTATCCCAACAGCTGCAGCCGTAAAGTAACCGATCCTCAAATACACACACAACCAGGCTCTCCCTCACAGTCCTGCCATGTTTTCAGTTTTCCTTCTCAACTCATTTTTCCATCTTAAAAATGTAGCTTTTGCAGCAGAGGAAAAGCAGAGAAGTGATGCTCATTTCCCATATCTTTTTTGTTTCTCTTTCTCTCTGTCTGAATGCTTTCACAAGCTGTATGCCTTTAGTTTAGTACCTGGGTTCTAAGGTGGCATTTGCCTGTCTGCTCCCCGTCCCACCTCATTTTCCATTTCCATCTCCCCCCTCATTACTCGATCCCTTTGTGCCCTGCAGGAGTTTGCCACCTCCGGCTCCAGCAACACAGACACAGGGAAATCAGGAGGCCACTTGGAGACCAAGTACAAACTGACTGACCTGGGCATCAGCTTCAACCAGAAATGGAACTCAGATAACACTCTCACCACAGAACTCACCATGGAGGACCAGGTAGAGTCAGACAAACAGGATTTTAGTCATTTTAAGCACTTTAAGAAAATATGACAGGATTTTCCTTGCTTATTTAAAAATGTTCAGACCTTCACCTTCAGATAAAATATTAGCTCATAGTATTTATCTGCTGTATGGTTGGTTGTCTGTAGCTGGCTAAGGGCCTGAAGCTTGGTCTGGATGCGTCATTTGTGCCCAACACCGGGTAAGAGCAACCCTGCTCATGCTAAGTAGTTTTCATTGTCTTCAATAAATTGACAATAAACTGCATCACCTCCTTGTCCTTCTTTCTGTAGCAAGAAGAGTGCCAAACTGAAGACGGGTTACAAGCGTGACTACATTAACGTGGGCTGTGACCTGGCCTTCGACATGGATGGTCCCACCGTCCACGCAGCCGCTGTGCTGGGTTATGAGGGCTGGCTGGCTGGCTACCAGTTGGCTTTTGACACTGCCAAATCTAAACTAACCCAGAACAACTTTGCCCTTGGATACAAGGCCGGTGACTTCCAGCTTCATACCAATGTGTGAGTGAAGCTAGGCAGAAAACGGAAGTGACACATTCAATGCAATGAGAGAAAAAAGTATGAAACAATGTTCAGACTAATGGACTCTGCTGCTGATTTGCTGTTGTATTTCAGTAACGATGGAACAGAGTTTGGTGGCTCCATTTACCAAAAGGTGAACAGCAACTTAGAGACAGCAGTCCACCTGGCCTGGACAGCTGGCAGCAACAACACGCGCTTTGGAATTGGAGCCAAATACCAGCTGGATAAGGATGCCTCCCTGTCTGTAAGAACTGACTTCAAAACATCCAGATTTAAAATGATTCAAAATCCTCATCACAAGGGTTAACAGTGACAATGACTGCCAACCTGCTGCTGTTGCTAAATGAAAAGTCAGAGGATCACTAAGTCTGTAAGATTTGTTCCCTTACTGTCTGTACAAACATTTATGGCCATCCATCACATGGTTGTTGAGATACTTCACTATAGACCAGAGTGGTAAACCAACATCCCAACAGGGGAACACTGGCATCCCTAGAGCCTTAGGGCTAAAGTGGTTAATAAAAAGCTCTCTAAACCCCCACTCACTCTGCATAACAACCAGAAATGCTTTTGAAGCCATCATCTAACTTCTCTGCTGTTATTGACCTGAGGCTGATGCATCCATATACAGTATATGATATAGATTATTTAAGTGTATCCCAGTTTCCATCTGTCTACTCTCCTAATGCTGTTTTCATGATCATCTTATCTCTCATTATGTCATCCATGTTGGTTTGTTTCTCCTCACAGGCCAAAGTAAACAACGCCTGTCTTGTTGGAGTTGGATACACACAAACCCTCAGGCCAGGTTAGTTAACTGTCTTTTTAAATTATTTTTGTAAAGCATAGCATGGTTACATTGTGCATAATCTGATATGCTTCCCTGCAGGAGCGAAGCTCACCCTCTCAGCTTTGATTGACGGGAAGAATGTGAATGGTGGTGGACACAAAGTTGGTATGGGTTTTGAGAGGAGGACCGACAAGAAATGCGAGAAGAAAGCAATGCAGGACATGAATGCAGAGCCCAGCTGTGACACTACAAAGGTCCATTCAGCACCATGTAAACACACCTTCCCTCTACACACATATGTGCAGATACACACATTCTTTGGCCTTAACCCTGAAACCCCAAGCAGCCTCCAAGACCTCCAGCACTGTACGTTTTGAAGAACTCAAGCCTCATTTATTGTTGGTTATTTTTAAAATTACATTATTTACAGTTCTTACAGCCAGCCTTTGAGCATATACAGTATTATCAGAATACAACATAAGAACAGGCTTGTCAGTGGACAATTCATGCAAAACCCGTTCTCCATCAGGAGTGCTGCTCATCACTAGTGTGACCAGACAAAGTGCACTTTCAGTAGAGCGTTTGTCTCTCAGGCATCTGTTTCTTTCAGAAATCAGATTTAAAGCACTTCTTATTTTGACTGTGTGGCAACTAATTTTGTTCAAATATACTCTGGTTTTTAGACATTAACAAGATAATTAGAAGACACTTGTTTTGGTATATTGTGGTTTTGTTGCATGGTTTTAAGACTAGAGGGAGGTGCTCATTATCACACTGACAAGTACATTGACTGTAAACAGATGCAATAAAGGCTGGAGAGAAGACAGAGCGGCTGATCCTTCTCAGACTGAGTGGACTCACTGTGATTCCACCAGTCGACCTCAGTAACACAGTAACACACTGTGAATCTTCAGTTGCCTAAATGTCTACTTGTCTCATGTTTGGTAGGGCCAATGGCAGTTTTGAACTCTGTATCACCTCTTTGTCTCATTTGCTGTCCTGTACCCATTCAGTCTTTACCATTTCACTTTATCTGTGCTGTGCTTTGTATAAGAATGTTAGTCAACAGTTAAACTGATTTTACTGATTTAATGGAATAAAGAATATAAAACACTATAGATATATATTTTTTATTTTGGTTGACATGACAGTGAAGAAAGAGAACGTGCCCTCATTCCCAGAACAATGGAAATGAATCAAAGAAAACGTCACATGGAAAGGATGTACTCATGTTAAAGACTCAGTTTTGTTTGAATAACATCATGGGAATGTCTAACGTTGTTATTCTGACATTATTCTCTTAACAGCAGAGCATATGTACACAGATTCTGGACTGCACTATAATGTACAGGTGTGTCTACCATTCATATAATTATCAGTGGATGTTAAAAAAAAAAAAAGAAAAGAAAAAGTAAATCACATTCATAGAGTCATTCAGGATCCAGATATTATAGCTTACTGTCATCCAATGATTGTCTTGCTACAATAAAATTTGCATTAAAAAACTGCCCACTGTGAAACATAAAACATGAAAATGTGCATAATGCAGACATTCTTTAGAACACTTACAACCATTTTTTAAAACTCGTTATTTATGTACAGTATTAAAATACAATTAGTAATTTTTTTTGATAGAAGTCCAGCAAACATGGTGAGACAAATGTCAGTGAAATATAGCTTCAAACCAAAGGCCTAAATATTTCTGCTTTGAAACACATCAGCATTCATTAATTCTTTAGTTATTTCAGGAGAGATCCAGTTTAAAGCACTCTGCAGGCCTCCCTTCATACTGTAAGACTGTAGGAATGATCTAAATGGAATTTTATAAATAGTGCTTTTATATACCGCTTTGTAGCTGAATGGTTGGTCTGTGCTGTTACTGATATGTAAATAAATAACATTTTCTACTAAATTGCTCTTATATAAATCATAATTTGAGTTAGACCTGGCCACAGTACTCAAAATATTGGCAGTGAGTAGGTTTATGTATTTCCTAATCTCATGAAGGGCAGCACGGTGGCGGGGTGGTTAGCGCTGTTGCCTCACAGCAAGCAGGTTCTGGGCCTTTCTGTGTGGAGTTTGCATGTTCTCCCCGTGCTTGCATGGGTTCTCTCCGGGTGCTCCAGCTTCCTCCCACAGTCCAAAAACCAGCAGCATAGGTTGATTGGTGTCTCTAAATTGCCTGTGTGTGCGAGTGGTTGTTCATATGTGCGTTGGCCCTGCAATGGGCTGGCGACCTGTCCAGGGTGTACCCCGCCTTTCGTCCGCAGCTGGCTGGGATTGGCTCCAGCCCCCCGTGACCCCGATTGGGACTAAGCGGTTTAGAAAATGGATGGATGGATGAAAAAATGTAGCAGCAGCTATTACACACATTGTCAGAACAGCTATACCCCCTTGTAGTTTGACATCCCAGCCACACAGAGGCAGTACTGTACCACATGTAATCAAAGAATTAAACCCAGTTTAGGAGAGGTCACTGGAGAAGTTCTGGCCTCCACGCAGCCACGTCCACTCCCTCAGCATCTAGAACAAAAACAAAGGGCGGTGTTTTTCTTTTTAACAGTCACCATATGTAATTCAAAGAAAAACATGGAAACGGTCATAATCCACGCAAATCAGCTGCTTGCGTAAGAGCTGGGGTGAGGAAGTGTGAGCATGCACAGTATGTACCCCCATACTACTCTCTGACTCCTGGATGGTGTCGTGTAGCAAACTCTGGAGTCGACTCTCAAATGTCCTGCTCTCTTCCACGAGGGACTCGTCACTGCAGACACACCCAATGTGATTCATACATGTTACTAATGGCTTCAGTCAGTATCAGAAAATGTATTTGTGCCCTTTGAAAGATTCAGTGATGCTGTTTTAAAGAAAACAGGACAATGGTGTGAAGTGTGAAAGCAAATACAGTACAGAGCAGTGAGATCGTAGGGAGATTATTTCCATGCAATTAAAACTAACAACTTTGTCTTAATTTATGTAATCAAATAAAATTGAATTTGAATACAAGTTTGCTAATATGTGTGTAGGTGAGTGAAATGTAAAGTCTAGATTATTTTCTGTATTCCTTAATAAGATTTACAGAAGATGAGTCAGTCCCTGAAGGTACCGGTAAAAGGTTCTTTAAACTCAAATGTGTGTATGTGTTTGTGATACTGTAAGTGCACTCACAGCTGCTGTAAGCTGTGTCTGGGGGTCAGAAGAGGTGGCACTGATGAGGGGGTTTGTAATCCATCAGGACTCCCACTGACTGGGCTGCGAACTTTACTCTACTCAAGGCAAGATGAAGCAATTTCTGTTAGTTAATACAATATGCAGCACCTGCTTATTGGAGAAGATATTAAACAAATTCTTATTTTATTAACTGAGCTTTAGGCATTTGTTATCTAGACTATTTTAAAGTTGACCTGATATTTATAATGAAGTGTTGAAGCTGACAAATGTCCTGTAAGTGGTGCTTGAGAATCAGGTAAATTTCACCAAAGTTAAACTTGTCAACATCTGCACACTTGCTGAAATTCTGCCATTATTATTTGTAGCTTATCAGATCATAATATGTACTGTAATTATATGCAATTAACAGGCACTAGTAGAAATGGGAGGGTGTTTTGTGTCTGTGAATAGTTCATGTGTCCTCACACAGGCGACTTTGAGCAGGTTCCACAGTTCCCTCTGTCGTTTCTCCTGCAGACTCATCAGGACTTGTTCGCTCTCAGCCATCCTCTGGACCACGCCCTCCACCTTCGGCAGCAGCTCCATCACCCGCTGACGGCACATGGCCGTCTTACTGCATAATAGACACAAATAACAGTCCAATACGGAGGAGGAAAATTAACAACACCCCTCTGTGCTGTCACTGTATATTTTCTTTTAATATATTACAGTATGCAGTACAGATATGTTTGATGAATCAGCCATTGTTTTGAATAACTAATAAGCTGTTTCGATACATAAATTAAATGCTTCTTTGGCCACCATATTGTAAACAGTACTGTCTTCTGCAATGGATTATTTGACCACCCCTAACTTTTATAAGAGAGCTACTAATAAATCATTAATAACTTTAAAGCATTTATAACCACAGATATGAATGCATAATGTAAAATTAAATATGTATATTCATTAGTTATCATTTTTACACTTTAAAATAAGTTATCAAATGTCCAGTTATAAATGCCCTTAATTCGATTTGCCACCTTGCACTTAGCCATCAGATTACAGCTATAAATGTTAATAAGTCACCAGTGTTTAGTATTTATGCTTTTGCCTTATCTGCTTTAAGATGTCAAAATGTTTGTTGAGAAAAATGGCCTGTTTCACCTTTACAGTAGCTTTTTTGTGACCTAAGTTACACCTCAAACACCTGTGTAGGTCTGCAGAGCCCCTAAATAATGGTCTGTGGCCCAGCTCAGCAGCCAGGGAGGGTTTTGGGATTACATAAAGCTGAGCAAATACCTGAGGTGTGTATAAAAGTCTTTGAGCTTCCTCTCATAGAACTGCACAGCCTGAAGCACCAGACGCACCACTTCCTGACTGTCCCCTGGACACCTCTGGTCTGAGAGGGAAAGGAAAAGGAAAGTCAGAAGAACATAAAAAGGAGGTTTATTGTCACAGGGAGACACCATGACGACTGTTAAGTAAAAAGTGAACAGATGCATGAAAAATCCAAACCTCTGTGTTTCTCTCTGAGTTTGCGGAACAGCTCCATGGCTTTTCCTTCACTAAGGATCAAAGAGAGGAACAGTGCTGGATCCAAGATCACAAAGCAGTTGTTTATGTTGTTTTTACAGTTAAGTTTGGTGCAGACTTACAGTGTGTCCAGGGCCTCTCCACTCCTCCATGGCTGCCTCTGCACATCCACTATGTCTTGCTGCAGCTGCATCATCTCTTCCTCTAGTTCACTCACCTTGGCCTGGACAGCCACACATGAGCTTTAGTCTTTCTGAAACACGTGAATACTCCTTCCACACACACAAACATAGAAACACACTCCACTCTACCTGACCACAGCTGACAGCAGTTTGCTCCATCTCCCTCCACACACCCAGGAGTTTCTCTGACGCTAGAAAATGTGAAGGAAAAAATTCAGTCAGTTGTTGAGTTAGTAGGATTAAAGGGCAGGTTTTGCCAGTTGTGGTCTCTTGGCTATCTAACAACATGTTTCTGTGACATAGTACCAATGCCAGTGGCTGTCTGCTCCTGGTATTTGTCCATGTCTATGTGAAGGCTGGTGGTGAAGAAATCCAGCTTGGCCATGAGCCTCTGGTGCATGGACACCATCTCATTTTTCTGTTTGGACAGTGAAGAGTTGTGTCTTAGGAGGCTCATGCTGAAGGAAAAGAGGTAAAGAAATTTTAAGGTAAAAAAGCAAACATTTATTTGTATAACACTTTTCTAAACCACAGTTACAAAGTGCTTTATAAAAGAAAATGTACAATAAAAGCGAAGGAACTAAATGAAACAAATAAACAGCATTAAATAAAATCAAACAACATAAATGAATAAAGATAAATATCGCATACAACAAAAACAGAAAAACCCTAGTCAGTACTGGTAGTGAACACCTGCATAAATAGATAGGTTTTTAGGAGCAAGCAGAAGGCAGTGACATAAGGGACAGAACGAAGATCAAATGGAAGACTACTCCACAAATTAGGGGCAGTTATGGCAAAAGCCTAGTCACCATAGTTTTTCAGCCTAGATCTATGCAAATGTGTGAAAATATACAGTATATGTTGTGTGTGGGAGCTAATGTGTGTATGCCCTACATGGCAGCTTTCTGTCCCTGCTGCAGTCTTTGCCAGTCTTCTTTCAGGGAGCGGATGGTGTGCCACGCCTGGCCGCAGGTCCTCCTCAGAGGGCTGTAGGCCAGAACGTGCTTAGGGTCCGTTTCTGTGAGAGAGAAAGAGAGAAAAAAAAATCAGATAAGAGACAGAAACTCACAGTCAGACTAAAGCAAAGAAGGTGATCTAAAGCATACATTACACCTTAAGTAATCTTAACCTTGAATCATACATTTTGTTTCACCGTAAGAGTTCATGTTGCTTAACTTGTCAAAAACACTATGCAAAACTTTCACTAGAAATCTAGCACAGGAACCCTGACACATCTTGGTTGCTTAGCACAATGAAATATTTACTTTGATTTCCATTTTTGGCTAAAGTGTTCAAATCATTAAGGCACATTCACCTGAAATAGATGTATAAATCACAAAATATAGAAAAGACATATTGCATATTTTAATTCTCAGTTGAGATAAACTTTGTACTTACGGACAAAACGGATGTTTTCAGGGAGAGTGCGAGGAGAAAACTGGGGCTCATAGCTGCAAGAGGAGCGATCAAACAGGAAGACCAGAGGCAAATCTGTCCGTCGCCCATCTATCTCCTACAAACGCAGGTAATAATAATACTAAGACTCACTTTCACACAGTGTTTTTGAATATTCTGAAGGCATTGTGTGTACAGCATTTATGTCAGATTTTACTGTGTAATCTATGGCACACTGCATGGCCAGGCCATTAGGCTCCAAGGCTAATCCCGCCTCCAGCAACAGCTCCTGATTGGCTGCGGGGATGTTGGTGTCTTTCTCTATTCTCAGCTGCAGGTCGGCAACAGTCTCACCGTCTGAGACGGCATACGTCAGGATCATTGCAGACCTCATGTTCAGGACATGAACCAGCTGAGGGAAAAGACAAAGCACATGGAAACAGAACAAGTAAATGTGTTAACCTAAACAAAAAAACAAAAAAGCACAATCTTTAAATGATAGAATGGGTGCCTTTAATTACAGCCTTACCATCAGTCCAAGAGGTAATTTGTTTAAAGCTGGACCACAGATTCAAAGATGTAACCTTGCTATAAGTTCTGTTACCATCAGAACAGTGATTTCTGAGTACCATTTAACAAAAGAACAAAACCAGCACCGGGGAAACGGGACAGAGTGAAAGAATCAGCGAATGAATAAATTAACCTTGAGCTGCAGTATGATCTCAAGCTGGGAGAAGCAGTCACTGGGTGTAGTGTTATGGTCTTTGCCTCTCTCCTGAGGGGACCACTTTAACATCAGCTGCAGCCACCTCTCCAGCTTCTCTAATAAAAGACTGTCAACAGTTAACATGTTAGACTGAGATTAGAAGAGTCGTAGATTAGCAATGTATGTGTGAGTCTGTCAGAGATAAAATCACCTGTTGAGGTTGTTAGGCTGGGGCAGATGTTTAGAGTAGCGGACCTCCCCTAAGAGGTCCTCATAGACGACAATGTCATCATCATGCTTCAGCCTCAGTTTATTGTGCCTGACAAGGATACAGATGGTTTATATGTATGAGAGATAGCCCTAAGAAGTTAGGTTTCGAGTTTCATATCACTGCCTCTTTGTTTTTCTTCTCATTTTATGCTTTTATCGTGGTGCATTCTTCTCTGTGTACGTGACTGGAACTGAACCTGAACTTCTACAATAATGGAACATGATTTTCCTCTATGTACCTACCACAGAGCCCCCTGGAGTCTCATATCTTTCATTTATCATACTAGCAAGGCCCCAAGGGGTATTTACACTGGCACAGCCCACATATCCTGCAATTCTGTACTTTGATAACTCCTGTTTTTATATTCCCTGTGTGGTAAATTCAGCTGTGTAGCAATAATATTAATTTGGAATTGATTTTATCATGGTTTAAAATTCAAAAACATCATTGTTGAGGTTATTTTGAAAAAGATAGTCAGAGAGATGCAAAAGCAAAAAAATAAAATAAAATAAAAAAATATGACTTCATTTTTAATGGTGACCTCTGAGAATTTTTTAGAGGTGCCACTACCAGGGAACAGGCTGCCAGGTTGGTAAGAAAGGCCGAAATCCTGTGATACACTCAAACACCAAAGTCCCGAAGCTCCAGTAGTCCACAGTGACCGTGTACTTCTGCCTTTCAATGAGCTCCGGAGCCTGAAAGATAGAAGGAAAACCACCAGGCTCGGATGTTACAGTCTAGAATACAATGAGTAAACTAAAACATGTTCACCTCTGTTTCATCACTTACTAAGTACTGCAGTGTTCCTACAAATGAGGTGCAAAGGCTGCTCTGGTCCAATTCCTTAGCATAGCCAAGATCTATGATCTTGTGGATCAACTGAGGTTAAGGGTGAGAGCAAAGGAAAAGATATTAGCAAAATTTTATCCAGCAAACAAACTGATAACTTGAAGGAACTGTTTGCCATTGTGGGGAAAGCATTTACTCGATTTCTGGCAGAGTTAGATGAGTGGATCAATACTACATATTTAATAGAAAGATGTGAGAATGATCTCTTCAAATACCTCTCTGCAAGAAAGGGAATATATATTTTACCCAAAATGTCAAACTATTCCTTTAAGACATGACTAAAAATACACATTTAATGCTTTGCTTTTCGATTGTGCATGAACACATCTGTCTTAATAACCACCACCACCAAACGAACAAGTGTTCATGCAAAACTATAAAACCGAGCTATAAACTGAGCAGTGTCATAAACTGACCACACTCATATAAGATTCATAATTTCCTTGCGTCCTATGGAATGATGAAGCATTATAATTTGTAATATAATGCACAAAATACAGGGAGGCCCACAGAGGAAGGTAAGAGCAAGGCCATTCCTCATAACTGCAAGGATAAGGTTTTGTGAATTTACATTTCCCATGTTAAATATTCCACACAGCAAAGTTGTGCTCAACTGTTGAGCATAAATATGTACTTATACCAGATAACCCACATAGAGGCAAAAACGTTTTTATACGACTGCTTTTTTGTGGTTTGGCTATTATTGTCATCATAACAAGATGGTTTGTGGGGTCTTGAACTCACCCTCTTCTCCCCCTGCTGCAGCACAATGTTTTCTGGTTTCAAATCTCGGTGGATGATCCTCTTGTTGTGGAGGTAGGTCAGAGCCGAAGCTGTGGTGAGAAAGAAGAAGGAACAAGAGTCAGAAGAATAGGGGAATGCAGTGTTACCATTGTATGTATTGTAAATGAGTTAATGAGGCACAGTATATGTAGAGGAAATATATTTCTGTTTTTACCTTTAAAAAACCGGCAAAGATTCATGGCTTGCTTTCATTGGAGGTGTTTATTGGTGCATCTAAACTAAACTAGAGTTAAACTAGAAAATTGGCCAGACAAATGCACAGGCTGATATTAAAAATGCCAAAATATGTTTGAGGTAATTTAACACCAGTACTGCCAAGCAGGGAGCACCTAAAAGTTGTTTGTATTCAACTGTAAAATGTCTGCAGTTCTTTAATAGCTAAAATGAAGCATCTATTATTTAAATCAAGAAATAAGTGAAATATCAATATTAGTATCTGCCTCAAAAATCCAGCATCAGTCAAGCTCTAAGGTAAACATTTACTACTTTCATTTGTCACTTAGCTGGATGGGATTCTTTCAATCTCTTATGTAATAAAAGAAACTCAGTCAAATACACAGGGTAGCCATCTGTCAGATGGACGCCATAGTCATACAGGAGTGTTTTAGTTAACTGATTTAAGCACAGTGATGAGGTCAGTGGCACTTACAGTCAGGTAACTTAGGGAATACTCCACCAGAATAGGATTGCCCTCCTATAACATTTCTGGATTAATGATGGAGAATGTAATAAAATTATCAAAACCAGAATGAGAGAGATCATCTTTTATATTCCATGCATTCTTCAACTTTTTCAAAACCCAAAACCTGGCATCAACATCACCCACATACAATTCAACTTACAGTTACTGGCCAGTGTTTTGAGCAGCCGTCCTCAAGCAGAGATGAGGAGCAGCTACAGAGCTCTGGTAAGTTCACTTCTTTCTAATGCCACACCCATTTTTTTTTCTTCTTTAAAATGCATTTGACCTCTGACCAAACCCAGCATCACTGATGGATGAACTCAAAGTGTGCTCTCTTGCACCACACCCAAGAGTGATGTCACAGTGTACTGACACACCCTGGAGAACAGTTGAGAACCTTTTATTTTTTAGTTCTTCTCTCACAGTGCTGATGAAATTATCCCCGTGATCTCTTAATCTGTCATCTGCAATTATTTTTTCTTTTTTTTTTTAAGAATTAATTTGATTATTGATTACTGTCTTATAGTTAAAGTGTTGATTATTACTGTTCCCATTTGGTCTGTGGGTTCTGTATTGTCTTTTCTTTTGATTGTTTGTTGATTTGCCAGAGATTATGTTGTTTGGTCTTTTGTTCAAACATGTTTTTTTTGTTTTTTAAAAAAAGATAATGATGTGACCCATATGCTATGGCCTTCACAGTCACTAGATTTTAACACAACTGAACGCCTATGGGAGATTTTGGGCCAAGGTGTTTCACAGTGTCTCCACCACATCATCAAAACACCAAATGAGGGAGTATCTTTTGGAAGATTGGTGTTTATCCCTCCGGTGGAGTTCAGAGACTTGTAGAATCAAGTGCCAAGGTGCACTGAAGCTGTTCTAGTGCCACGTGGTGACCCACTACCTTATACTTTTGGTTGAGGTTTCCTTTGTCACACATTAGTATATAGCTACATTCTTTAGCCATTAATGTTGTAACTGAAGTTAAACTGTAATAGGTTTTGTCTGTCAAACTGAAACTATGTCACTACACTTGTGTGTCAAAGGGTGACTAGTATGTGTGCTGGAAATGAGTATAATGAAGCAGAACTCATAACCTTGGGAACCTATACTAATGTATATGTGTGGAAGACTGAGTTTTTGGGTGTGGATGTGCATGTCTGTGTGTTTACCTTTCACTTGTGAAGCATTTTAAAGGAGATCACTGAGTATCAGGAATCATGCATCAGTGGGTAACAGAAAACAGAGTTTGTGTGTTTGTGTGTCTTACTCTATTCCGCTCTAGATATTTGTGACCCAAGTCACATGTCCTCTCTCAAACCTGTTTATACAGCATCAAATATACACTGCACTGTTGATGTTAGCTTTCATGCACTGTTTGTGAAAGAGAGCTTGAGTGTCTGATTGCTGACGTAAGACCGTCCAAGGGTGAGTTGTTGCCATGGTGACTAATAGGTTGATGATTCTGGGTCACAGGTGATGTCGTGGTACTGGTCACCATGACCATTTCCTCCATACTACAGGAAATTAATCACACTGCCAGCTCACTCAATCGCTCTCTCTCACTCTCACATGCATGCAATTAAACATTTCATAATAGTCACACTGAAGTTGGGGACTGAGCAGGATACTCACAAATGTCACGTAACAGAATCAGAACAGAGCCCTCTCTCATCCCACAGCAGTTCTCCAAGAGGTTCAGATACTGCAGAGAGCACAAACACAGACACTTAGGGAGAAAAGAGATCTCAGTCTTTGCAAAACATTCCCTAATCTCTTATTTTTTATTAATGTTTCATGAAATCGTTGCTCTTCTACTCCTCTGTAAAACAGCTATTTTCCATTCATTAAGTACCTGGTATTTATCAGGGTTCAGACAGTTCAGACATACATTGGAGCTCACAAACAGGCTCAGACTGAAGCATAAAACAAAGAAACAAAAAGATTTTACTATGCCTCATAAATAAACCAAACTTTTTTTCCCCAATGCATTTTTACTGGTGACCTGATTTTTAGAAGCATTTCTGATAATGATTCTAACAAACTAAACAGGTTTTGCAAATTGGCAAATCAACACTTTTGTTGTAAAGACTTTTATTTGTTTAGCTTTAAACAATATAAATGAAGCTTTGGACTGCTGGAAACCTGTGGCAGGCTTGACAAAAGAGGCTGGAACTGTTTTTTCCTCTCTCTCCCCACTAACCACTCCAACTGCCCCCAGCTCAAATGCTTAGCTTTTGACCATCTGGGATGCTTTGAAATTTTTATGACACTGCGGTTTGTGATGGTTGGTATTTTCCTCTTTTAGAGGCTGGACACTCTTTATCGCCTCAGTTTGTTATAACTGCTGCAGGTTTCTCCCCTAGAATGAATTGCAAATAATCCGCTTGGATCGGCCAAACAAATTAATCTATCATATTCATGTGTGGTTATCTTAAACCCAATGAAATACAGAAAAAAATACTGACATTTGTAATTTCAGTTTTGATGTGCCCATTTCTGACACTGATACACAAAAGAAAAGCACTAAAGTTTTACAAACCAAACTATATCCAGGCCTGGTGCTGAGAGAAAGAGTCATGAAAATGGTTCAACAAGGATTATCAACACACATGGTTACAGCTCCATGTCAATTTATTGTAGGTCAACACTTTGATGTGGTTTAGGACACTGGATTAGTTTCCTAAACCACATATGTGTACACACACTCACCAACAAACCACAGGCTTTTACCTTTCTCAAATCCCCTCCCTGACAGTATTCCATCGCCAGCAGTGGCAGGTCATTGGTGACCACCAGCTTCTGCATTCTCTCAGGAACCTCTCTGGCTGCAACCACATTAACATGGCTCAACCTGTGTGAATAAAAACCAGCAGATATTAGTCAGTGAGGCTGCTTATATTTATCATTACTGAGATGAATGTACATATTAAAACTCATTGCCTAGGGTTGACACATTAGATGCTATACTTATAAAAAAGGCATCTTGTGCTACATTTTGTCAGTTGTAAGAGGGTCAACTTTCCCTTTACAATCTGACTAATTACGAAAGAAAATCTGTGAAAATGTACAAATCCCGACCTATACCTATCTTTTCCAGTCTTTTTGGCCCTATCAAAGTGAAGCATTGCATGCGTAGCATAGTCATGATAAAAAGAAAGTACATGCTCCTTCAGTTCTATGTTGTTATTATTCAGGGGCTAAATAACAACCGTGGTCCTCATCAACCCCTGTAAACAAAGAAAATAACCACAAGAAAAAAAACATATAGATTTTAATATGTAGTCAATAATTCCCAAAAGTAAACCGTCATACAGAAACCAGGTAGGAAAATTAAAGTACACCAAATTAAAGCACTACATTCAGTACCAGGTAGAATCACCTTTAATAACAATAACTGGAATTAAATATTTTCTGGCAGCACAGCAGCACAGCGGTTAGCACCGTCACCTCACAGCAGGTTCAAGCCCTGGCCGACCTGCGGCCTTTTTTATGAGGAGTCGGAATGTTCTCCCTGTGCCTGCGTGGGTT
The DNA here is from genome assembly GCF_001952655.1 of Monopterus albus. Lineage (NCBI taxonomy): Eukaryota > Metazoa > Chordata > Actinopteri > Synbranchiformes > Synbranchidae > Monopterus > Monopterus albus. The sequence goes on from NW_018127900.1 coordinate 3,057,011, forward strand.
CTCTCCGGGTACTCCACCTTCCTCCCACAGTCCAAAGACATGCAGCTTAGGTTGACTGGTGACTCTAAATTGCCCGTAGGAGTGTTTGGTTGTTTGTCTACATGTCAGCCCTGTGACAGACTGGCAATCTGTCCAGGGTGGACCCTGCCTCTCGCCCAATGTCAGCTGGGATTGGCTCCAGCTCCCCCACGACCCTGTTCAGGAATAAGCACTATAAATAATTGATGCATGGGTGGATGTTTTCAGTAGGGCTTTATGAGTCTCTCATATTGTTTTGGAGAAATTATGGCCCACTCCCACAGCATTCCAGTGAGGCTGAGGTCTGGATTTTGACTTGACCATTCCAGTGCCTTGATTTCTTTTTCTTCTCCACTTTGACTTCTGTAGCCATTTCATTTAGATGCAAATTTGCTTATGTGCTTGGGATCATTGTCCTGTTGCATGACCCAATTTTGGCCCAGCTTAAGCCGCTGGACAGATGGCCTCACATCTGTCTCAAGAATATTCTGGTATAAAGTGGAGTCCATTGTTGTCTCAGTGGCTGGAAGTTTCCCGGGTGCTGTGGCTGCAAAACAAGCCCAAATCATCACCCTTCCACCACTCTGCTTGACAGTTGGATATGAGTTTGATTTTCAGCAAATAAGGCACTGTGCATGATGACCAGACAGCTCCATTTTGGTCTCAGAAATCAAAAGGATTCTGTTCCAGAACCTTTGTGGTTTGTTCAGATGCAGTTTTGTGAACCTCAGTCGTGCTGCCATGTTCTTTTTGGAGAGAAGGGGCTTTTTCCTAGCCACCCATTTGTGGACGCCATACTTGTTCTGTCTTTTTATAATTGTGCCATCATGAACATGACATGATGTAGCTCTTGGCTTTTCCCTTATATCTCTAAATGATCTGACCTTGGATGGAATTTGCTCACTCCTGAGAAGACTTGAAGGCTCTCCATTTGTAAACAATGTTTCTCACTGTAGAACAGTGAGTCTCAGATTGTTTGGAGATGGACTTGTATCCCTTCCCGGACTGATGTGTAGCAACAGTTGCTTCTCTGAGATCATGACTGATGCCCTATTTTTTTGGCATGATGTAGGCACACACCTCCAGATCAGGCATCCGACTTTTTTTTGTTGCAACTTTCTCAAATATGGTCTCCGCTTGTGACCAAAAGCTGCTCTGGGTACCTTCTCTGCTATAACTCAATAGCTTTTTCGCTATAAAAACAGAGCAGTAACACGTCTGCCTGCCTGTCCCTGTGGGAGACCCCTGACTTGTGCAATGAGTGCAAGGGCAGAGTGCGCACGAGTAGGAAGTCAGGCTGAACTAACACAATATATTATCTTTTTCCTTTCTTCCCTTCTTTTCTTCCTTCCATCCATCCATTTTCCTCTACTTATCCGGAACCGGGTCACGGGGGCAGCAGTCTAAGCAAAGATGCCCAGACTTCCCTCTCTCCAGACACTTCCTCCAGCTCCTCCG
>NW_018127900.1:3058823-3070826 GCF_001952655.1 Monopterus albus
ACCCCCCCTGCTCATCGACCTGCGTACTTACTTTCTCTGTTTTTCATTCTTCACAGTTTCATAGCTCTAACTAAATCAATGTGTTTCTGATTTCCACAAGGTCAGGCCAGTTTTAACAAAAACAAAGGAACAATATAAGGATAACAAACTCAAACTGATACCAAATCCAGGAAATTGATTTAACCATAACATTGTAGCACATGTAAACATTTAGATAAACAGATAAGCTTTTGTTATAAATCATTAACATATTTTGTTTCCTGTATTAAACTTGTGATGCAGGGGAGCATACAAGCATGCGTACATCTGTATTAAGAAGATGTAATAACATAATGGTCTGTTGCCATGCACGTGTCCCCAGCCCTGTGGTTTTTCCACGAGGTGAGCGTGGGTGCAGAGAAGACGTGTGGTTGTGACCATGTCTGCCTGAAAACAGCACACTTGTTAAATTGGGACTAGGAAAGAAATGGTTTTATATCACCCCCCATTTCTCATTAAAAAAAAAAAATCTAAACTTGCACAAACTCTACAAACTCCAGTGACCCGACACCCAAACTGAAGCGGTTAATAGACAGCACAGACATGTGGAAATGAAACACAAAGCAAAGCAAAATGAGGAGGTGGCACATTAACAGCAACTGACCAAAATAACCCAAATGTCTATGCTGTTCTAATTATTCGGTGCCTTGTGTGATTTTTACTATTTCTGGATATAAATGCAACTGTGTATTTTGAGAAAACATAAAACAGATGGCTATATAAACGTCAAACGTTTAACTCATAAGCACGTAGCTTGTAATGGAATTTACCACGGTGAGTCAAAAACATATCAAACCAAAACTTGTCTCACATGCCAATAACAGCTGTAAGGAAAACATAAAGTACTTTGGATGTTAATAAGATACAAGGATGTTGTACATTTCTTTAGCTGAACTGAAAAAAAACCCACTGTCACACACTAAGATGCATCACTGCAGAAAAACAGATTCCTGGAACACAGAAACAAGCTTAGGCAAGATGCTGTGGTCAAACAAAAACCAAAGAAAACTGTTGGGAAATCAAATCTTATTCACTCTCTGGATATTCTCTTCTCAGTGAGTTCAGTGACAATATATTAAAGTCTCTTCTGTACTGAAAAAGACACATTAGATCAGAACCTGTAAGCATCTATGAGTAAACCTGGGATTGACAAGATATTGCCAGCTGTATCTTTTGTAGTTTTAAGGTACATAATCCCACATAAATGTTTGCCCATGGCACAGGAATACTAACTGGAGAGTATCCTGACGTCCTAAGCTGCGTTTCCACTGTCGGAACCTAACAAGCTGTACACCTCAAGCTTCCCTTAACTGTCACCTGGCATAACCTCACAGGTTGATGCAGACCGTTCTGCTTTGCTTTTCCACTGTATATTTCACTGTCGGTCTCTGTTTTGAGGAGGGTGGGGCTGCGCTTCTCACACTCACACGCACACACACAGAGCTGAGCATAGCATGTGGGTAAAGGATTACACTGCTCCAAAGCAGCAAAATCGGCCAGTGATGGAGACTGTATGAGCAGTTTATCAAACGCAGAACCTGTTCAACACATTTTGGTAGGTTCCTATGATGGAAAAACCCTACTAGTGGTCAAGATATATACGTACATAATTAAGAACTTTTGTTGGAACTTTATTGGTCGGCGTCAGGGGCTCTAGACAAAAGGTGCCATGTGTTCACTGTATGACCTGAAATTGACTGGTATTTGAAGGTGAAAGACGAAGGATGGTGGGGCCAAAAAAAAGACCCTTGAGTAGAATGAAACCCACCTCTTCATGATCTGGATCTCCAGACACCATCTCTCCTTGTTTCTCTCGCTCAGCTCCTGGCGGCACTGCTTTATAGCAATCTGCTCCTCTGTGTCCTAAAAGTGCACATGTGTACGCACACACATATACAGAGAATGTTGTTATTAGGTATTACGTTACACTCCTGTGTGTGTGTTTACATTTAGAGCTGCGATAAATGAGTATTTTCATAAACAGTTAATCTGCCAGTTATTTTCTGAATCTGTATATTGGTGTATGAAAAAAATCAGAAAACAGTGGAAAGATGTGCATCACAATTTTCTAGAGCTCAAGGCGACGTCCTCAAATTTGTCCTTTTTTCCCCCAATCAACAGTCCAAAATACAAAGATATACAGTATTTAATTTACTGTAATGCTAAGACAAGGAAAATCAGTAAATAGTTGCATTGGAAAACCTTAAATCACTGAATGTTTTCCAGTTTAGCTTGACAATGACTTTAAAAATTATTTAATTATTAAAACGGTTTCTAAAATAATTTTCAGCCATTTGACAAATCTATTAATCATTGTATCTGGATGTAGCAAATGCAATGTGCACATGTATACGGTGCAAAGCCGAAACCACTCAGCTATCAGGGCACCACTTACGGTATGTAATGTTTTTAACGGTTTAAATACAATGTAAATACTTTAGCAGGAGCAAACTGGCTTAAAGCTTTATTCATTTGCCGGAGGCCCCATAGTAAAGTGTTTCTGCTAAATGATGAACAGACAATAAAAAAAACAGGGATGGTCTACAAACCATGACAGAGATACAAACACAGCATACATGGTGACACATTTACCTGCAGAGCACCAATACATAGTGTACATCTAACCACTTGCCAAAAATGATGAGCAACACAAGAACATCACTCTGAATGTTTCTCATTGCATCATCAAGGAAAAGGTACCCACCCTGCTACTGATAATGGATCTAAGATCTCATAATAGCCCACAGTATTGTCATTAATACAGGAAATGTCCTATGTAGGAAGTTCAGTCATCAGGGCAGCAGCAGGGGCACTAGTGCCCTCTTCAATTACGTCATTTTCCTCTGAGATTTTCCCACATCCTATTACACTGATTACACTGTTAAGTCATACACGAGCTGCTCTTGAACACTGCTTCCTTCAGTACTGAAAATAGCAGCAGAAGTCTTCAGAAAGGCATTTTCATTCACTAAGAACGTGTAATTATAATGTCAGAAATGCGGCCACCAGGGGAGCAGTCAACAGCTTGCATATTTAAAGTGATGAGAAGTGTTTATGTAAAAACAATGAAACAGCTATAAAAATGCTTTTCAAGACACCATATTATCAAATGCTTTACTACAACTGCTGATAGTCCCTCACTTGAAAATCCACACGATGTTGCCTGAATCAAACAAAGCTCTGTCTGCCTCAAAAATAGGCGTGAGAAACACACATTAAGTACAGTTTTAACGAGAGGAAGAGGAAGATCCACTGAGCAGGTCTGTTTGTATTCCCATGGTGTCCTCTTACTAATGATGCAACTCTACAATGCCCTCATCCTGTGACTTACAGTGATATAATTAAAACAGGCACAATTTCGACTGGACTGGGTCTACAAGAAGACAGGTTAGTGGACTGATGTCATACTATTTTCAAAAACAATGACTCCTTCCTTTTTTGCAATGAGAGTTCTTTTTGCTGCAATTTTAAGAAGGCATTTTAAGGTTCCAACATTTGTAAACATGACTAGGAGGTCTTTTCTTGGTAATATATATTGAAGTCATTGCTTCTGTAAGTTTTATATATAACTTTACTTGGCAAAAGTTGTTGTTTTTACAGTTTTCATTTTGTTGATGTTACTGGGAAATGCCAGCGGGACATCTTCAGCTATCTTCCATCTGAGCGCTTAAATTGTCCAAGCACTTCAGTGTAATATCATTTTGTTTAAACATCCTCTTTTTGGAGGAATTCCCATTCATTCAGTTTACTAACCTGTCTTATTACAGCCACAAATAAAACATACATTTCCCACAGGGTAAAGATGTAACACAGTGTGGACTGGCCACCTTATTTTGCCATCTTGTGACATTCCCAAAGCCTCCGGTGCCCAGACGCTCCTTCAGCTCCCAGGGTCCACAGTTCTGCGGCTGCTGCAGGGGAACTCGATTCATGGCCTCCCAGTCCTACAACCACTACAACAAACAACAAGAATATACTTTACAGTCTACAATCATATTAGTGGCTCTGCAAAGCTCACAACAAAAAACTAAAATTCAGTCCATTAATAAAAGATGGGGATGTAACTTTGCCTTGTGTTGACACTACTAGGGCAAAAAATGTAAAGTTTGGCCTAAGAATGTCACCAGAAAAAAATGCCTCATTGTCATCTAGTCCTAAACCAAAACCGTTAATCAAGTGGATATTTAGGAAAGCTCAGGCTCAGCTCTACACCGTCAGCTCTTTGCCCAAATTGTAATCAGTTTAGGCTCAGCTGGAGCTTGGTCATGCTGATATGCTACAAATTAGCCTACCATGTCAAAATAATTTTTGAATAGCTACAAACAGGTGACAAATGAAAGGAAAAGCCAACATAAAGTATCTTAGTAAGGTGTTAGGCCATCACACGCTGCCAGAACAGCTTTGGTGTTGGCACTACAAGTCTCTGAACTCTGGAGGGATGAACACCATTCTTCCAAAAGATATCCCCTCATCTGGTGTTGTGATGATGGTGGAGATGATGTCTAACACATCACTCCTAAGTTTCTCCCATAGGTGGTCAGCTGGGTTCAGACCAAGTGATCATTTTCACATTCATCAAACCATTCAGTGACCCCTCGTAACCTATGGATGGGGGCACTATCATCCTGAAAGAGACCACTCAGAGATTTTCCTTTAATTTGTCACCTTATGTTAGCACAAATCTCAAAGTATTGCTGCATTATATGTTGTCAGATAATAAGAAACAGACCTTGTTACAAAATCTGTGGATTAAATGAAGTAAATTAAGTATCTTACAGGCTATTACCAGGCCTGTTTATTACTGCAGTGACAGTACATGCACCAATCAGGCTGCTTCGGTTTTTAATTGCATGCTCATCTATTAATATTGATCTCACTTCTACTTTCATAACAAAATTATGCATTCAAATGCTAAAGACATACTTTCCTTCTGTTTATGTTTTCTGAAGCTGTTACAATGAGCTGCAACGTCACTGTTTTCGATTTTTACTGTCATGCGGACAAGCGCTTCAGCTAAAGTATTATTTCATCAAAATCCTACCTTATTTTTCGTAGGCAGCGTTCACGCGATTTCACACCTGATTCCCTTTGAATAGTTCGTGTATCTTATCTTTAAACTTGTTAAACTTCAAACACTATAGTTGTAACTTTGATGACACAACAAATGTGAAAACTTTCTAACGCTACTTCCTGAAAGTCATATTTCCTGTAAACCTGCTGAGACACGCCCACAAAGAGGCAGCGTCCTCGTGCTTACATCCAGTTGCTAGGTTCACGCGGTAGCGGAAGTGTGTAATACCACAGCATAAAAATACTACAAGTAGAAGTAACGTGTTACTTGAGTGAAAGTACAAACATATGATAAAATATACTTAAAGTAGCAAAAGTAAAAATACTTATGGTGCATTTCACTTAATGTATATCATACTGATTGAATTGGAATTCATATTTGAACATACCTATATAAAGATATCTGTGTTATTTTGCTGTGTTTCCCTGTTGAAGCCAAACTATGCCAAAACTGACCCAGGGGCACTCAAAGGGTGTTTCACTGTGCTCCATCTATTTAAATCTCCCAGTTTTCTGTCTTCTCCTCACTAGAAAAAGAAACACATAGTCTCTGAGGCAAAGTACAATGCCCAGACAACAGCTTATCATATCATAATGTTGTGTTAAAGCTTAAAAAAGCACCATAAATGTATTTACTGATGTTGTTATGGAGCATTTGGGGAATGGACATAATACACTTATAATGTGCTCAGTTTTACAACGTTTCTCTAATGGTTGGATCAGCTTTCCAACCCATCTCACACTGCAGATTGACTCCTATCTGTGTCCATGTCCTGACAGCTCATCTTTAGTATTACCTTACATCACCTTCTTGGTTACACCTGAGAATGCTTTTATCGTTCATGTCGTACGTAATCACAATTTATCAGATGCTGAAGCTATTTGGTGAGGATGCACTTCAGAATTTCCAGAATAAGATACATCAGTGCTGCTCATCATTTCATCATCTGCTTTTCTTGGACCAGGTGAAAACAGATAACTCATTCCAATGCAACCTTCAAGCCTCTTCTGTATTTGGTTACACATGTCTGACGTTTTCTGATGTAATCGTTGTGTGTGTGTAAGACCCACTTTATCAAACTGGAAAAACATTTCTGTTTATAGAAACAAAATGTAGTGCTGATGCTTTTCCAGTGAGGATAGTACACAACAGTGGGCTTTGTGAAAGAAAAGACTAAATACAACTTATAATGAAAGACCTTTTGTTTCTAGCTGTTATTTAACTCTCTTTAGTTATGTAAACCTGTGGAAATGACTCTAACAGTTATTGTAGGTGTGTTTATCTGGCTACATAAAAGGCCGCTTTTACAGTGATAAATTATTTGCTTAAAAACTTAATCTGTAAATTTAACTTTTCACAGCTGTAGCTAAACAGTTGATTTGATGTAAAAATATACACAGCAGCCTTTTTTTTACTGTATGCAAAGTTCTATTGTCACATCAAATAGGAAACTGAGTTGTGTCATTGCTCAGATGTCACGAACACATATTTTTGTATATTCATTATACATGGCACTTGCTACTTTGTTTACAGATTTGGAGCGTCAGAGTCCAAGGGATTGTGAAAGCACTGACTCACACATTAAGAGGGTGAATGGATTTGTCCAGTTTTTGTAATTTGTACACAGATAATAATTGTACACGATTTGTACACAGGTCTCAAAGAGATGCACTCCTGGCTGAGATGGAGGAACCTGAGAATAACTGTCACCTTGAGTCATCTAAAGTGAACTTCACAGCCCAGTGAGTCTATGTTAGTGTGTTTATTTGTGATTCTACTCATCAAATAATGGGAATGTGCGCTAATTTAACACAACAGCAAACAAAAAGGACACCAAGCTAACTATCTACAACCACTTCATTCTAAGATGCTGTTTTCAGCTATTTAATTAGGAGTTAATAGACAGTAAAAACAACAGACTTCGATGATCTAATGCAAATAAAATCATGTTACTGTTCTTGAGGCTAAGTGAATTCCTGAGGGAGGGGTGGGTTGAATAAAGAGGATGGTGGTTGTAACAAATGACTCCTGGTGCCAAATAGTTAGCTAACATTGGTTAGCCACAGCTCATTAAAGACTGCCAGGGGTTTGTTGGTGTTTATCTCACTCAACACCTATTAGACTCCATCTTAAAGCTCCAGTAGTTTCAGCTTTGTTGTATCCTCTCTTAAAATAATGTATCAATATTATGCTTCACATAAGCATCCCATTGAATCCCCATTTGTGTTCCAATAAATAAAGGATGACCAAGAGTGGATTACCAGCTGGACAAAGTAGGCAGCTACCCAAGAGCCCCAGACCTCCAGAGGCTCTGAAAGCTCTGGGTTTACTTTGTCAATTTGGTCTACAGCGTGAAATGCAGATTTGTTAGAAAAAACAAGTATGACAGATATATAGACTCTATACCCAAGGTGTTTTTTGAGGGGCCAGGTTTTCCTTATTCGATTCATAGGTTTAAGGACAAAGGAAATCCCACCTGTACGTGGCTTTTGAGGCAAATTTGTGATATTGATCTAAATAAATTAGATTTGACTTCACTTGACTTGGAAGACCTTTACTGTTAAGTTTATATTTTGGTAGTTTGTAAAGTTGTGTTTTGTCAAATTACTTCAGAGTAACAGGGTGTTACAGAAGAGTGTAGTACTGAACCGAGACACCATGTCCTGCCCCATTTTCACTTGATTTATCAGGCAATATGTAAAATCTCAGTTAATGTACCTTCAATTTTTTTCTGTTAAGTAATTAACACAGAACACAATGAGCAACGCCATACTGGTTCATCAGCAAAGGAGACAACAACAGTTTAGTTATATTCAAATGAAAAACAAATCATTTTGACTATAATAGTGTATTTATATTTTCTCTCGGGTGTTAAAGGGGTTGATAAATCCTAGATTTTTCGAAGTTTTATTTGTTCTTGATTGGTGTCACAATGAAAGACACCGAGGACAATGATAACTAAGGATTTCCTGATAAAATACCCCTGAATAAATAATAATTGATTACTAAGATCGCGGCGTCGGCACCGCCCAGCAGGCTGCGTCATCAGCCCCGCTCCCGCGCTGAGATCACAGCGGCCCCGCCCCCTTCATACACCGGCGGTACCGCTGCGATAAAAACTGGGAGAAGAGAGGTAACCATGTCAGTGCAAGCAACCAATCCCAAGGACACAGAGAGTCTCCATCTACCGCAAAAGTTCTGAGAAGATTCCTATTTGGTAGGAGCATTCTCCTTTTTGTTTCATGTCTATTATGCACCAGGCTGTGTTGTCTAACTGTAACAACTGCAGCTCTTTGTGTTGATTCGTGCCATTCTAGCATCACTGGTATCTGAGGTTGCAGAGATCATAGGATAGACTTAGAGAATGATAGCCTTATATTAAAATTATGCATGTTTGTTATTTGATTTGGCAAGGAGACAGGTGAAATCTGTTATATTCGATTTTTTGCATTTGCATTAAAAGATATTTGCAATATGCATATAAAAGTAATTGAAGAAAGCAGTTCAACAGGTACTTTTAAGTTGAATTAGATTATTATTACTATGGCTGGCAGTATTTCATCACTGTTGTAGGTGGCATGCTCTAGTTTTACAATCTCATGTGAATCATGAATCGTGAATCATTTAAACATTGTTGTAGCTGCTCTGTAAATTAACCTGCAACGTTGTGTGATTAACAACTGACTCAGCTTGATGCAGTGTATTGCATAGAAGGTTTTGCTCAATTTTAAATTGTAGGCTTACAGCTGAAGGTTTAATTCCTGTTTTCACATACAAACAAATGAGCAAGCATAGGGTAATCACCTGATGCTTGCTCATTTGTTTGGCATCCCAATATTTGCTCACTTTGACTTCAACAGCTCTAAAAAGTCATCTCTTTCCTTCTACATCCACCTGTGGAGTCTGTTAAGAATGCGTGTACAGTTGCCCCCCAACAGTACACTGAATATTAACTTGTCCTCCTCTAACAATCAGTCATTTCTGTTATCGAGGTCATTTCAAATCTATTTGCAACACAAGATCACGAAGCGTGCTTCTTGAAAATTTAGGCAAATGTGGTGATATTGTACTCTGCTGTTGTTCCCAGTGCACTGTTTTACTGGAGAACACTCAGGCTATAGGATACCATGTACATGCCTTTATTTCTCTTAATATGCGTGTGTCTGTGTATCACTCCAGCCAAGACCTGCACAGGATCACTGGTATTATCAGGCTAATTAGTTGGATATGCATCCAGACTGACATTTTAGGAGTCCTCCCTGACACTGGCCAGCACTGAGATTGTCCAGCACACTGATACTCTGCACTGTTGAATGTTGATAGAAAGAAGAGTTTGTGTCCATTATCTGCATTCCTGGCAGTGCGTTCAGCTGGGTTTGTGCCTCATACTGATGTTTGTGACTCAGGGAATCAGCTGGTTGGTCTTAAAGCTGTAAATTAAGACTAGGTTAGACAAAGGATATTGTTGGATCAGACTGTCGGAACAATGGCCACAGTCTGATCTCAATGCTAAATCTCTGGTGAGTGAATAATGGGCTGCAACTTCAATATGGACAAAGCCCCTTTTCACATCTCTGTTCTTCCTGTTTGACTGGATTTGAGGATTGTGTCCTCATCTAAAGATCTCACTTCTAGTTATAAACGCCATCAATGCCTCTGTCTTTTTATCCAGCTGTCTTTATGGAGTCCTTGATGCTGGCATGACTCAGGACTACTCATTCGTTTTCTGCTGACCTGCAGGATTTGATTTCTTCTCCCTCATCTCTCTTTTTGCCCTTTTCCCCTTTCTCATTGCTCTCTCTATCTTTTTATCTCCTTCCACCTAGGCCTCTTATGCTCCATTATCTCCTTCTTTTATACTCATTTCTAAGATCAACACCTGCTCTTACTACTTGCTTCTTGTGGCTTTATGAGTTAGTGTTTCTTTCTGATTGTTCAAGGCTTCATATTGTGCCTGAAGGGGAGCTGGAAGCCAACAATGCAGCTCTTTGTTCTGTGGGACTTTACAGAGCCAGATCACATTAAAACTTAACTGAAACCTACCCCAGTAAAGAATGCATAATGCCAAGTAGTGTAATTAACATGACAGCAAATATCATCAGTAAATTTCATTTCTCAAGGAACAATGCCTAAACTGAAGCTATTGTAAGGGTTGAAAAACTGCTTTGATGTTCAGGTTTGTAACTGGAAACTGGCACCGCTTGCCTGCTGTGACAAGGCTGAATGGGAATAGTTCACACAATCCTCTCCCACAGGCATCTTTCTAAGAAATACTGGTGAAACTAATTTTAGTTCCACAGAAAATTAGTCTGAAAAGTGATACAGTGCTTGCTGTAAAGGTGTGTCCTCTGTCAGTTCCTCCCATGCATGCTGATGTGGGCAGTCCACCCACTCTAAGTACTTTATTAAGAATTGCTTCTGCCCTTTGCATAGGAGAGAGACAGGAAACATAATCTCAGAACCATAATCTGAATTTCACAGGCAGATGTAACTGTAGTCGCTGCAGTCTAACCAGTTTCATCCTTGCAGACTTTGACATTTTGGTTTTGCTACTGGAAGACAAGAATCTCTCACCTCAGACCTTTGCAACCTCAGCACACCATAATCATTACGCAGCTTCTTCAATGGCCCGGTGAACAGTTCTTTTACATACACTGAAACTGCACACTAATATGAACAGTTTTAAAATCATTTACTTTCACATTTGGACATAAATTCTGTGTGTGTGCATCTGTCTTTTGAGTTTTGCCTTTTTTCTACTAAAGTGGTGCGCCACTGCTGTTTTAATGCTGCTGCTGACTCACAGTCTGGCTACTGCTACTCCAAAAATATTTTCATTTGTTCCATATTTGAACTACTAACTAGGGTAACCACACTCTGCTCAGATTACACACTTGGTTGTATTTGTTAACAACAGTTTGGGTGAAACAGACAATGCTTTAACCCTATAAGAGCCCGTGGGACTGATTTCTGTATATTGCTATCGGTATCTAAGGCCATTGTGAGCAAAATGAGTTGTAAACAATCCTGACAAAAACAAAGAAGCAAAACAAACTAAAACTAAGTTACAGATTTTTTTTTAAATAAAAGGGACCTTGTTTTATTTACTGGTTACTAGGGTGTTGTAAACCAGACAGTGATGGAAGTGTGGAGCACAGACTCCATGATTCCTCAGTAGATCTGTAACAGCAGCTCCTGGGCCATGTTGAACTTCCTGAGCTGATGCAGGAAGTACATCCTCTGCTGCGTCTTGTTGATGATGGAGCTGATGTTGGTTGTCCACTTCAAGTTCCGGGAGCCCAGGAACTTTTCGGACTCCATGACTGAAACAGTGCTGCTGAGTATAGTGAGCGGAGATAGGGTGGAGGTAGCTCCTCCTAAAATCCACTATCATTCCCAGAGTTTTCAACATGTTCAGCTCCAGGTTGTTACGACCACACCACAGGGCCAGCTGTTCAACCTACTGTCCCTAAACTGACATCAAAATTGTACTTAATTACAGTACTTGAGTAAATGTACTTAGTTACTTTCCACCCCTGCTTGAAAGTCTGATTAATGTAATTAGTTGCATTGGAAATGTTGATAGTTTTGGGGCAGAGTTGATCACTTCTAGGAAGTAAAGTCCACTGTACATGAAACAAAAACAACACCCACAGTTTTACTTTGTATCCTGGCATTCAGATTTTAATGAATACATGTTCGTGTTGTGTGTTTAGATCTGGTCTTATGCTTTAAATGTTATAAGACAGACCACAGACACAGCAGCAGTGTTGATGGCGCCCAAATGGGGCCTCTGCATGTCAGATAGCACAGAATTGTAAAAGGGTGGGATACACACATGCTTGTGTCTGATGTGTGTGTGCATGTGTTGATATGTATGCATGTTTCCGAAA
>NW_018127900.1:3070838-3071531 GCF_001952655.1 Monopterus albus
GCAGGAAACACATGTTTGTAGCTGACAGAAGTGGAGAGAAGTGAACAGAGCTGAACAGCTGCACAAAGGAAACAGAAAGGAAAAACTAGTGTGCTGTTGTTGTCACCCTGCCAGTGAGGCTCAGCTGGGGGGTAACAGCACAGGTCAACAGGGTTTTTTATGTGTTTGAGGCAAGGACAGCTTTCAAGGAACCCGCCTTCTTAATGGTGAGTGTGTAAAAGTAAAACTTGAAAGGGAGTCTTTGTTCCAGCAAATCTTTGTGTGAAGCAGTGTTGATTAGCGTCATACTCCTGAGCACTTTGTGTATATAAGAGAACATATCTGCATTTGTGTGGTTGCCAACGTAGCTGTTCTACCTCACTGATCTATTGAAACACAGTGCTGTTTTCTATTAGGTCAGCCAACCTCAGAAGGTGAGTCAGTGGAGAACCAATTGATGGAGAGGGGAGAAAAAGTATGAAAGGAAAACATGAATTTAGCTACTTTCTCTTGCTTTAGGCATTCCCTTTGAAGTCCTGAGTCACTTTATTAGCCTTTATCCTCCTGCAGCTGCAGCTTCGCTCAGTTAGAGAAGGAATGCTGTCAGTATGGTGCAGAAACTTTATGCTGTGCCTGCTGTATTTCATCGCTCCAGGGTTGTTCAGATTGTGTTGTTTGATGTGGTGGTCAGCGTCTCATGTTTGGCTTACAGAC
>NW_018127900.1:3071572-3089569 GCF_001952655.1 Monopterus albus
TTATCTGAATGTAAATAAAGTGAAGAAATGGGATCATAGGAGGAATGTGACAAAAAAAAACCCATAAAAACATACCGCGGTTTAACGACAGCACAACTTGTCTCCTATCAGACTGTACTGCTCAGGCTATTAAAACTTCCTGTCTGAGCAGTACAGTCAAGTTAACTTAACTTCAGGAACCTAGAAATGACCTCCAGTTTCCCACAGATCACACCCTTTCCTATTTCACCCCAAAGGAAAGGAAGTTTACACAGGGAGGGGAAGGGATGAGGGAAGGAAGGTGGACAGGGAAACAGTACAGCTGAGAGAAGGTGACCAGTCTTGGTCATTTTCCTACTATTGTTGGTACAGTATTGATGACAGACTCATAACAAAAGATTTACAAAGACAGACACAATGACATCCCTCCTTGGATGTTTCAGTCACTCACCTCACTGTATACTGTTGCAAATCTTTTTTGTTTTGCGTGTGTGTGCATTGGATGCAATGAACATATTTTCCAAAAGAAATACACAAGAAAGATGTGCTTATGTATTTATGATTGTTATGATTCTGGCCTTTGTCTTTCTTGTTTCCACCACAGCTTCTGAAGGTATCAGTGCTAAACTGAGTCCATCTAAAGTAAAATAGCTTGTAAATCTTCCCTCAGCTGTTTCTCATATGTAATTATATTCTATTTCCAGCAAACTGAAGACCACTTCAGCTGAAGACCACTTGAGTAGTCATGACCAGATCACTTGGACCTTTAATTCTCCTTTCTGCTCTCTGCTGCTGCCTAGTGGACAATGTACGTACTACATCATTGTCACACGAGGACCATCAAGTGCTTATGCATGCACACTGTATCTTAATACAGTTCATTTGTTGTGATTTATAATTCTTCTGTGCAAACACTTAGCCAGTTTAATATTTTTGCATGTGTGTTTTTGTTGTGTGGCAACACAAGTTTGCACATTGACTTGTTTGAAAATGCCTCTGTGGTTGTGCCCTCAAGTGCTTGCTTGAAACATCAACATCTGAGATTTAAGAGTCAGTGGCTGAACAGCTACATTCAATAATGTTTTAGCAAAATAAATATTCATTCACTTTTTCCTTTAAAGCTTTGATTTTGAAGCAGTATAGCTCATACACTCATTGTCCTTCTGTCATTCTCTCATGTCTTTTGGAACACCACTGTACTCTATGTACCAACAAGTAATGTTTGTCTAAAATGTAAAGTCAGTTAAATGTTGATTGGAAAAGATTTCTGACCGCATGTGAAGCATATTTGAAAGCTCTGCAAGTTTATTTTCACAGTACCCTAAAGAAATTAAATAAAACCACTGGCTGTCTGGGCTGGAACCGGTTCCTGTGCATGGCTCCTCTGTGTTTAACATAGCTTTTCTATTGCAGGTGGAGCTGTTCCGCACTAAGAGAGGAACTCGTTTTTATAGAGGTGAGCCTGACAGGCAGCCAGCTAGACGGCCACGTTTGAGTATTCATGTCCAGAAGTCTTCACCTTCCTTTGACACCTTCTGTGAGCTCACCACATGTTTTCTTCTCTAATAACACCATCACCATCTCCATCAACCTAAGATTCTTTAAATTCTCTGTGTCATGTGTTTCTCTCCTCGTGTTTGTAACTGCTGTTGCATGTGACAGTGACTAGGTTTTCTGTGTCTTACTATTTGACTGGCTGTATACTTAGAATTTGTTTGCGTGTGTGTTTTCTCAGCACATTGTGTGGATAGTGAGACACGAGCAGTGCGTAGTCAAGGAGCCACTTGGCTGCGATGGAGGGGAAGGCGTGTGGAGTACTGCCGTTGTGCAAGAGGACAAGAGCTTTGTCATAGTGTGCCCGTCACTAGTGAGTGTGACATGGATGCATAGACACACAAACACATGTGGACAGGCTGGCTTACTTGTCTTACATTGTCATCGCTTTATAATTTGAATTTTGTTTGCAATGACCACAATATAATCTTCTGTATATTGTCTGCCAGTCTCGCTTGCCCTTACTGACCCCTCTGGCTTTCATTACAACTTCACTTTACCTCAAAGTTAGTGTTAAAACCTCAGATAATTATTATTATTATTATTTTTTGGCTTTCCTCACTCATGTGTCCAAATCTCAGCCGCTTCAGTGCATTCAAATGAAGAGCTGTGTTTTTGAGTGGGTGTAGTTTAGTCTGAAATACTCTTGCCAGACCAGCCCTCGTGCGCACGTTCACCCCCATTGACGAATTCTGTGGAGCGTGATTTCACTGCCCTCAGACAGATTATGAGCACATTTTTAGTCTGCCAGCCTGCACCATCTATGAGCTCATGCGAATGAGTGGTGTGCTGTTGTTCCAAACACCAGCCTTTAGGAAATGTAGAAAAAAATAAATGACAAACCAAAATGGTGATGGCATATAACCTGTTCTGCTCTAGAAAGAAATCCCTGGCAAGATGTGAGTTTTTAAAAGTAAACCTATGAAGCATATAAGTAAGCTAGTATATAAGAGGGTAGTCAGGAAAAACCATGCACACGGGTTTTGTTTCTAGGTCAGATGTTACATTCCAAACCCACAAATGTAATTCTTGCAAGTGGTCATAGACAATCAAATATATTCCGATTATTCAAACTGTTTTTGTGCGAAGAACTAGATGACATGTCACTGACCAACAGGTTCTGTCTGATTCTTCCAGACTGCTTCATGTCTCGCTGCTATAATGGAGGAACCTGTAAAGAGGCTGTGTACAGTTCAGAGTACATCTGCCAGTGTCCTGCAGGCTTCAGTGGGACCCAGTGTGAGATCAGTAAGTACACAACAAACTGTAATCTAAGCTTATCTTGTTTTCTTTATCATTACCTGCCAGTTTTTTTAGATTCATCAATGAAACATTTTCTACAAAAGATGAGAAAATTGTGAAATCTGAACATTATCATTTTCCAACAGTCCAAAATCCACTTATTCAGTTAAGAACTATACAAAACAGAGACAATCAGCAAAGTTTCACAATAGAGAAGCTGCAACAACTACAGCCTGGCTATTCCTCTGTCTAGTGTTACCATATGTTTAAGTTTAAAGCAACAGTCAACTCACCCATGTCCATAACATTGTGGCCAGTGACACAACACTAATTTAACATGCTCTGCCCCTTGTTATTCACTTTCATTAAGGTCACAGTCTGGGTGACTCATACAGGGGTGTAAGGAGAAAAGATCAGGAAAATATTTTTGTTTCTGTGGGTGATTTGTAGAAGGCTTTAGGGACAAATCCCAGCGGTCACAGCCAGGTGATTTCAGTGATAAGGTAATGAGTTATGATGGCCAGACTCAATAATTGCAGTCATCATAGTTTATGTTTGGTCACTGTTTTAAACCACTAATTTGAAAGCTCCTATATAAATGCCATTAGGATTAAGTATTTCCAGGTCATGATTTATTGTATCACAATAAATGAATTAGGTCAGTTATTAGAGTGATATCTCATATATAAATAGGTGACACTATGATGAGTTTCACTGTTTTTCTCAATCAGACACCAGTGAGAAGTGTATTGTGGGGCAGGGTGAAGGGTACCGTGGCACATGGAGTACCAGCCATTCAGGAGCTGAGTGTATCAACTGGAACTCTACAAATCTGAGAGGACGGAAGTTCACAGCTAGAAAAGCGGATGCCAGCAGCCTTGGACTGGGCAATCACAACTTTTGCAGGTACAGTTGGTATAATTTGTTTAGTGCAGGAGCATCTGTAGGAATGACCTGTAAATATTCATGGTGTCCTAAATCACAGACTGGTTCTGATCATCCATAACATACTGGACAAGACAGGTAGGTTAAAAGCAAAATATACAGGGTCAAAAAGGCAGACAGACATCAGGTAACAGCTAAAGGTCAAGTCTAGAGGACAGATGAAGAAAAAAGGCTCAAACACCATGAATAAGCTGGTAAAGAATAGAATAGGGTTTGGTTTGCAACTTTTTTTTTCATGTACACTATGTGACCCATGAACATACTGTACTGTACATACTCACTGTCCTTCCTTTTCCTGTCAGGAACCCTGACAATGACAGCATTCCTTGGTGTTTCATCTATAAAGGCATTCAGATTGTATGGGATTTTTGTTCCATACCCAAATGTCCAGAAGGTACAGTTTCACAAAAACCTAATATATAGAAAGTTCAATTACTAAAAATTAAAGACCTAATTGGTTAAATGCTTGGTTTCTCTGTGTGTGTTTTGGTGCAGACAAGTACCAACAATGTGTTCTGGGCTCTGGGCGGTCATACAGAGGCACAACATCTGTCACTAAGAGTGGCTCTCGCTGTCTCCCGTGGGACTCTCCTGCTATCAAGCACAAGTTCAACAATGCTTGGAAATCTGATGCACTGGAATTGGGGCTGGGCAGCCACAGCTTCTGCAGGTAGAGACGCCACATGACAGGGTCTCCTTGTATGTAGAAAGATCAGGATAACTTGTGTTTTTATTGCATTTCCCAATCCTTTACCCAACAGGAACCCAGATGAGGATGCAGGCCCATGGTGTCACACCTACAAGAACATGCAGCTGACCTGGGAGCTGTGTAACATACCTAAATGCTGTGAGTTCAATTATATTCATGGTTTCATTTTGCCGTAATATTAAAGCACTGAAGTAAGATGATCTAGAGTAATGCTAGAAGTCAGCTACCAGTTAGGAGTGCAGGAACCAAAAATTTTCTGTGCTTCTTTTCTAGCGAGACGTCCATCTATCATCACCACTCTCGGTCCTCGTGCCCCCACCGCTAACAACAATAACAGAGGTAGTACACCTTCACATCCAGTGAAAATTACACGGAGTTCATTTCCTCTGATATGTTAGGTCTGCACTGTAGTAATTGTAGTTATTAATTCCTTCATCCTGCAACTTGTCCTCTTTGTAGCGACATGTGGCCAGCGTTTAGATAACTCCCTGAATCGCCCGGCATTCCGCATATATGGAGGCAGGGAGAGTGATATCACAGAGCAGCCATGGCAGGCCGCCATTAATGTTTACCAGGTCAGTGCCAAGCAACACTTTTACCCATGCGGAAAAAACCTGCTGGGTCCTGTCTGCTGCACACTGCTTCGAAAAGACGTAGGAATGATTCACATCCTTCACACTTGCACAAATCCCTCATAATTTAACATGATTATCGTGCAACATACAAACACATTCCTTATCTTTTACAGTGATACAGCAGGAAAACTGGAAGTGATATTGGGAAGAACATTTCGGAAACAGAATTCCAATAGTGAGCAGATTTTTAGGGTTGAGAAGTACTGGATCCACGAGGAATTTGACAATGAATCATTTGACAATGACATTGGTGAGTGATCACTTCAAGAGGCAATAATCATATAATTTGTCTTTCTTTTCTATATACAGACAGATGGCAAATGAAAGGTGTCTTAATAAGGTGTTAGGTCACATCGTGCCACCAAAACAGCTTCAGAGCACCTTGGTGCTGATTTTACAAGTCTCTGGGCTCTACTGGAGGGATAAACAGCAGCCTTCCAATAAGATATTCCCTCATTTAGAGTTTTGATCACGGTGGTGGAGGCGATGTCTAACACGTCACACCAAAATCTCCCATTGGTGTCCAACTGGGTGGAGATCTGGTGACTGTGAAGGCCACAGCATATGACTCACATCATTATTATAGTCATCAAACCATTCAGTGCCCCCTCGTGACCTGTGGAGGGGGGCACTGAAATTCTGGAAGAGACTACTCATTACTCAGTTTTCCTTTAATTTGTCGCCCGTCTGTACATAAATCACTGTTGTTACTGAAAACTTTGTATCATCAAAATGTCAGAGCTTCATAAACCAAGAAACATAGCATTTTGAAACAGACTTTTGGCTGAATCATGAAAATCGATTGAGACAATTTTCCCCCAGCATTGCTTATACTGAACCATAGCTGGGCAGCAAGCTCTTGTTAAACCTTTAAATTATCCTTGAGTTTTCATGGCACATTTTCTCAGTGCATTGCTCTGACTTAACTCTGATCACTTTCCACTTGCAGCTCTCCTGAAGCTACAGACAGACATTGGCATCTGTGCTATAAACTCTCCAGAGGTTCTTCCAGTGTGTCTGCCTGAACCTGGGCTGGTGCTGCCCAGCTGGACTGAGTGTGAAATCTCAGGCTATGGAAGAGACAAAGAATGTAAGCAAACATCACTCCTAGTTCATGGCAGCCTCAAATTTTGCATTGCAAAAGTATCTGACACTCACGTTTGTAACACTTTACTTACCAGCAGGGGCAGTATTTGCATTTATTTTTGGTTAAGTGAAGTTGAAGACTTTTCACATGAGTACTTCAGCAGTCTAAAGTACTAATATAAACAATCTCTGCACAGTTTCTGCAGAGTACTCTGAGCGTATTAAGAGAGGTTACGTTCGCCTTTGGCCCAATGAGCGCTGCGTCTCAGATGTGCTGTCTGGGCACCCAGTTACCTCCAACATGCTGTGTGCAGGTGACACCCGCGGCCTGGATGATGCCTGCAAGGTGAGAATGCCTGATTATAACACCTAATTATTAAATCAGTGCTGAAAAAATTACTTGATCTAAACTTGCCTTTCTTTCTCTGTATTTTACTTCTTGAATTTCACCCATAGGGAGATTCTGGTGGCCCACTCGTCTGTCGAAACAAAGACAGCATGACTCTAATGGGTGTGATTAGCTGGGGCGATGGGTGCGGGCAGAGGGATAAGCCTGGGGTCTACACTCGTGTCACCAATTACATTGACTGGATCAATGGAAAAATGAAGGCAAACCCAGTCTAAAGCAAGAGACAATGCGAAGACAATGTTGCTTGATGACTATACCCATAAACACAGTGGGTAAAGTATTTGAAACGGTTGTTTATCAATGAGAGTATGCTACAAGAAGACACAGAGATCAACAGGGCTTAGATTCTATTCACAGCTTTTTTTATGTGTTGATCTAAACTGATGGAGGATCAGTCATACAGAGATGTACAAGAAGGACTTTTCATCCTCAGTGTTCTCAAGTTTTCTGTTCCTTACTGTGTCACATGTGACAGTACATAGACAGAAACACAGTGCAAACTCTTTTTCCTCCTTCCGGGCCAGGTAGAGCTCGATAATATTTTTGTCTTTTCGTGCACATAAGTTTTCATGTGTTTGCTCAGCACTGTTTCCACCAGACTGGAGGCTCATGCAGTGAACTAACAGAGAAATATAAAATATAAAATATGAGTATATTGCTTTGTCTCTCTGGCTGGCTTTATGCTGGTTTATAGGAAGAAGTCACAGAGGCAGACTTTATAGATCAGTAGCACCATTAATCCAAAAGAGCAGTCATGCATCATTTACTTTGCACATGACAGTTAGCCACAGAGACAGTTTTGCTACTCCAAATGACATTTTTAAATATATTTTGCAAAGATTGTGTTACAAACCTATCTTCTAGATATGATGTTCTGTTGGCTTAAGTCATTTTAATGCAAAATGCTCAGCATTTGCTTACTTTGGGGCTTGAGAAGTTTGAGGCTTTCAATCACACTACAAACCGACTGTATCTGCTGGTTCAGATTCTACTTGTTTTTGCAGTTTGCTGTTCTACTGCTTCCTGCCGCCTTGCAGATGGGAGTGAATTTGGACAGGTGGAAGTAGGAAGGCTCCATTAAAAAAAACCCATGACTTGTTCCTTAATCACTGTTATAGAGAAAGCACAAAATCTCACTTGTTCTCACTATTTTTGTGCCAGATTTCCAGAGGACTTCTCCCTCAGACACTAGGGTTGAACCCAGCATGTACATAACATTTACACTGTACTGTCGGTTTTTATATTGTAAATGAGTGTGTGTGTGTGTGTGTGTGTGTGTGTGGGTGTGTGTGTGTGTGTGTGGGGGGGTTGGTGGTACATTTAACTTGCTTATTAACCGCGCAGCTTGACTAACTCACTTCACTTCTGTGAAAAGCTCTCAAGAGAAACTGGGTTTAGATGTTTTGTACTAAGTTAATATTTATGTGTATTTTATATTATTTGGTGAAACTTTAATATGTTATGTGTGTACACTAGCTTAATAATTTATTGTCAGTGTCATTATACCCAATTTGGCCACATACTCCTTTGTCAGAATTATTTGAAATAAATCTTTTTATGTTCATACCTTTTGACCTTGTTGTGGTATGTTATTGTCATCATTAGTTCCACCATGATCTTAGGGATGACTGAGGTATTGCAAAAAGACTATTAGTTTATTAGATGCTAAATGAAATTAAGTTTCATCACCCCTATTCCTGGATCATGACTGATCATCATCATCATCATCAACTTTATTTATATAGCACATTTAACACAGCCGAAGCTGACCAAAGTGCTTAACACAATATCCACAAGACCCCTTAAAAAACAACATAAACAAACAGCAAAACAAAAACATCATATTTAAAACAACGCCCCATCATAAATCACAAGCTCAACAAGACACAGGATCATACTGGTTTGAACGCCAGACGGTACAGATGAGTCGTCAAATAGGTTTTAAAAGTGGACAACGAGGGGGCCTGTCTAATATAAAGGGGCAATGCATTCCATGAAACTTCCTGATGAAACTCTGAGCTGAAGATTCTTTCTTGGTATTATTTGAGTTAATGTTGCTTTTTAAAATCATTATAACCTTTTTGTTTCAACCTTTACCTATATCTCACATGAACATTAATGGAGTATTTTCTGCATTTCTTATTAAAATGAATGCAACAATTATAAACAAGAAGAAAGATGTTGTGACCTTTAATATTTATTTTTAATTTTCATAAAATAGACTTCATTCATCTACGGAAGAGTATTAGGGCCACTGCATAATTTTTTTTTTAAATTCTGACTTTATTCTCAGCTATTTATTCTCAAATTGGGGTAAAGTGTCACACACTGGGTGTGGGTGTGTGGCGGAGTACCAGGGGCAGATTCACAAACGGCAGACAGTAAAGTAACACATGAGTCTTTTTACTCACCTTTTCCTCTTCCATTAATGAAATTGCTTCTTCTGGGACTCCTCGACCACGCAAAAATTCACTTAAATTCGACATTTTCTGGGCAGCATGTAGCTCCTCTCCAGCATGACTCAAAGGCACTCACTGAACTTGGATCCCTACAGGTACCCATACTTCTGAGATTAAAGTCAGAATTCAAAAACGTTTTATGCAGTGGCCCTAATCCTCTGCCATACCGCTGTGTTTAAAATGAGCTATATAAATAAAGCTGCCTTGCCTTATAAAGGAGTCATCTAATCTTCAAAGCACTTCTTACTGTACTATATTTTTTATACCTTGTTTCAATGTTGTCCTATCTTAAAGACTACTTACTGATAGCGCCACTGGTGTGTGGTGGCAGATGAAACACTTTTTATCAGTTGCAGCAAATTATATCCAATTCAGGTGGTTATATGACAATTAACAGGCAACAGCTGAGAAATTTGGAGCCATGTTTGAGTGCAGCTCATTTAAAAGCAGACAGTCGAGGAGCAGGCGAGTCTGTCTGTCTGACACAGGTAGGAAATGCAAATGAGATCAGTTAGAGCTGCTCTGCACATTCTGTCTGCATCACTCACTTTCAGTTTTTAAAATTGTCTGCATTCAAAACCTGAAACAAGGATATTTCCTCATGACTTGAGCTGTGGGACTCAACCCCCAATGAAAATAATGGTACAGTATTATTTTGTCATTTTATTTTTGCCTTATTAATGTTCATATTTACAGTCTGATAAACCTGGGCGGAATGAGAAGGAAGTAAACAAGTGCTGTTGATGGCAGTTTTAGTGCCGTAACAACTGGGTGCTCCTTTTAAATCGCTACTTTAAGTTCAGGAATTTTTCTTTTGGAGTTCTGAATTCATGAAAGATATGATGGCAGCTGCACTGTTAAAGTTGTGTGTGTGTGTGGGTGCAAAGGAATCATTAAAAACAACCCAGACATCTAATGCTTGCAGATAACCTGAAAGTAAATACCAGACCTAATATAATTAATGAGCTTTACCAATGAAGAAAGTTCTCTGAAAGATGAAACACGTTTGTTAAACTTTGTCAAAACAGTCTACCGTAAAGTTAGTTTCTTAGCTGAATAACTGACTTGAGTTTATTATTAGATTTGAAACATGTTGCTGTGTTATTTATTAGAATTTGATTACAAAAGTGAACCACAAATAATATAGGTGCTATTTTTGATGCATGCATTATTCATTTTGAAGTTTTCTGTGAGATTTATATGAAATATTATCTGTTTTTTGATCAAATGTTAGGGCTTAAACATTTTGTAGATATCAAATTCATATAGATTTAAAACTCTAAAAAACAATAGCATATAAAAAAAAGTTAGATTGATATACATACAGTATTTCTGGTAGCATCACTACTACAAACAGCACTCGTATGTATCCTGCCAGCCTTCATATTTAGCTTCTACTTGTGGGATTTTCACTGTACTTCTATTCAAAACTTAGACACTTTTCTTGCTGCTATCACTTTCACATAATACATATCAGACGTCTTTGCAGTAAACATTACCATGTGGTGGTATGAAAGGTGATGTTGTTCACTCAGAGATAGTGCTGGAATTCAGGCACAGACAAGTTAATGTATAACAAAAAAGACTGTCTGTGTTTGATTCAGAGAGGAGCTGGTTTATTTTAACTTGTAATGATGATCTTTTTGTATAGTTTTAATTTTGTTGTACATTGCAGAGACATTTGTAACCATCACGGAAAAATTTATAATTTATTTCACAGTGAAATTATGTCCAAACATGACATTTTTGCTCATGTAGTTTTCATTATTTACTCTATTTGGTAACATGAAATCTATATCACAGATACTGTTGTGTAAAAAGTGTGTATTGATGAGTAAAACTGATTTCTCAGGTGGGGTTTGGTAACACAAAACTATACAGTCTGTGAAGATCCATTTTGCAGGTCTAAGTTAAATTTCAATTCATCTAGTACCAACAGTTCATGCAGATAAATGGTTTGAGGTTGGAGGAGTTCCTTGTATGTTCATAAGTTGAGAGCAGACATTAAAAAATAGAGGCTGTGGTGTGTAAATACACTCAAACTAGTGTAGGAAAGGTAGAGCAGACAGTGTGGACACAATCTGTTTGGCCAGCTGTGGTCAACTCTTAACCAAAAATGAAAAAGTAGTGTATTAGCATTTGATACAGTCATGGCATACATGTGTGCTAAGACACAAACATTATTATCAAACATTTGACTGATACTCATCAGATTTCACTTCATGGCTACACTTTCCTTTTTCCTGCTGTTCACTTTCTGAGTCATGACAACACTTTTCACTGAGACAATAGAGAGAAGTAGGAGCAGCGTTCAGCACTGTCACTGTGGTTGACACAAAGAACAGCACTGTAACTGTAACAACTCTTAAAATGCAAATATTTTTCTGTGTGAGTCAAGATCAGATGACAAAGAGAACAATAATGCACTTCTGTTTTTTCACCTTTCACCTGATCCTCATGCATCAACAGAAAATTAACTGTTTTCCGATACCGAAACCTGTAGTCCCTCCCTCTCACTCTTTCTGTCCATCTATAATCATTTACTTTACATCAGAACTTCCTCTACGGCCATCTCGCACGATGGAAAAACAGATAATCACTCTTTCTGTCCATCTATAATCATTTACTTTACATCAAAACTTCCTCTATGGCCACCTGGCACTACGGGAAAAAAGATACTGTCATTCCACTTCCTGATTTCACTTGATGTGTGCATGCTTATTTCAACCTCACATCTCTGCAGTCAAACTTTTCTTTGATTTAAATGATAATATTAATGAATTTCTGCTTCAAAATGGCATCGATTTTGAAGTAACTGCAGCAAAAATTCTTAGAGACTAAATTCACGAGGACAAAATAAGTTACAGTGAAAATAATGAAACACATTATAAATAAATAACCAGTGGTGGCAAAAGTACTCAGCCATTTTACTGAAGTAAATGTAGTAATAACAAAGTATAGAATTACTGTGTTACAATGGTCATGCATTCAGATTATTACTGAAGTATATTTACAGAAGTATTAGTATCTCAGAATTATCTATGTAATGTCATAAGATGTCATTAATTAATATGCACTCATGTGTACATTAGCTGGGCAAGCTTATGAATTTATCCCCGAGGTCAATAAAGTCTTAGCTCAATAAAACAGTTTAATATAGTTTTGATTAGATGTCACATGTGTTCATCTGAATCTACAAAGTCACTAATCACTAATATGGTTATTAAATAAAGGTAGTGGAGTAAAAAGCACAATATTTCCATTTGAACTCTAGAAGAGCAGAAGATTACAGTAGCACAGTAAAATAAAGTACAAGTGCTTAGTTTCCATCTACTACTACAATATGTGATAAGGTGTGGTATAAACTATTAATCAAATGTTTGAATGTTGCTTAAAATGTTACATAGTATGATAAAATTAAATTTTACCTACAGTAATACTTAGGAGTTCTTTTTATTGTAGTAAACTCCCTCATATGCCAAATACAGCTTCACTGTCAGTGTGTGACATTCACCAAAAAGCATCCACTGACTCAGGCTTGACCATGACGCTGATAGATAACTAAAAGTAAATGATTACCAGGCATGCATGGGTGTCTTGTTGGTGCTAAATCTCTGAATACTAATCTGAGCTTTCTCTGTTTCAGAGCTTTTTTGGACAAATGAAAAACCCGTAAGTATTGTAAAACCAGTAGTAAAGCCTTCCTGGTTTCAATGTTACTGTATTACACATAAAATACAATGAGTGGTACTGCAGCCTCTCACTGCTCATCTCCCCGTCAGACACAGTGGACCTCCAGCTCCACCCAGAAGGCCAGGTAAGAGTTAACCTCACCTTGAATTCATTCATTATTGAATGATGAGAGAAATGTTTTGATTATTCATGTCTTTGCTTCTTTCCAGACTCTTATTCCGCCATCCTTCCTAAATTTAACTTTTTGTTTCAGATAACAATGCAGACTTTGGTTGGCCACAGGATGAGTTTGTAAGAGCATTTGTGTTTTTATAGGTTTTATCCACATATTATTAAAGGTACTCCATGTGGTATTTTAAAACATCTGTATGTTATTCCTATGATATTGTTACCATATTCATCATCAGGGAAAGATTAATGAACAGGCTTACCCAGGGGCCCAAGGGGTCCAGGGACCTATGTTAATATATCTTGTTGGAAGATCATTCAAACACCTACAAAAGAGACTGAAAATACTCCAAAGCTACACAAAATAACTACAGAGATAACCAAAATATCACATGGTCAATTGATTCTTTTTGAGTTGTACACTGCTCAGCACATGTACTGTACAACGCTGAGATAAAGCTTTGAGCCCTATTAGCCATGGTCTCATTTGACTGAAACGACCAGTACTAACATATTAGAATAAATTTAGTTAAAAAGTCATATACATGGGCCTTTAAACCAGTTGTGTAATAATAATGTTATGGTTTTGTGTCAGCTTCCTGTGTTCTGTGTTATGCTTTTATTTTGTGGTCATTTCCTGTCTGCCCCAGCATTGCACTGTCATTGATTGCCCTCATTGTTTTCACTTGTTACTTTTTTGCTTCCCTGGTTCAGCCCTTCTAATCACCCTAATTCCCTCAGTTGGGTTTGTTGGTTCATCCTGTACTCTTCTCAGTGTTTTGCTTGTGCTTCTCTGACCGGTTATTCACCCTTCATGTCTTGTCCTTGGTTTTGGGCTTTGTCTATATGGACTCAGGTTTTGTTCCCTCTTGTTTTTGGTCTGTGACTTTCCTTGTTCTTATCCTTTGTTACAGTAGTTCTGTTACTTAACTTCTCAGTTTCATAAGGTCAATCCCTGACTGTGTAGCTTATTGTGTCCATATGGATGGTTGTCAAACTTTAGGTTTTGTGTTCTCTAGCCTTTTGTCTATTTTCATTAAACTTGGTTTTGTTGCCAAGCTCTGGTCTGAGTCTACATTTAGGTCCCCCTAATGCCAGCCATAACAAATATATTCTTGCAGCAGGATGATGATGATGATGATGATGATGACGATGATGACGATGACGACATGTATGAACCACCTCCCTGTGACTGTCCTCCTGTGAAAATCACACAAAGCGAAGTGGAGGAGAACATTTATTTGGGTACAGTGACAGCACTGCACCAAGCCATTACTGCACATGGTGTTAAAGTATAATAGTTCAGCACTGATATATAAGGCAATATAAAGCTAATCTAATACTTTAATTAGTGCTACTTTTTTCCAGGGATGACATCCAGTCTTCCTGTTCTACAGAGACAGGCTGCGCCACCACCCAGGCTGGGAAATCCCTTGGTAACATATGTCTCTGCAGCTGTTAAAACATTTTAAACAGTATAAGATGTTACTTCTTTTAATCAAACAACCTGTTATCCAGAAACCTCAACAACATGCTGGCGTTCAAAACTGCGAACCCAATGCCAAGAAATGTGAGTCTGTATCATTTGCATAAACTATATAAATGGTGCATGTGCTGATTTGGTTCATTTATTATACAAACCCCTTCTTGTCATATCTTTAACCCTTTCTTTCAATGCGGCACAGCTACACTATTCTCTCTCCCAGCACCGGCGATAAACCGAAATGAGAAGCCTGGAAGAAAGAAGGTGATGTCTGCATTATTCGTCAGGTCTGCTGCTCCTCCAGTCGCTGCATCCAGCACTGAAGAAGGTGGAGAAATCACTTCTACCAACACAAATAAGCCTTTCATAGTATTAGTTCACCAGCTTGTAAATGACTGACTGGCAGAAAGGTAAATACTTATTAAGGTAATATTTGATTTATTAGTCACCTGCTATTTATAGAAATTGTCATTTGGCAGACTAGGTCGTAAAGTTTTCTCATTTACTATTCCTGCACACCTGCAGTTTCATAGACCCTTCCCAGGATAAATATTTTGTTTCCAACAGCAACAGCAATTTGTTTGGAATAAATAAATGCAAGCAAAACTAGTCAGTGTAAGTCAGGCATCAGATTGCCACCATGACCCAGGCAAAAACAGTGCCACCTGCTGTAGAGTCACTGAGCTGCACCTTAAGGTTCTCTGAAACTCAAATTCATTAGCAAACTGATTGTAAAGAATCTGATGTGCCAATCATCACGTGGTGCTAGCAATGTTGCCACTAGTCTCACCTTAACAATTATTCCCACATCTTCTGACTTCTCCAGAATGTCAGGCCAACGAGGTTCTGCTTGAATACATGTGCTACAATGGTCATGCATTCAGATTAATACATCTCTGTATTACACAATTCTTGAGCACCTATAATCTTCTAATAATCTACCAATCACAAAGAAAATATTAGAAAAGTGCACAGACAGAACAAAAGTACTGTTAACTATCTCATATTCTGGTTATGTACAAACAATCTTTGGGGTCTTTCCCCATCACCACAACACTGTATGATAAAAAACATAGATCACTGCTAGTATTTTTCTCTGTATAACAGATGTGTATCTGGATCCAAATCAAGAACAGGTGAGTTTAACTCACTTCATTGTTTTCTTTTGTGTGATGAGTTAAGGGACTTGAGTCTTGTGTGGAAAAGTTTATTATACCAAAGCAGTTGATGCTGTAATTAGTGGCTATTTGTAGGATTAGATAATCAGGGAAGGTGGCTACATAACTTGGTAAGCATTGGCATTCAGATAAAACTGCCTATGAAGGCATTTTTTAGGCAGCAAGCTATGAGTAGGTGTGGGGGAGAAAAAAGCATATAAACAAATGACTAATAAAGGCCAGCAGGGTACTGGCAGTGTATCTGTCTTGAACCACTGTCCCTATCGCATTATAGTTATGGGTACTGTGCAGCTCTGAGTCATCCACAAACAGAAGGAGAGAGCTGACCCACTGCATGGTCCCTTCCTGAACAGCTCCCAGACCCTGAGGAGGGAGTCTGTTTACTAGCAGTGTTTACTCAACTTTTGACATTTCTGTATTGATAATATGCTCCTATGCATATTAACATACAGTATAATCACAGTAATGCCATTGTGTTTTTCAGGATAATGACAACGTGTATTTAGAGCCATCAGCAGGTAGGTCGAACTTGCTCTAGGATGTTAAGGGAAATTAAATTGCTTAATCATCCAACACAATAGTTGAACTACTTTAAATTGTTAAGTGAAAGACAATCTGATTGTTACCAGATGATCAAAAGGGAGCTAAAATGTATGATTTCCTTTCTTGCTGCTCCTCAGCTTGCTCTCCTCCTCAATTTATGCCAACGCGGATGCCTCCATCTCCCGAGACAACATTTGCTCCTGCTCCCTTACCCATGTAGGTGCACCTCACCCTGAGTCAAAGCAGCTTTCAGCAACCAGAGCATGGCAATATGCACCAATGTGAAGCGGCCTGTGATATAATCTGTCTGCATAGCTTCATACTCTGTGTCCTATCGGACAATGATGCTACTTTGTTTTTGCATCAAAATGTAAATGTGCTAGATATAGTAGTGGTATCATACAGTGAGCTCATGTTACTAAACATGCAATGAAATTAAAATTCTCTGTATCTGCAGGGTGAAGCCTCCAGTCCCCAGGGCTAAGTCTGTGAGTATCCCTGGTCATATCCGTGCTCAGTCTTATTGTTTCCTCATGCTCTGTTCTAAATTAGACACTGACTTAGAAATTAATCGTCTTATTGTTTCCTCATGCTCTGTCCTAAATTAGACACTGACTTAGAAATTAAAGTTTTCATTCTTTCCATTTCCAGCATAGGAAATCAAAATCAATGCTGACACAGCAGTAACATTTATTTTCTCCCTTTCAGAATTCGTTTTTGCCTTTCTCGAATGTGCTAAAAACGGGTAAATGTCACTTAAAAAAAAGGATCAAATATCAGTACACAATACATCCAAAATAAATGACCATGACGCTAAAGAACACATTTTTTTTGCTTCTATAGCTTCTTCACTTCAACATATCACCTTTCCTACCAAATGCCCACCACCACCTCCCAGTGTTAAGCCTCCTCTGCCCACAAACCACAAAGCTAAGCCCAGGTAAGAGGTAAAGAATGCACATTAAAAGTGATAAAACTGAAATGATTTTCATTCATCTTTAGCGTGTTTTTATGACTGACCCCATCTGAAAGTACATGCATGCATTCAAATCCAATTCAGTGGATACATTCCTGTCTTTACCCCAGCCCTGCAAAATCCCCTGTGGCAGACACTAAGCCTGTGGGTAAGCTCATGTTTTTCAAAAAGACATTTTTTTTAATCCCCAGGAATGACTGTGATCCCTCCTTTATTGTAATCCAAACATCAGATCAGTTATAGTCAAACCATCTGACAACTGCCAAATTCTAATTTCCCAAACTTGTACTTGACACCTGACATGTCTGTTTTCAGCTTCCCCTGGTGGTATGAAGGCAACCAAACAATCTGGGAATGAGGTATGGCTCCACACAGAAAATCAAGCATCAGTTAGTGAGCACTGGTATAAAGAACATTTATTTATAAATATGTGAAACTACCCAGGATAAGGACTGGTTTGCTGGAGACTGCAACAGGAAGACAGCTGAAGAATGCCTACTGAAGGTCAACAAGGTAAACCTAAAGTTGTATGTTTCATTTCATGGTAAAATGAACAATTAATGATGGACAGGGCGTATTTGAACCACAATTAGTTTTTAGTTCTGAGTAAACCCAAGGGCTCAAGGTGAGGATTCTGCACAGACAGGCACCTTTAGGGTTTTTAAGATCTCTTTTTACATTCCCTCCATTGTTAAACTGTCATTCACCTTTATTTTCACCCTCCTCTTCTTTTTTACCCATCATTCAAAGTCAGTGTTTATTTGTCATATGCTCAGTTAGGAAACGTGTTTCCCTGTACAATGAAATTCTTCCTTTGCCGTCCACATGAATGCCACAAAATGCAAATGAAATATAAAGTAGATAAATAAAATCTAAGGCACTTTAAGCAGCAAATGCAGCAATATAATAAAAATATATAAGAATATAATAAGAGAATG
>NW_018127900.1:3090452-3108493 GCF_001952655.1 Monopterus albus
CGGTTTCCTGATGTGGGAGTCTCCATTTTCGAGGTGAGAAGGGGAATAGGGACGGGCAGCCGTGGTGGTGTCTGGGGTGGCCCTGTTGGGCCAGTAGGCATACTGCAGGGGGTCCAGGGTGTCCGGTATACTGCTCCAGATGTGGGTTAGCATCACTCTTTCAAAACACTTCATAATGATTGGGGTGAGCGCCACTGGCCTGTAGTCGTTCAGGCAGGTGACTGGGCTCTTCTTGGGAAGGGGGACGATGGTTGTGGTCTTAAAGCAGGTGGGAACGATGCTCTGGTTGAGGGAGAGATTGAAGATGGAGATGGATTGAAGATTCTCTTATCAAAGCTTTCTTCTCCATTCTTTCTTTTTCTATTGTGTCAATTTTGCTCAGAATTTCCAGTTTTTCGTCTCTTTTTCCATGTTGTAGGATGGTGCTTTTCTCATCCGACACAGCTCGACCCAGAACACTTGCCAGCCGTACACCTTAGCTGTTCTCTACCAGCAGAAGGTGTACAATATTCCCATCCGCTTCCTGGAGGAAACACAAGACTATGCTCTCGGAAAAGGGGGCAAGAAGAATGAAGAGGTGAGGGCAAATAAACAGGTTTGATAGAGGCGAAGGTACTGTAAAGAGAGACAGCAAGGAGACAGAGAAGGCGGCGACAAAGAGAGCAGAGTTGTGGAAAGATTGCTGCTTACGTAATAATTAGAAAGTTAGACTTTGAATGTAATTACATTTGTCCATTTGTTTCTCTTGCTCAGATTTTCACCAGCCTCGATGAAATGATTTCTCACCACAGGAATAACCAGCTGCTTTTGATTGACAGCAAGAGCAAGGCCAAGCACACGACATATTTAACTCACCCTGCACGCCCTTAAAAACTACATTGCTATTATCCTCTGATGTTATGTTCACGAGTCACACAGTGATAGCAAAGACTGAAAGTTTCTCACTTGGAAATCCTATCAGGGTCACAAAAGTATAATGAAATAGACAATGCAAACTTTCAAAGCACTAAAATATTGGCAGAGATGTTGAAAAGCTCACAGCCTCTTGCTCAGCAGCCACATGACAGCAACATAAACTGAAACCTAAAGATTCAAGTTCTGACCATTTTTGTGCCATGTCATCATTTTAGCAACACAGTTAACTTCTTTAGGAAAAAAGGAAAATGTGTCAATGTAAAACTGAAACATCTGGAAGTGTCTGCCTTTGGATGGAGAAACTCAAACATGTAAACTTCTGCTCTTCATATCAAACTACATTGCAAGAGCTTGTGCCTTCCTACTGATTTACATTAATGAGACCATGTGTGATGAACCCTTGATTGCCATTTTTTAGTCATGAGTACAGATTTGGTGTGTACTATACTGTATCTTTCTAATATATTGTATGTTACATTTTAC
This sequence comes from Monopterus albus, assembly GCF_001952655.1. NCBI lineage: Eukaryota > Metazoa > Chordata > Actinopteri > Synbranchiformes > Synbranchidae > Monopterus > Monopterus albus. Next base: position 3,091,851 of record NW_018127900.1, read on the forward strand.
TGCACTTTCATAGTTTCCCTAAATTTACTGTTGCTGACCAGTAACTATAAGTTAACCCAAATCCCTTAACTGATTCCAGCTCTTTAGTTGGGGTTTCTGTGGTATGGGGGGTTTATTTAGTGGAACATCCTTTGACTGAATGTTGTCATATGCCCATGAGTTTTTTTTGTCCAAGCATTGTAATGGTGAGCTATAAGGGTTTGTGGCTTTATCTGAGACACTGGGAGCTGTGTGTGTGTGTGTGTGAGACTTGTCTCGGGTGTGTGTTTGCATGTGTGTGTGTGTGTCACCTGCTTCCTGCCAGGATGAAACCACCTCCTCAGTGGCCAACCATAATTACTGACCCTGCCACAATCCCACATGGCAGAATAAGGATGTGCAGAAACAAAGAATCACCATTATCTACTTAGTTGCAGTTAAATCAGTCATTATGATCACTTTGACCAATCTCTTCACAAGGATATCAGCTTGTATGAGATGGAAAAATGGTCAACTTGTAATAAGTCCCACTGAAATTTTATATGTAGCATGGACTAAACTCAGCCTTTGACCTTAGCAGAGCAGACACTGTCCTTTGCTTTTTAAAACAGACTTTTTTTAATAATACATTTCTTAGTTGTGTAATCGTATTACATGGCTTATGTGACTGTAGCTGCTGTATTTGCATAGGCCCGTGGCATGAATGAGAACTAAACTTCCTGGAACCATTGTAATTTGGCAGGTGGGTGTGGGGCATCTTGAAGCTCTGTTACAGGACTACAGCTGATATGTTGTCAGCAGCCTGACTCCAACAACACTGTGCGATTTGCAACATATAGTGGACCACCCACTTCTTCTACAATCATGAGTGCAGCAATAAAGACTTTTAATGCAGTAAGACTCTTTCATTTTAAGCTAGAGTTTGTTGTATTTCTTTTTCAGTTTCTGGGTGTTTTTACATTTATTTAAAAGTTACTGTTGCGGCCTCACTAAAAAACGAGGACAGGACAGAGAAAGACACCTGGTTAGTGACTTAAGCCCCCTAGTCCTTTCATTTTTCACTCAGAAATATAACAAAATATAATGGGGACCTACAGTATTCACTCTGCTCTATCACAGGGTAAATTATAGTACATGGAACATATTTTCTGCTTTATTAATAGCTGGAACATTCTACTATAAATACAACTTTCCATAATACTTCATGTGCACAGCACTTTCCATAACAAAATTATAAAGTACTTTACTGAGAAAAAAGTGTCTGCACTATCAAACTTTGTTGCTCATTTCTTCCATTATCATAAATGTTTATGTAGCACTTATCTCTCTCTCTCTTTTTTTTTTTTTACCAACTTCCAGTACTGTATTGTGCAAACCTTAAGATCTGTAGCTTTTTTTAACCACATTGTACTTTGTGGCGACATCCTGTGTGTGACAGTGATTCACGTCAGTAGTGTATGGGCCTTTGTTGATTAAAAGGAAGCATATTTTTAAAACTGATTGACCTTTAAAAGGACCAAAGATTGTTTTTATGCTGTTTTTCATTTTTTTTTCCATGTGCGAAAATGTGTCAGTCTCATCATGTCTTTAAAATCTGAGTCCACTGTATGACAACGTTTTTGTTAAACTTGATTTTTTACTCTTAGGAGTATTTTTTTTCTTATTTGTGCACAACCAGGCATAATGAAAATGATGATGAAAGGGCAATAGATGAGATTTTTTTGCAAGTAAAAAAGATGCAGTTTCTTGGAAGAACATTTTAAAACGTCAGCGGTCCTCTGAGATACAGACCAGTGTGTCATTCATGCAGTAACACACTTTTTGGAAAGATGAGCATGTGTGATTTTACAGAATTGATGGAAAGGCGGGGCGCTTGTCACTAGCCCTGCTCTCGAAGTTGGTGGAAAGGAGGAGGAAGGGGCTGTGGCGGAGGGGTACAAATGGCACGTCCGACGTCTGCATTGACAGCTCTGACGGATTAAAATCCACGACAGTTTTAACTACAACCGGTTCTTTTATCTGAAGGCCCCAAGAAGTAACACTCAGGAAACAGGAATCCGCTTTACGTAGATTTATTTTCTTCTAGTTAAATGCAGAGTTATTACAGCGCTGGGCTCTGAGAGATGACAAGTCTCCAAGAGCCTCGATAATCAAAAATCATTCACATTTATCTTCTCGGGCTGGGACTGCCCTGTACATGGGTGGTACGTTACACGTAAATATTCTAAAATGTTCATATAGGCAGTATGTATGTGTGTGTGTTGTTGTTATCTTCAGGCGTTTCTCTATTTTCAGGCGTTTCTCTCTAACTAAAAGTGGACATGCAGTTAGCTGTGTCACTTACTTCCCTGATTCTGTTGTAAAAACCTCTTACTCATGCTTCAGACATGAGTGAATAGTTCAAGCCCGTCAGACTTAACGTCTGTAAAATAGCATAAAATAACAGTATCTTATCTATAGTTTCCAGAACGACACTTATCTATGCAATCTATTATTGCACAATTTTCCAAGAAGATGAAAAATACTACAAGTTGACTCGAAGCTGAGAGCCAGGTTAATACTGATACATGGTGCTGTTAATAAAACAGAAACAGAGACAGTCATACTAAACTCTATCATTATAAAAGCAAAATAATACTAACAGTAAATAAAACATCTGTAACTCCTGAAATCCAATCCTAACAACAGGAGCAATCTGTGTGAAGTCATCACTTGCAATAAGTCAGTGCGGATTTTTAGGACTGCCCCGTATCCTTACGAGCTCGCGGAGGAACTGGTTTACACTCAGGGATCAGTAGTAGTTGAAAAGGACTAGATTTCTTGGCGGAGGTGCGGACTTTTTGATTCAGGACTGGTGTAGGGGGACTAGTGAATGGGAACAGTCAGAGGATTCGTGTGAAACCAGCGCATACCACTCAGACCTCCTACGATTGCCCATCATTTTTGACGTTTGGGGACGTTTAGGGCACATACAGAACAAGGCCACCTCTATTCCTCCTATTGTCCCCTTCCCCTTTCCTTCCTCGCGGCTTCTTCAGACAGAGAAATCCTCCAGAAATGGCTCAGATACTACCGATACGATTTCAGGAACATCTGCAGGTAAGCAGACGTAGAAAAGCCCTTAAATTAATTTCAGCTGCTTCTTTTTGCGCAGCTCTTTGCCCATTTGGTCCTCACGCACACGGCACATGTCGCATTTAAATGCAATCTGAAATAGGGCTGCAGGGTGGTGCTCAATATAGCCACAGGCCTAGTTTTCTCCTGCCGGGCAGATGATGACTTGTAAAAATTCACCAGTCCGTTCGTGTACAGCTTCAATGCGAAACCGGTGCGTGTGGATACGCCGCAGTTTTTCCCCTTCGTGTGAATAAACGCCGGTGTCATTTTCAGTCTGCGCGATGCAAACTGTGGTGTTTTGACACTTTTCGGTGCAGACAATTGAGCTCAGCTGTTCATGGTTAACTGATATCTGAATGGCACTTTGTGGCTACCATGTTGTCATTCCCTACCTCAACCTACTTTGTAACCTTCAGCAGCAACAACCTCACCAGTCAGTGTCTCAACAAATGCCCATCTTATGTGCTGCTTGTGGCCAAACCTACACATGTAAACAACACATTGATGGTGCAATGACACTTCTTCTTCTCATTCTTAGAGAGTGGGTTTGTCAAGTTCAGAAAAGTGCATCATTTAGCTTTAGTGTAGCTTTTATGAACACAAAACATTACTCTAACAGCAGGCTATTGCACTAACAGTCCTTTTGAAATCTAGGTTTATGTTACAGCATCAGTTTAGTAGCGATTTAATGTGTATCTCAGCTCTACTTGTGGGTGTTTTTTTATGCCAGAGGCCTCTGTACAGCTTCAGAATGATCCACACCACAGAGTAAAGGCCTTGTAGTCTTTGGTTGATCTCTTGGTTGGAAAAAATAAAAACAAAATACCCTTTTACAGGAAAGCAAGCAGCCTGTAATTTGGTCTTCAGTGGGGGAACTATTTCCACTAGGGCCCCCTTTTCCTTGGGCTTGGACCCTGTTAAATGCCCCATAGCACCCTAGGGCTTGGTGTCTTGGAGCCAAAAGAGAAACTTTGTGACGCACCCTTCCACCTCCCCTTGTATGTAGCCTGTTGTTATGGGAACAGCAGCAGTGAAATGGCCTTTCACTAGAAAAAAAGCACACAGAGCACCCCCGACACTCCCTTCCTCTGGCCATTAGCCCCGCTTTCATCAGCCAAAGGTCCTTTCTCCACCAAAAAGCTGTGCTGGCTAAGAGAGCTTACAGGCCACCAGCATTGATGAGACTTGTACGCCGTTGCTCGCTGATGGAGAGCAGTGCAGTATGTGGTGATGTCTGGGTTGTAATTCGACTGCTCTCAAAAGTGCATACCTCCCTTTAAATATGTTGCAGTGATGAGCAGCAGGCAGGTTTACATTCCACCTCTGTTGTGAAATCCCAGCTCTGCCCCAGCAGAATCGAGGTGACCCTAGCAGAGCGAAAAATGCTTGGAATTCGCAAACCTAGGACCTCGGGCCTCAAGTTGTTTCTTTTTTTTTTTTTTTTTTTACAGCTCAGTGTCTGGACTGAGGTTCAGGAGTGCGCCATAGAGACCTTGCTCCATGATGGGGCACCAGACTGTTGAACCAGCACTTACAAGAGATAACAAATAAACTAAATGCTCCAAATACCTTTTGTTGTTACACTCAAAACAGTTCCTTAACACTATTCTGGTGTTTAATACAGATGCGGAGAATGAAGCCTGCATCTCAGAGCTATTGTTTTAGCTGTGAGAGGTTCAGTAATGTTCAGTCTCGCACACCACACCAGTGTCTACCTAGCTTACACCGTCATTAAGCACTATGCTGTGTGACAAAGTCCCTCTCCATCATTACTCTTTGTTTTCCTTGTGTGTTTACTCTAGTGCTGTATGATTTATGATCCAAGGTCCAGGGTGGGTGTGAGCATGTCAGTGTGTGCCATTAATTAACCAGCTGGATCAGTGTCCTAGTCCTATATCACACTTCTACACTGGGATTATGTTGTGTGGATTATGTCGGTGGCAAGATGAGGGAGGGCAAGGACAGAAAATCGTCTGTTGAATTATGAAAGTGTTAGTCATTTGCAGCTTATGTGGCTGCTAATGGCTCAGTGCAGCAGCCTATGTACTTCAGCAGCTTGTGTAAGTGCAAAATTGTACTGCAGTGCTGAAGCGCCTGAACATTGTCCTTTTGAGTTAAGTAGGAGAGTCCAACCTGCTGCTTTGCAGCTGTTTACAGCATCCTGATGTGCTGCTGTATCTGTACTGATAAAATGATGCTCCTACGTCACACCAATGGATGTGGTAGGAAGATGAGCGAAGCAGGCCCCATCGAGGAAATAACATCAGGATAGAAAGCAGGATGACAAAACGGTCTAACTCAGTCTAACAGAACACATCTACGACCACAGCAATGTCTGTGTTCAGTCATCAAAACAGTGATTTAGACATGAAATGTTCAGTGTCTTCCTGTAATGTGAAATGAGTCACAAATTATTAAACCTGCAACAGCTGATTTAGCTCCTGGGGGCAGCAGAATTAAGCTGTAAACACAACACTGGCATATATGACCGTATTCAAGTTATACGGCAAACTGTGTTATGAGCAACCACTTTCATATGCACATGCATTTTGATGCACTATCTATGAATTGGAGCAACTGTAAGGTTTTCATGATATACTAAATAATTCTTAACCTATAGGTGACATCTACTTGTACAAGAAGTTGAGAAGTAGCATCGTTGCTTCTGTTTGTGTGATCTCCTCATGAGCCCAAAACCCTCAGCTGCTGATGTGATGTGTCAGTTCCACCCAGTCTATGACTCACCAGATACCATTGACGCTGTATCATCAGCGAAGTGCTGCTGCCTTTTCTCATGTTGATGTTGATGCTGTTTTTTTGCTTGTTAATCTCAGCTGTTGAGGAAAGAGGGCTTATAGGAGGCTGAGTGTGTCAACATACATTACTGTAGGTGGTTTATTGGTCAGTGGAGGCAGTAGGTTGTAGTTGACGTGATTTTAGTCTGGAATGTTTCAGTAAGAAGGAGACTGGTTTGGGGGCGGGTGGCTGTACATTGCCAAAGGCCTGTGTTGCTGGAGCTGCACTGTACAGTCCTCCTTCATGTCTTGTATATGTTTATCACTCTGGCTCCTCTGCTTCACAACAAGTCTCTCCCAACACCCATCCTCCCTCCATTCACAGAAACCGCTGCGTTAAGGCTGAGGGTTTTTTTTTTTATTTAAGTCATTATCACTGTATTGATCGGGATATTTTCTGATATTCATACGTAATTTGATATGGCTAGTTTATGCAAAATCAACAAACTGGTGCAGCCTTACAACCTATTAAATGTTACTTTCATTGCTGATTAATCTGAAAGTTATTGTCTTGGTTACCCTAATCATTTGGTCTTTTAACAAGTGAATAGGAATTCAAAAGACCATTACAGAGCTTGATTAGTTTGTTACACCAATAGACCAAAATCCAGGAGAATTCTGCTTCAGATCTAATAAAATTGAGAAAAGCAGCAATTCTTCAAATTTGAGAACATTGAAGCAGAAAAATGTTTGAAAAATGATAAACAGTGAATCAGCACAATTACTAATTAGTTTTCAGTCAACTGACTAATACTTTGTCATTGACTTGTGTTCTACTGTTATGCAGTGCATGAGAATAAAAATTAATACACCACAAATAAATTTTTTGTGTTTCAACTCGCTTGGACTTTGAAGATCAGTAAAATGATATAACTGCAGTATACAAATGTTAACAATGAAGTTGCACTAATTGCTGAAAATAGGGTTGATGTCACTGGGGGGGTCCTAAAGCCACACAATGCGCTTAAAGATGCTAAGAAGCTCTTTAAACCTTAGAAGAACTGAGAGGGCTGATCATTCTGTGTCACTGAAAGCCTTATCTTTTCACATTGCATGTTGATCCACTCTTAACATAAAATCCAGTGATGATGCAGCTTTAAATAAGGATAATGTAATTATCTGAAGTGCGGGACCTGATCCGAACCACGCTTCTTCTGTTTTCACCCTATTTAAACCCACTGAAACCACTTTTTTGTTACCCACCCATTTCTGGTGGGGGTGTCTGCCTGTGCCCGAGAGCAACGTGGACCTCCTTAACTTTCACCAAAACCATGAAATGCACAAGCGTCCGAGGACATACAAGCATTCCAAATCCTTATACTTCCATTTGTATTTAGTGATGGCACGTCCCTGCTGGTGAAGTGATCTTTCACTCCTACCCAGTTTAATCTGAAAATCTAAAAATGTAACTTTTTTGATGTGGTTAATTAAAAAGCTTCACTTGTTAGAAAATGCCTCCTCTCATTGGGACTCCTGTATTCACCCCTGATTGCTGACTGTTAACATCCTTCCTGTTTTGTAGATTACATGATTTAAATGGCTCAGCAGTCGTGATTTGTTGTCCTGCTCTTAACGGCCAACTGCAAGATAGTACAGTCCTTGTGATGGGCTTACGGATTCCTTTCCGCTTGCTTCATACTGCATAATGCAGTCAGTTCAGTCATTGCAGGGAGAGTGCATGTTTTTGTCTGCCCTCTCAGTTCAGTCGGTTTGACATTGTGCACAATAATTCCTCTGTGTAGCAGGAGTTAACCTACATGGAGCGTTTCATGTTTATTAATTCTGCTAAGATTTGACATCAGCTTGTTTTTTTGTTGCATCTTGGGACTTCTTAAATGCTTTATTAAAAAATCCAATTTATTGTTTTTGTAGAACTCTGTTTGGGATTTTCTTCAGCGTTGTCTCAGACTGGTTTAGGCTGAATAAGTTAGTGTTAATTAAACTTCTCTTACAGCTGGCTGCTTACATAGCCATTTAAATGCAGGGTCAGGATTTAATCACAGGCTTTACTGAAATAGTGTAACACTACTTTTTCAGTATAATTGTGGAGAAGTGATGATGGTTACAATAATGTTATTGCAAATAAAACATGTTCAAACATAGTTCTAAAAAACCTCAGTACATTGAGGAGATTATTATCAGCTACTGTTTATTAAGAGTATAAAATAAAGCTGTGTTGTGTTGTCCACCATGCACCCATGCTTGTTCCCTGGCTCCATGTGCCACCAGACTTCCTGTCTGGGAAACAACCTTTAAGAGTATCCCTGGAAGGCTGGACCTGCTGCTACTTTAATCAAAACACTGTTTTCCTCTGCTGCTTGCTGCTTTTCCCTCTGCCAGGCAAACGGCAGCTACTGCCGCCATGCTCATTTTTCAAGCTGCATTTTTCTGTTGTTGTGATGGAGATGCGACTCTTACCGAGGTCATACATTTAGTTGGAACATTCCACTTCTGGCTGAGTTTATCTATTAATCCAAATAAAGGTAATCTGTGTTTTTATTCATTCATCATATTTTGGTTCAAACACCATTTAAATGCTAACTCGTCTCATCCTTTCCAGTCAGTATTAGGTAACAAATTCCATGATTACAACTTATAAGCTATAAACACTTAGTAAAGATTTCACAGCACACTAACTCAGTTTAATGTGGGAAGCTGATGTATGGATGATTTTGTTTGTCAACTTTAACCTCTTCTTCCTCAAGTTATATTGTGACAAAGACATAATTAAGTTTCAATGTATTTTTGACTGCTTATAGTTATAGTGTTGTAAACAGCTGCTTTTAAATGCTACCTAAGGTTAAAGTAAAATTATGCAATCTCACTGGGTAATGAGAAGGAATGTCATTGTTGCTGTATTTAAAATTTGTTTTTGTTTTTTTTAATATTTTCAGCTGCAGAACCTGGGCGTGAACCCAGCCAACATCGGGTTTAGCTATCTCACCATGGAGTCAGACAAGTTCATCTGCATCAGGGAGAAGGTGGGAGAGCAGAATCAGGTGGTGATCGTGGACATGTCTGACCCCTCCAACCCAATCAGGAGACCAATCTCTGCCGACAGTGCCATCATGAACCCTGCTAGCAAGGTCATCGCCCTGAAAGGTAAGAGCATATATGGTGAGACGTACGAGGCCCATTCAGACGGCCACACCAAGGGCTGTTAAATGAGAAATATTATTGGTGGCTTTATACCAAGTGCTTAGATTATTATTGCCTTGTAAATTCCCAGAATAAAGTCTGCATGACATTGGTGCTGTTTATTTGTCTTTAGTTTTAACAGACTTAGCCATGTACTATTATTGCTGTGGGAATGCCACAGTCATGCGGTGACTAATGCTCTGTCAGTGCTGTAAATATAGAGTGCACTCACTTCTATTGCCTTATGTAGTAAATTGGTTGTGCAGATTGATTTTGTGCCATTGAATCTAGCCCTTGAAGCACAAGCCCTACTGAGTATGATTTGCCTATAATGCTTCTCTCTCTCTCCTTCCCCCCCCTCCCTCTGACAATAATCTGCCCCTGTTTGCCCTTTCCCTGTTTTCTATCGGTCTCCCCTTTTCTTATCTGATTGACACTTGCTTTTCCTTTTGCTTTTCTCCTTGCTTTCTGTCATTTCTCAGATGGTGAGTTGCTTTCTGTCTGTCTAACCATCCAGCACTCTATTGTGGTGATACAGTAGCCATGTCTCTCTCATAAAAGCTTGCCACATACCTCACATCAAATAGAGCTAGTTTGACCACTAATCAGTCAGAAGACAAACAATGACTTCTACTGCCACTAAATTGCCTCAGTATCACACCCCTGCTTCAACCTAACCCGTTGTCACATAGCCTACATTTGTGAGAACTATACATGTGTTAACATGACTTGTTGTGTGCTGGTGGAGTGTATGCCTGGTATGTATCATCAGATATTACAGTAAACAGTTAGAGCACTGTGTGTATCTTGGGGTGACTGCGGGAGCGTGTGACTGCAGCCTTGTCAATGTTCAGATCTTTCCTTGCTGCATATACAGTAAGGGATGTGTCATACCTGTGTGTGCCGGTGGGGGTTTGTACAACAGCTGTATTCACGTGAATCATGCATTACCTCACCTGTTTGTTTATCTGTAACTTTTTATTTGTGAGTGGAGTTTAGTTATGTATTGGACTATAAGGACTAACAACAGTATTCTAGGGTACAGAAACATTATTATGGCTGTAGTATTTTCAGGTTTAGTCCATTAGTCATTCTGACCTGTAGCAAGAGGTCAGTTGTATCCAGGATGTGTCAGCCAGGCTACTGCACACAGAATGGTTTCTACTTGGCCTGTAAAACACCCTTAATAGAAAAAACAGACCTTCTCTGTCCTAGTTTCTGTGTCAAACCTGCCCATATGGAGGTCTGTGGATTATTCACAGTAGCAGTGACATTTTTATTCACTTCTTTAATTATACTTTCATTGTATTTTTTTCAGTCAGTGCTGTAAACTATATTGTGTTAAGGTGGTGGCAGAAATTTCAGAGACTGATATCTGCACAAATAAAATGAAACTTATACCCCGTGTGGCTAGATTATAAATAATTTTTGTAATTTAGGTTGTTTTTTTTTTTTGACAACTTGACAAACAAAACAGGCTCTTATCTCAAGTACTGTATGCACAGATTCATTTACATGTCAGTTGAAATGTTGATTAAATGTTTTTGTTTGTATTTCTAATCATTATTTATGCCAAAATTAGCTTGGTATAAATAGTTTATAGATATAAAGTGATTATATCAGCAGAAAATGTGTTACAGACTTATAGTAGTTGCCATGCAGGTCATAAAAACAGTACTGATAGCTGTCTCTATCTTACCGTCGAGGCTCAGATATCGACCTCTTCCTGCCTGTCTCTTTTCCTCCCTCTGTTTCTTCACCTCTTTTCAGCTGCCAAGACGCTGCAGATCTTCAACATTGAGATGAAGAGCAAGATGAAGGCCCACACCATGACTGAGGAAGTCATGTTCTGGAAGTGGATATCGGTAAACACTGTTGCCCTGGTGACCGATACAGCTGTGTATCACTGGAGCATGGAGGGGGATTCCCAACCAGCCAAAGTATTCGATCGGCATGCTAGTCTGGCGGGATGTCAGATCATTAACTACAGAACTGACGAACAACAGAAGTGGCTACTGCTGATAGGGATTTCTGCACAGGTATGAAAGGACACAGTTTACTCATGCCTCATACAGTGGAAGATAATGGAAAGATATCATCAACTCTTCCCTCTTGTTTTGCCTTTGACCTGCAGCAAAACCGTGTGGTTGGGGCGATGCAGCTGTATTCTGTTGACAGAAAAGTGTCCCAGCCCATCGAGGGCCACGCTGCTGCCTTTGGAGAGTTCAAATTGGAGGGCAATGCCAAACCCTGCACCCTCTTCTGCTTTGCTGTGCGCTCACAGGCTGGAGGAAAGGTGTACACAAGGATTTCACTCATCATGCTGTCACACTATTTAGTCTAGTGTCTGAACAAAGAGCTTGGAATTGCACAAAAGTTCAAGAAAGTCAGTTTGTTCATGTGCATTGACTGCCCTCGGCTGTGCTTTAGCCACTTTACCGTGTTTGTCTGTCAACTGTGGTTGATACTTTGTGTGGGCTTTCTTCTTCCAGCTGCATATTATTGAAGTTGGCCAGCCAGCTGCAGGAAACCAGCCATTTACCAAGAAAGCAGTGGATGTGTTTTTCCCTCCAGAGGCCCAGACAGATTTTCCTGTAGCTATGCAGGTAAGAAAAGACCTCTGCTTCTCATTAGCTTTGTCCAAAACTAAGGGTAACTGCTTCAGGCTAGAAATCTCTCTCATCTTTCTCTTCAGATTGGTAGTAAGTACGGTGTAATATATTTGATCACAAAATACGGTTATATTCACCTGTACGACCTGGAAACTGGAGTGTGTATCTACATGAATCGAATCAGCGCAGAGACCATCTTTGTAACTGCCCCTCATGAAGCCACCTCTGGAATTATTGGGGTCAACAAGAAAGGACAGGTGAGAAACTAGCAGTGAAAGGGGAACAAGAATTATCCCTTTTGTTGAAGTAACAGCTTTTGATGTTTAAGATGAATATTTAAGTGTTGTTCTGGCGGCACAGAACACAATCTCACCTATTCTTTTCTTTCTAGGTCTTGTCAGTGTGTGTTGAAGAGGAGAACGTTGTCAACTATGCCACGAACGTCCTGCAGAACCCTGATCTAGCCTTGAGGATTGCTGTGAGGTCCAACCTTGCTGGGGCTGAGGAGCTTTTTGCCAGAAAGTTCAACACTCTGTTTGCCCAAGGAAGTTATTCAGAGGCTGCAAAGGTTGCTGCATCAGCGCCCAAGGTAAGTCTGTATCTGCTACTACACTAGGAAAAGGACTTGAAGCTATTTTTATTTTGTGCTTAATGTACGGTAGGATCAACTTGTAGTGTATTTTTCTGCTGATGATTTAAAAACTATAATACCTGTTAGATCCACTGTGATTCAGTTTTGGACTGTGTTCATGTCATGTCGTTTAAACAGTAATAAGGAGCAGTCGAGTTGTGTGGTCACACAAAATAAAATAACATTGCAGTTAACTGACCCAGAGCAGCCTCAGTTGTAGCAGACTACATTGGGGTCAGCCACCATCCTGAACTGCTGTGTGAACACTCCTGAATCGTTTCAGTGGGAGCTATGACCGTCCTGCCCATTCTGCCAACATGACATGAACACAGTATTACTAAAAAGTAGAAGATATAATAGAATTACTTTTTTATTTCATATGCGTCCTTGTTTTTTCATTACCTATAATCTCTCCTGTCTTTACCTTCTTGTCTCCGCTCAGGGTATCCTCCGAACGGCAGAGACTATCCGTAAGTTTCAGAGTGTCCCGGCACAGCCGGGTCAGGCTTCTCCACTGTTGCAGTACTTTGGTATCCTGCTCGACCAGGGTCAGCTCAACAAGTTTGAGTCTCTGGAGCTGTGCAGGCCTGTCCTGCAGCAGGGCCGCAAGCAGCTACTGGAGAAATGGCTGAAGGAGGACAAGGTAGGACTGGAGGATTAGAGCAACAAGTCAGCTTTCATAAGCCTGGGCTGATCAGCAGATACAGAGTGGAATTTCAAAAAGTGATGTTGAAAAATGATCATGGTGAAAGTGAGGTGTAAGCAAACACTTGATACCTTTTTGATACAATTCCACATCTATAAATTGTGCTTGTTTACCCTGTAGTTATCATTAAATCCCATTTGGTAACAAAAACTGTATATGTGCTGTAGCTGGAGTGCTCAGAGGAGCTGGGAGACCTGGTGAAAGCCTCTGACCCCACACTTGCTCTTAGTATGTACCTCAGAGCTAACGTCCCCAACAAGGTCATCCAGTGCTTCGCAGAGACTGGTCAGTTCCAGAAGATTGTGCTCTACGCTAAAAAGGTAACCAGGGAGCAGGTTGACTTTTCATTGTTTAACTAAACATGGAACACAGTCCTTTTATTTGTTGCATGTAAAGCTCAGGGTGTTTTTGGCTAGCAGAAGAAAATAAAAAATTGTATATGCATTTCTTTGTATTAATTCATGATCACTGAATTGAACTGTTGAACTTGTCCAACTGTACTGTTGTAGGTGGGCTACACCCCAGACTGGGTGTTTTTGCTGAGAAATGTGATGCGTGTCAATCCAGATCAGGGACTGCAGTTTGCCCAGATGCTGGTCCAGGATGAGGAGCCACTGGCCAACATCAACCAGGTAGAACACACATCAACATGACCACTTAATCCTATTCTAATCTCACCTTGCATGCTACCTAAAATAATGGTTCACAGATGGTAGGAAATCAAAATAAAAAATTTTCCCTAACTTTCTATTTTTATCCATTTCTCGTTTTTCTCTTGCTTATTGGTAGATTGTTGATGTATTCATGGAGGGCAGCCTGATCCAGCAGTGCACCTCCTTCCTACTGGATGCTCTAAAGAACAACCGGCCAGCTGAAGGACACTTGCAGACGCGTCTACTGGAGATGAACCTTATACACGCCCCCCAGGTGAACGCTCAGACTCATTCTCATATTTTCAAAAACCATCTTCACCTGTGGTAGTAGGTTTGCACAATGTGTGTGTTCTTGTGTGTGTATTAAATTTTTAGGTAGCAGATGCGATCCTGGGGAACCAGATGTTCACACACTATGATCGTGCCCACGTTGCACAGCTGTGCGAGAAGGCAGGTCTGTTGCAGAGAGCACTTGAACACTACACTGACCTGTATGATATCAAGAGAGCTGTGGTGCACACACATCTGCTCAACCCCGAGGTATGCCTATGAAAGTTTGGTCAAGCTTGTGAATACCAGTCTCTGGAGAGCGACTGCTTTTTACTCTCTTTTTAATGATGTGATGATATGCTCTCTCTCACTTTCACCATGCCCTCTCCTTTTGTTTTCTCTTCTTATTCTGGTTTTTCATGTAGTGGCTGGTAAACTTTTTTGGCTCCTTGTCAGTTGAAGACTCTTTGGAGTGTTTAAGGGCCATGCTGTCAGCTAACATTAGACAGAACCTGCAGCTGTGTGTCCAGGTAGCATCCAAGTATCACGAGCAGCTTGGAACTCAGGCATTAGTGGAGCTCTTTGAATCCTTCAAAAGTTATGAGGGTAAGTGTCACACATGAATGGGGGTGCCATATGAGTCTTGGTAATGTTGAATTAAAGAGAGGGAACGTGTTATAAATGAGACATTTATCTCATTTTTGTTCAAGCCATAAGTAATAATAGATGGAGCTGACCTTTGTGCTGTTTCTCCCCCTTCCATCTCTTTTCAAGGCTTGTTTTACTTCCTTGGGTCAATTGTGAATTTCAGTCAGGAGCCTGACGTTCACTTTAAGTACATCCAGGCTGCCTGTAAGACAGGCCAGATCAAAGAAGTGGAGAGAATCTGTAGAGAGAGCAACTGTTATGATCCAGAGAGGGTTAAAAACTTCCTCAAGGTAAAAGGCCCTTATGCCACAATTTTTGTGACATAATATACAATCCATTTAATCAAATTAGTCGCACATAAGCCTAATGTTTCTTGTCTTCATAGGAGGCCAAACTAACAGACCAGCTTCCTCTCATCATTGTGTGTGATCGCTTTGACTTTGTCCATGACCTGGTGCTCTACCTCTACCGCAACAATTTACAGAAATACATTGAAATCTACGTACAGAAAGTAAGATCAAGACTACTGATGAGACTTTACATAACTGATGACTACCTAATTCAGGTTTCCCTTTATTTAAACAGCATTTTGATATTTCCATTAGGAATTAATTGCATTTGTTGTTTTCAGGTGAACCCTAGTCGTTTACCAGTAGTGATAGGCGGACTGTTGGATGTAGACTGTGCTGAGGATGTCATCAAGAACCTGATCGTGGTGGTCAGAGGGCAGTTTTCCACTGATGAGCTGGTGGAGGAGGTAGAAAAGAGAAACAGGTGAGATTAATTATAAGTGGTTCCACTATTGTCATGTTGCATAGCTGCTTCTGTATGTCGCAAAAAGATGCATCATCTGATTAATACTTGTGCATGACAGTGACTTGGCACCTAATGCATAGATATTATTTTTTGTCTGTGCAAGTACTTTATAGGTATTTATTTGAATGTCTTAAAAAATGTACAGTGAGGAACAGAAGTATTTGAACACCCTGCGATTTTGCAAGTTCTCCCACTTAGAAATCATGGAGGGGTCTGAAATTCACATTGTAGGTGCATTCCCACTCTGAGAGACAGAATTAAAAAAAAAAAATCAGGAAATCACATTGTATGATTATTAAAGAATTTATTTGTCTTGCACTGCTGAACATAAGTATTTGAACACCTGAGAAACAGCAAGAATTCTGGCTCTCAAAGACCTGTTACTGTGCCTTGAAAAAGTCCACCTCTACTCCACTCATTAATCTAAATTAGTAGCACCTGTCTGAGCTCCTTAATGGGTAGGGCTTCTATGTTCAGTAGGTAACATGTGAAGTGCACTCCCTACACCTACCAGCGGGTGTCTCTCTAACACAATATTCACAGGCTGCAGTGCTGTTCAATTATGTGTGGGTGGGAATATGGGAGATGGAGATATAAAAAAATGAAAGACTTTATTGCTTTGGGGGACACACATGCATATATGGCATACATATGTATATGCGAACTCATGCACAAGCAAAGACACTCAAAGGATGGGGGCAGCAAGAGAAGCAGCTGGGGATCCAATAAATTAGAGATGATTGAAGATTACAGTTTAATATAACAAATCTGTGGGACCTTCAGCTCAGTTCACTCAAATTAAAGGAGCACACACACAGTTTCCATAGTGATGATGAAGTGATTCAGGAGTATGCCATAAAAAATGACCATCTGTCAATACCCTTAAATTATTCTCATGATTGTTCTCATGATGAAACAACTACAGCCACCCAGCTACATTATGAAGGATCATCACAGGATTTTACTCCTCTCCACCAAATAAAAGCTTCAAGCACTACTCTAAATTCAAATCACTTTGAAAATACTAGCCCACATTTTTTATTTTTAAGGACATTATTTCCTTTTATGTCATGTTGCATTAATGCATAAATGATGAAGAACAACACTGACAAAGACTCTATTGATGGAAGAAGAGGAGAAAAGGGAGAGGAGATGTTCTCTGCTAAAGAGAGCTCAGTTAACCACAGATGGAGACAGTGGGTCGGCAAGCCAGTGCCAGCGCACACACACACACACACACACACACACACACACACACACACACACCACCAAACTTTT
>NW_018127900.1:3108516-3119742 GCF_001952655.1 Monopterus albus
GAGATCTGTGTGGAGGAGTGGGCCAAAATCCCTGTTGCAGTGTGTGCAAACCTGGTCAAGAACTACAGGAAACGTTTGACCTCTGTAATTGCAAACAAAGGTTTCTGTACCAAATATTAACACTGATTTTGTCAGGTGTTCAAATACTTATGTTCAGCAGTGCAAGACAAATAAATTCTTTAAAAATCATACAATGTGATTTCCTGAAAAATGTTTTTGAATTCTGTCTCTGAGTGGGAATGCACCTACAATGTGAATTTCAGACCCCTCCATAATTTCTAAGTGGGGGAACCTTCAAAATCGCAGGGTGTTCAAATACTTCTGTTCCTCACTGTAACTAGAGGTAGTAGTTATAGAGGCTACACGTAGACTGCAAGACATGTTTATGCTTTGTTTCAACCACTTCATTTGTCCAGTAAAGACAGGACTTGCTAAAAGAAGACCAGTAATATTCAAGTCACAGAAGTCAAAAAATAAATACCTAATTGAAAAATAATCAGTTTCTTAGTATTTCTTGACAGATGTTTCTTATCTAATTAAGCTATTAGAAGTACAAATCCTGTTTTTTTATATATAATTCTGTATCAAAAAAATGAATGATACATACATTGAAAAAAATGTTGCTGAATGCACAACACTGCCACCTAGTGTTAGGACATTACACAACAAAACTCGAGTGACATCAGCCTAGAAATACACTTTATTAGGTACACTTGTACAATTGTATGCAGTTCAATGCAACACTTCCACCTTAACATCTGTTTGTGAAACTCAGTGTTTCAGTTCTGGTGAAATTGTCATAAATATTATTGAGGTCATAAAGGTGGTGTTATACTGGACTACATTATATTAGGAACACTTCTGAATATAATGTAGTCCAGTATAACACCACCTTTAACTATGACCTCAATAAGAAAGTGAATGAATACATTTGACAATTTCACCAAACACTGAAACATTTTCATAAACACAGATTGTACAGGTGAACCTAATAAAGTGGCCAGTGAGTGTATAATTCAGGTTTAATACCAGAAGGTTCATGGCACTGCAGTGCCATGTTAGTTAATAAAAATATTCTGAAACACTCATAACCTCTTCAGGTTAAAACTGCTTCTGCCGTGGCTGGAGTCCCGTATCCATGAAGGATGTGAAGAGCCCGCTACGCACAATGCCCTGGCCAAGATCTACATTGACAGCAACAACACACCTGAGCGCTTCCTGAAGGAGAACCCATTTTACGACAGTGCTGTGGTCGGACGCTACTGCGAGAAGAGAGACCCCCATCTGGCCTGTGTGGCTTATGAGAGAGGGCAGTGTGACCTGGACCTCATCAAAGTGTGTAGATCACATTGTGTAACATTTAGATGATCATTACCACTATTTTAATACAGATCAGTCTTTAATCACTTTATATCTTTTCTTCTCAGGTGTGCAATGAGAACTCGTTATTCAAGAGTGAGGCTCGATACCTGGTGCGACGGAAAGACCCAGAGCTTTGGGCGAACGTGCTAGAAGAAAACAATCCTTACAGAAGACAACTCATCGACCAGGTCTGGTTGTCTCCACCTCTACTGGCTGTGAATAAGTGGTATTTTTCAATGCTTGCTTTTGTCTTCTACCTTGTTTTTTCAATTGTATGTCATCTCAGGTGGTGCAGACAGCACTGTCAGAGACCCAAGACCCTGAGGAGGTGTCCATCACAGTCAAGGCCTTCATGACTGCAGACCTGCCCAATGAGCTGATTGAGCTGCTAGAGAAGATCGTACTTGATAACTCTGTCTTCAGTGAACACAGGTAAGACAGGCTTCTAGCTCGTGAGGCATTATAATAATTTAGCCACGTTCTTTATCTTTTTAACAATCTCTTTTTTCTGGTTGTTTTGCTAGAAACCTGCAGAACCTGCTGATTTTGACTGCCATCAAGGCAGACCGCACTCGAGTGATGGAGTACATTAACAGACTGGACAACTATGATGCTCCAGACATTGCTAATATTGCCATCAGCAACGAGCTGTTTGAAGAAGCGTTTGCGATTTTCAAGAAGTTTGATGTCAACACCTCCGCCATACAGGTAAACCAAATGTAATACTGCTCAAGCTGTACTAATCAGTATATTTTTATTTGATATTCAGTAGTATATGAATGTAGATATATGTAAAATGTAGTCCTAATTTATGCATCGGTTTTGTTTATATTCTAGCAGAAGTTGCGTCTTTTGTCATGGAACAGTATTGATTTTGGTCTGAGATAAATTAATTTGCAAATTTTTCAGTTTATCTCTTAATCACTGTTGAGTGAAATGATTAAACTTCTGCATATTGATATGAATAAATAGTAAATTAAAAGTGTTAAAAGTCACTTTTATTCCTAATGCTTTGCCTCATTGTCAGATTATGTAATATGCTCTCTCCTTTCTACATTACACTAGGTATTGATAGAGCACATAGGGAACTTGGATCGTGCCTATGAGTTTGCTGAGCGCTGTAATGAGCCCGCAGTCTGGAGCCAATTAGCCAGAGCTCAGCTGCATAGAGACCTGGTCAAGGAAGCCATTGACTCATATATTAAAGCCGCTGATCCATCAGCATACATGGAGGTTGTCAATGCAGCCAGCAAAAACAGTAAGTTTTGCTTTGCTGCATCACTCTGCTACACACAAGCGGTGATTGATCTAAGCTGGTCTTTAAGCTGTTTGTGTTTTGCAGATAACTGGGAAGACTTGGTTAAATTCCTCCAGATGGCTCGAAAGAAAGCAAGAGAGTCGTATGTGGAGACGGAGCTGATCTTTGCTCTGGCGAAGACGAACCGTCTTGCTGAGCTGGAAGAGTTTGTCAGTGGGCCCAACAACGCTCACATACAGCAGGTAAGAACAGCGTTACATCTGTAATTTTCTTTGCCAGGATGTTCAACTGCACATGTACCTGATAACCTCTCTTTCCTTCTCCAGGTGGGCGATAGATGCTATGAGGAGGGTATGTACGAAGCAGCCAAGCTCTTGTACAACAATGTGTCCAACTTTGCTCGCCTTGCATCAACACTAGTCCATCTTGGAGAGTACCAGGCAGCTGTAGACAGCGCCAGGAAAGCCAACAGCACACGGACATGGAAAGAGGTAACTTACACCATTTTCAGATGAATGCTCTCAAGTTGTAAACGTGGGAGTCTTTTCTGTCACTGTTTTCCATCCCACGTTATGTGAAATAGGTATTAGCCACAGAGGCACTGTTAGAGCCTCGTGGATGGTGTAGTTTTTTTTAAATGTTAGTAAACTTATCAGCCTAATATCTTTATGGTATGAAGATATATTCAAAATCTAATATAATCTAGTATTGTTGTAGATGCTCATTAGAATATGCACTGAATGATAAATTACAGTGGCTTCAAGAAGGTGCTCGACACATTTAATCCCTGTCTCTCTCTGTGCTGCCCTGCCATCATATTTACAGGGTACATGTGACAAAGTGCACCTCTGTAATGGAATTATTAGAAAATGCACAGACCCGTGACAACTAGTGGATCAGAAGCCAACCTGGATGTGGTGTAGGACATCGCCTGAATGTCGTTGTGCAGTAAATTTTCCTTTCTTCTCTGTAACTCTCCTCTCTTTCCTTCTGATCAACAGGTATGCTTTGCATGTGAGGATGGTGAGGAGGCAGATCTGTGGCCTCCACATAGTGATTCACGCTGATGAGCTGGAGGACCTGATCAGCTACTATCAGGACCGCGGATACTTTGAGGAGCTCATTGCTCTGCTGGAGGCCGCGCTGGGCCTGGAGCGGGCCCACATGGGCATGTTCACTGAGCTCGCCATCCTCTATTCTAAGTTCAAACCTCAGAAGATGAGGGAACACCTGGAGCTGTTCTGGTCCAGAGTAAACATTCCAAAGGTAGAGTATGTCTGTGCATTTCAAAACAATTCTACAACAATATCTTCATTTTAAGTAAAGCCAATGATGCATGAAATTTTGTATAATATGATGTCATGGGGTAGGACTGGATAAGTCTGACTTCTTCCTACTCCATTCAAACATGTAATAGGTGTAAGCAAACTGATTTTGGATTAGCATTGGTTGGATAGGTGTAATTATGTGTGTTGTTGTCATTTGTTCATTTGTTCTGTTCTGCATGTTTGAAAGAATAAATCAATCAATCAAAAGGACTATACATTCCTCCACCAAGTAGCAACTTTTGTTAACAACAACATTACCTATTAGGCTTCATATCTTTAAGATGAAGGCCTGGCCTGTAACAATGGTCTCCATTTGTGAATAAAAGCTGCTCTGGGTACCTTCTCTGCCATAGCTTGCTAGCTTTAACTAGCAACAGAGCATTAACATGTCTGCCTGCCTGGCCTTGTGGGAGATTCTTGGCTTGTGCAAGGACAGGGTGCATGTAAGTAGGAGGTAGGTTGACAGTCAGGTAGACCATTCAGTGGTTTTTGCTTGTGCTGAGTAAAATTATTAGTCAGGCAAAAGCCCTGCTGCTGCCAGAGATGACAGATTTTATGTTGTCAGTGCGGTAAATGTATTCATTGCCATCGGGATGAAAAGAAAATTTCAAGATCTGTAACGAGAAAGGCTTCTGAAAAGAATCGCCAACCCTACCTTTAAAAATACCTTGTCATCGAGGTGAAAAAAGACCTTGAAAGCTTGCTGAGTAGTCTTCGATATGATTTGTTACCTTGAATGTACTTGATTTAAAAAGTTAAGTGCCTAAAGATGCTATGCAGAGTATTTAAAAGCAAGTCACAGTAACATGATTTCTTTACTGACAAAACCATTAGTAAAGGAGCTGAAGGTTTTGTAGCCTCTGTCTTTCCAGGGTTTTGTTCTAGTTGAGTGTTTTTCTTACTTTGGCCGACTCTATTTTTTTGTTTTTGTGAATAAACATTACCTAATTATCTTTTAAAAGAGCCATCTGATGTCCCTCATTTATCCCAATTTTGAGCCCTTAAATTTTAACAGGCAAGATGTTGTCAGTCACAGTAAATACTCTTTGAATCCTAAATTTAACACTGAACCCTCAGTATGTTCTGTTTCCTGTGTTTTGGTTATCAGGTTCTTCGTGCAGCGGAGCAGTCTCACTTGTGGGCAGAGCTGGTTTTCCTTTACGATAAATACGAGGAGTATGACAACGCGATTATCACAATGATGTCTCATCCAACAGACGCATGGAAAGAAGGACTGTTTAAAGACATTATTACTAAGGTAAACACACATTTATGTTTATTTCATTTACAAACTTCTTTATTTTTATTTTTTGTGATTTTTATATGCATCATTTTTTGTCCTTAGGTTGCCAATGTGGAGTTGTACTACAAATCTCTTTACTTCTACTTGGAATACAAACCCCTCCTACTGAATGACCTGCTGACCATTCTCTCTCCACGGTTGGATCACAGCAGAGCTGTCGCCTTTTTTAGCAAGGTAATGAGATGGTACATACTTTTTGCATTATTCTTTAGCTTTACTACACAGTGACAAAAAATGGTTGACATGATATGTGCTGATTTTGCTCAACCAGGTGAACCAGCTGAAGTTGGTGAAGCCTTACCTGAGATCTGTCCAAAGTCATAACAACAAGTCTGTCAATGAAGCGCTCAACAACCTCCTGACAGAGGAGGAAGACTACCAGGTTTCTCATCCATTCACTTACCGATGTTCATTACAGCAAGTAGACAAAATAAACACTTGAGGAATAAGAGCTGAATCTCTGATGTGCCAGTAACTTGTTTATTTCGGCTTCTTCAGTCAATGTATTTTGAAAACTGTTTCACTTTGTACTGTATAAGAACTCTGGAGAAATGTGATGTGCTTCTGCAGTTAGGATACAGATGATTTTTTTTTTTTTTAAGAGTCTGCTGTTTCTTTTAGATCTAAGATGTAATTTATTTGTGTGTGTATTCCACAGGGTCTGAGAGCCTCCATTGATGCCTATGACAACTTCGACACCATTGGCCTGGCTCAGAGGTTAGAGAAACACGAACTGATTGAGTTCCGACGTATCGCTGCTTACCTGTACAAAGGCAACAATCGCTGGAGACAGAGTGTAGAGCTCTGCAAGAAGGACAAACTCTACAAGGTAAGAAAATAAGCTTCACGGGCAATATCTGGGAAACAGAAAATTCATATATATACTGTATGTACAGCAATGTTCATCACAAATGTCAAGTACCACCATGTTTCTATAGGTGGCACTGTTTGTTTATTGTTAGATAGATATCAAGTATGTTGAGATAGATGCATGGACCAGTTAGCATCAGGTGAAGAAGACTGGACGATAAAATGATTGCACCAAAAGCCATATCACCACTGATTGTATTTCTCCATCATTCCCAGGATGCCATGCTCTACGCTGCAGAGTCTAAGGATGCTGAGCTGGCAGAGACCCTGCTCCAGTGGTTCCTGGAGGAGGGCAGGAAGGAATGCTTTGCTGCTTGCCTGTTTGCCTCCTATGACCTGCTGCACCCCGATGTGGTGCTGGAGCTGGCCTGGAGGAACAACATCATGGACTTTGCCATGCCGTACTTCATTCAGGTCATGAGAGAGTACCTCACAAAGGTTAGTACTGAAAAGCAATATAAAGAGTTAATGCTTTTTATTGCTTTTTAGTTTCTGGTTTAAGGTAAAAGTAAGCTTAATTGTATATTTCTTTAAACAAGTTTAAAATTCAGTATTCTTACTGTATAAAAAAAAAACTGAACTAGTTTTATTTTCCTTAAAGGATAAGGCCAGTTATTTTTTTATATTAACAGTATTTTCAACACGACCGGACAATGAATTGCCTTTACTCATGGTTAACATCCATCAGTCCTGGATTAGCTTGTTCATCTGTGCTATAGACTCGTGTTGTTGATCAAAAATGATTAAAAACACATCCGTGAAACACAGTGCTGCACTGAGTGACATCTTTCTTCATTAGCAAACCGCAGACCCGAGTGTGTGGAGCTGGTGGACTGTAAACCAAGCTGAGAGCTTGTGAAAGATCTCTTTCATGCACAGTTGACCCTGACTTGTGTTAACTTTAGGACACTGTGGCCACCTGGAGCCTTTGGGGCAACATAGTGGGGTCTAGGGTTTCGTTACAAAAACATCGTGTCACCCAGTACAGCGGTGTGTGTCCCTCATTGTTTTTAATCACTTTTGAACAACGACTGAGATCTATCTCAAAGACGAACAAGCTAATCCAGGACTGACAGCTGACCGACATTAACCATGAGTAGAGACAATGCGCTGCTGAAAATGACCAGCCTTATCCTTCATTATTTCCTGTAGAAACCTGTCCTTATGTAAGAAGTATACAATAGGTCTGTAGCATCTCTGGAGATTTGGCATAAAAGAACATACTGATGATTTTAGTTTACACAGATGTGATGACGCACAATGGGCTTTCTTAAGCAATGATAAGTATTTACCAGTGAACTCTCTCTGGCCATCGTAATTTCCTAAAAGCTGTAGACATGTGAGGTCACTTGAGGTCGTCTCTTTGGGTTCTTTTCCAGGTTGATGAGTTTGCAGCGAAGGTGATGGTCTCTGGCCCTCTTTTTTTTCTCCTGTGTGTTCTGTCTGTCTGTTTCTTGTAACTTATCTCTTAGGTTTCTGACGTAGGAACCTAGCATGGACTGTTGACTGAGTATGGCCTAACTAGCTCTGGTCCTGGAGAACTGTAGTAGTGTGTGTGCAAGCTTTTGTTCCTCTTCAGCACCAACACAATGCATTTTTAATAAATTTTGAGGTTATCTACTGGAAGCACTTTCTAAATTATCCTCTGGGGGAGACTTATTGTTGTCTTTACTATGTGTTAATGAAGTCGAGAGCACCTAACTCTAAACACTGTGTTGATGGCTGGAGCCAAAGCTTGTGCACCACCTTGTGTTTTTAGGATCCTGACCTAACCTCCTACCTTCTAACTCCTCTCTCTTGGGGCTGCATCTAGAATCAAGTGGCATATTTTAATATTTTGACAGTTTCATGAGATTCATGTTATTGACAGTGATCTTTTCACCTGACCAGTGCTCCCCAAAAACCAGAAACGAAGACTGATGAAGAGAGCAAGTCGCCGCAGGCTTGTTAGATGCATAACTGTGTTTCTAACTTAAGGATAACAAGTTTTACTTTGAGGTATTTAGCTGATTGCAGGGATACAAACACTAACTTCAGAGGTTATGGAGTCCCTCTTTTTATGCATGGGGACGTTTCACTTTGTTTTGGCTAATCAGAGAACAGTGTTTTGTTCCATAACTCACTCATCAATCTAGTTGAGAAAGAATCGATCAGCCAGTCAATGCAGTACTTCAAGACTCCTTTTTACTTCAAAGTACTTGAGTATGTAAAAGATGACAGTGAGGTTGTACCTATATTGGTTTTATACTGATGCGTGCAGTATTTCAAATATGCATTTCAGAAATAATTTTTATCCACTAATATTTCTTAGTCATATAGAGAAAAGTGCTTTACACATTGCTTAATCTCTTCACTATTTTGTTCAGACTTTTAGTTCATTATTATTTCTTCGCACTTGTTCACTAGTAAATTGGTACTACAACCAACTCACTGTACTACTGTATGTCTGGCAGGGAGGAACTTAACCTGTGAGCCTCTAATATGTGGCTTGATTTAAAATACGCTGTGAAAATTTGTCAGGAAAAGTCTGCGTACAGTTGTGCATGGGATGCATGTGGAAGCTGTCATTATGAGACCGTTAACTGAGAATGGCTGGAAGTGTAGCGTTAGCATACAGGCATGTCGAGCTTCTTTGCTCAATAAAGAGTAATATTTCTTTAACCTTGTGTCCCACTACAGTTCTACTTTTAAAGAGTCAGTTTATACAAATCACAAATTTCCCAGTGGTATCTAGATATCATGTGGTTTGGTATCTATCACTGTCCCATCGGTGTGAATCTAATATTCAGAAATGACATCAAAAAACCAAAAGCGAACCCTTTCCACATAATGATCAGCCATAACATTATGACCACCTGCATAACATTGTGTACACAGGAGCCAATGCAGCAGGTGGTTGGTGCTCGTGTCTCTCTGCAGTTCACTGTGCATCTTCTGTGAATTGGTTTGCTTCCATAGTTCTACTATCAGGAAGAGATGTCGACCATTCAGTGAAAAACGTGTGAAAGGAGTGAAAACTGGATCGTTAGAACAAGTTTTTTTTATTTATTTATTTTTATTTAAGTTGGCTGCTTTCAACAGCCTCCCCACTCTAGGTGTGATATCACCCCTATAGCTGCTGAATGTTTCTCTTCATAGAGACCAATGTACATCTTTTTCTCATTTTCAACCATTTTAACAAAGATTTAAACAAAATGGAATCTTTTGAAAAGGATTTTATAAGTTGAATCTACAGTAGATCAGCCTCATCATCAGTGAGCCTTGGGCATCCATTGACTTGTTGCTGCCTCACTGTCTGTCCTTCCTTCGACACTGTTGGTAGGTACTAACCACTGCAAACTAGGAACACCCAACAAGACCTGGGAGATGCTCTGACCCTGTCGTCAGCCATCAGATTTATACACTTGCCTGTTTTTTTTTTTCCTGCTTCCAATACATCAACTTCAAGGACTGAATGTCCACTTGCTGCCTAATATATCTCACACACTGACAGGTGCCAACGTAACAAGATTGTTATTCACTTCACCTGTTAGTGGTCATAATGTTATGGCTGATCAGTGTATAATATTTAATAATTATTTTGTTATTCATCATATTCCACAGACCTTGTTGTCAACAGTTTATGCTGGAATCTGTTTTCTACTAAAATGGTTACACCTGTCAAAAACTGATAATGATTAACAGGGACACTGTATCTGGAAAGATATTTTGCTTATGAGTTTTTTTTGTGCTTTGAGCAGCATAGATGCCCCCCCCACGCTATTGCTTTGGGGTGATAATTGCTGTGGGACTCAGCAGTTGCTGTTTGCATGTTTCAATAACACTAGTGGTTATTTTGTTATTTGTGATTTGTTTGAACAGACCCTTTAGTTGTTGACTTAACATTTGTACTGGAAGCTGGTTTAGAAATTCTTACCAAAGCTGCATGGCATCCTCTCTTAGGTACACCTTAGCTGCACTTTTAATTACTCTGTGTACTTTCTTTCAGAAGTGGGTCTGATAATTCTGCTGTGTTGTCTACTCTTTATCAGTATTTATTTAATATGAAATGAAAACGTGTAGTGAAGCATTAAATATTAAATCAGAAACTGACATTTAAATAAAATGGGCATATCACTGCCAACACTACATTGTAGGTGTCTAGCAATAATCTTTTATGTACAATGTTTTCTTTTTTATTGAAAATACATTGTTTTATATTCATTTGACAAGGACACTTTTTGATATTTGCATTCAAAATATATTCTTGGATTTAAGTATAATCAGGCTGCAAAGCTGACAGGATATACCTACAATGTATATAACACTCTTTTATTGTGTACAATGAGTGAATGATATCTGATCTGAACCTCTTTTCTTTTTATTGCCCTCAGGTGGACAAACTGGAGGAGGCAGAAAGCCAAAGGAAAACTGAAGAGGAGGTGACGGAGCCTCAGCCGATTGTGTTCGGTAGGTTTACAGGCACTGTGCCACCCTCAGTGTTGTTGCACCATGGGAACTTTGAGAACTGTAACCTGGAGCTTCCCATGCTCATAATTTGGCAGACCTTGAAGAGCTGATGTGGTCGGTTCTGCTTTGCTTTTCTACTGTATTTCTCCCTGTGTTTACACGAGGGTGGGGCTGAGCTCCTCATACACAGAGCTGAGCAGAAAGCTTTGAGTCGGCAATCACATTGCTGATTAATCCTGGTGCTACAACCAGTAGCAATGCTTGTCCAGAAGCTGTTGAACAAGCAGAACACAAACCTGCATGACTTTGTTGTTCTAGCTTACTGTTTCATGTTTATATTAATTACAGTATATTTAAGGACTTGACTTGCATGCTAGAGTTTGTGGCGATCGGTTGATTTAAAATCTGGGTATTGCAGCCACTGATTAATTGTATTGGATTCAGAAAATTGCATTATTTAAACCTGTAATTAGAGTAATTGGTAACAGTTTCAGTCAGTGTTTAAGAAATAAGGACAAAGTGCTATGCAAACACATAGCAATGAAAACTTGGTTGTAAAAAGTTCACTTTTATGGGTCATGTAACATTGTGTGTTTTGTTTGTTTGTGTGATCAGGCCAGCAGCTTATGTTAACTGCCTCTCCTGCTCCAGTGGCT
>NW_018127900.1:3119763-3149128 GCF_001952655.1 Monopterus albus
CTGCCCCTCCGGCAGGCTACCCTGCTCAGGCTGCTGCCCCTGCAGGTTACACTGCGCCGCCTGCTTATGGCTTCAACATGTAGAGGCCTGACTCTGCCTCTTCTACCCCTCTCTACCTTATACAGTCACACACCTTAGACCTGAACCACACTGAACCATGCTGCTGTGGGTCTCACTGGCCTCCTGATGGCGCCAAGACTCACAAAACTTCCTGGCCCTTCATCTCCCGATGAGACTCCACCCGAGTTGCAATAGAAACCCTTCATCTCTGCTTCTCTGCTCTCTCCATACACACTTCAGAAGTGCTGCATCGGGTTTGTTGGACTGTCCCCTTCCTTCACGTTAAAACTGCATCACCGATGTACACAGCATGAAGTAGCCTCTCAGCTTCTAGAGGAATTAACCGAAGACATCAGCGACACCAAACCACTCTGTCCTGTTGCTGTTCCACGTAGACCGTACTAACCATAGAGCAGCTTTTTCCCCATTGTTTTATGTCCTTCTTTCTTTGAGGTTCCACACTGATGAGGAAGAGACTTTGTTACTGAGGAGTGGAGGGATGTGTGTTCATCTCCCCCTCCCTTGTAAAGCAATGCTACAGCCTTATATACTTTGAAGAGGTGGCCATAAAACAGGCTAATTTGTCCATGTTTAATTTCACAGCTGTCTCAAACAGTGGCAGTTGCAGTGCAATAGTTTTGTTCTTTCACAACAGGTACAAAGTGTTTGCTGTATGCAGACTAAGAACACTTGTTTATGAGGTTACGGTACAGTTTGTGTGTGGGTAGCCTCTAAAGCCTTTGAGAGATACATCACCAAACCCAGAGACACTAAAATGTCCACTCCCTTGCAGCAGCAAACCTTTTGCTGGGCCAGAGCAGTTGATCTCTTCAACTGGCTTTCGGACTCTGATAGCAGACATCTGGAGTTTCAGGATGATTTAGATGAAAAGAAAGGAAGGTGGTGAAAGAATTAAAAAAAAAAATGCTATATGCTGTAGTCACTGCATGTGCTGCCAAACTATAATGCTGCAAACAGGAGCACAATTTTCATGTTACACTCAAGTATATCAAATATTACTAATGTTGTGTCAAAAATGAAGTGATGTTCAGTGAAACCTTCTCACCTAATAAACAGTGAAGTTCCAGCAGACTGGAAAAAAGTCATTATTGCACTGAAAACCATATATAATTTAAGATACTTTTGAATTACCATATGTATTGTCTATAGTGTGTTGTTATAGTCTAGTCTTTAAAAGTATAAAGATTTTTGTAAGAAAATGATAAAATGCAGAAATGGCAACAACTTGGGGCAAGGCTGCACGAAGTGGGGCCCGTTTGGTTAATTGTTTGTCCTGTGCTGTCCCACAGACCCTGTATGATACACCCAGTTGTGTCCCACTGTGGTATCCACTTATGAGTTGTCAAAGCAGAAAGCAAAAACCTGAGTGCCACATGAAACACTTTATCTGCACAGGTCATGCATACAGATTGAGGAATAAAGTTTACACACTGCTGTTTGTGAGTTATTTCCCATTTATTTAGGTAAAAGCTCCCTAGTGCGCTAGGCTCTTATGTGTGTGTATTTATGGGGGTTGTGTGTGTTGGGGGGCGGGTAAGCTCAGCTGTGAGCGTGGTTTATGCCTGGGCTATTCAATTCCACGTGTATTTCCATCTTTTGCTCGATCCAGACTGACATGTTGGTAACCATGCTGCCAAGACTTGATTGATGGTTTCTGGCTCTGTAAGAGCAGTAGCCTCTCTGGAAAGGGTGTGGTTTGGATCTATTGCTGCCTGCTGCTCGGGGAAATGTTTAAGGTTGTTGTATTTAAAGATGAGGGGAACCCGTATTTAATTCTTCCTGCTGGCTGAGATATATTCTTAACGCCAAGAGACTTTGCGCCACGCCCTTCTTCTGTTACGGAACAAGCGTGTCCGGTTCCCCCTCCATAAAGGATAAGCACCCAGTGTGACGTTCAGTGAGTCCTGTCACACAGCAGGCTCTGTGGTTAAGCTCACTCGCTTTATGGTAAAATTGCTGCCAAGTTTCACGGGCACAGGATAGGCTACAGGATACAACTGTTTTCCGCCCCTCCTTGCTTCCGGTTTGCTTTGCTCTATTGCGTATTATTGTCGTGACACAGCGTTACCATGGTTACAAATAACAGATATTAGATTATATAGAAGATCCCAACTTTCTAGAGAGCCCTAGTATTTGCCCACGGTCAACACGACGAACCGCTGGAGTCTCTGGGACGCATCGGAGATCACCAACCTCTCCAGTAAAGCGCACCGGACAGCAGCCGTACATGTGTTCCGCGCTCTAGTCCCCTTGAAAACAAATCGCAGGCCACCTACTTAGAGATCAACATCATTAGAGCCAAAGCTTTTTGTAGATTTTGTTGTGTCTTTTCCCGGTAATTATGCAGGATAAAGGCACATTTATCAACCCTTTTCCGCGACCGCGGTGTGTGGCGGCAGCGGCGCCGGCGGGGAAAGCGAAATTAACTCATCCAGGAAAGGCGATTCTGGCAGGTAAGTACTTTAAGATATGGAAAAATAAAAGCTCGATAGAATGTTTTTCGTTACGACAGTTACAATGATGCCAAAGTTTAGTAAAATAGCATTACTGGTTTCAGATACTTTGTTAAATCACGTTGCTGGCGCGCAGCGGAGTGAAGCTGGTATAGCACTTGGTTAAACAGCCTAGTGGAGACTGGAGAGGTAGAGACAAAATAATCACTTCTACAACCCCTCAGCTCAATAAAACTTCCGGCACTGTAGTTATGTCGTAAGAGGAAAGACACAAGGCCATTACTTATTCCTTACTACCGAGAAGCACTTATCCTGTAGCTGGAAACTCAAACAGTAGGCTATATAAAATAAATGCCTGATTGATTACTTTCATCCAAAACAAGGTTTCTGTAGCATATAATTGTTTTTGTGCTGCCTTTTTTGTTTGGTCGTACATTACAGTTATTGTTATTGATATTATTACTTTTTTCTTGAACACTGAAAGGACTTTACATCCATGTTGGCTTTAAAATTCATTGTGACCGAAAAGAGTCTGATCAGTTGAACAGACCTTGTGGTGTGACTGTTTCTTTGGCCTTCAATGTCATCCTGTCAGTTTGTGGTATTTGTGGAACAGAAAATATTTGTTTATTCTCTCCCCTCAATTCTTCATTCAGTGGGCTGTAACTAATTATTGTTTCAACTATTGATCAGTGATCATGGATTAGATTTGGAATATTGGGTTAATCTTCTAGTCAAATAAGACGGGACTGCAGAAAAATGTCTAGGACAAAAGAAAAACAGCAGCCAACAGTCGAAAATCTCTAAATGATCTGAATAAAACTGAATTAAAACATATTTGCAGTAAAGTGACTGGGAAGAAGGGGTCTGGTATTTTTCCTTGACAAATTACTGATTCGGTCAATTGGTCATCTTTATTTTAACAGATCGATTGTCTGATTGGCTCAGCACTTCTTCAGTCATGTTTGTCTTAGCCTTTTCTGTGAGGCATCAGTTTATCCCTGCTGGGATTCAGAAACCCCCATTCAACTCTCCTGCTGCTCCACCCCACACCTTCCTCGAAAACCCCTCAACCCCCTCCTGTGATGATGATCAGGGTACAGCAGCTCCACTTGATGAAGAGGCTTTCTGAGGTGCTTTTCTGATATTTGGCCACAGTCTGTTACTTCCACTGTTGTGCTCTGGCAGCAGTTGCATGCTGAGTATGTTATAGTTCAGAATTCTTTTTTGATTGAAGATTAAAAGCAACCTGTTTTAGGGCTAACTTGTGCTATACATACAGCGGCACTGGTGCCAGCAGCTGTAAATTACAAAAAAGAGCTTCAAACATACCCAGCTGGAAGAAAGTGCAACATAAATGAACACGCATTCTTCAAGGATACTCCAGATTCACATATGACTTATGTAACAAATTTTAACATGGATGGTTAAAACAGTAGAAGAAAAATTTCCTATCCTTACTCATGTCCTCCCTGTCAGTTGCTGGAAACGGAAATGTGGCCCTGATACGACCTTTCCCTTCCCCCATCAGTCCCGTGCAGCCTGATTGACTGGATGTGGCTCACTGTTGCACCCTTTTCCCTCCCTGAGTCATTTAACTTGTCTCAGGCCTGTCGGTCTAGTTCTGCAACAGCAGCACGATTTCATGCTCTCTGTCTCAGCTCCATGAGCCCTCTCACTTCTCCCGGCCTTACTGTCAAGCTACCATCCATTTAGCGCTGTCTTCCAGAGGTTAGGAAATGAGCATCACTAGAATGACTCAGCAATAGATAAACTGTCTTTCTGAGTTTGATCTGAGATATTCTCAGAAACCACAGCCGATTGCTGACATTGTCTGGATTTTTATTCTTCTCCCTCAGCTACGGCACTTCACACCTCTTCTGGTGTTCTGACACGCTAATGCTACTTTAGATTAATCTGTTATGGTTAGCAATTGTGTCTATGTAGAGAGAGTGAGTCTACATGCCTGGAGGCTCTTAGGTAGACACAGCAAGGAGTAGAAGGTCAAAGCTTAATGGATTAGAGAGCTCACACAGCCTCTGGTTGGGGAGGAGGGATGCACATTGCACATTTCCTGAGCTTTTAGTGGCCTGTGAGCTCTGTCTGCTCACAGCAGCCGCTGGTGATGACTGGAGTTGAAACACAGGAGTGAGAGTTTTCTCTGTGTGAGTCCTGGGGGGTGAGAATGTCTAAATGGGTCTCTGGTCCTGATTTGCTGGCTGCTGTGCATTCATACACCACTGTGGCTTCCATTCATAACCCTTTTGCTCAGGATAGAGTAGAGTCAGTGCAGCAGAGGGATGGACAGGCAGACATTTTTTGTCTGGATTTCATGAGAGACTGGATTTTCCACTAAGACAGGCTGGGTTTTTTTGTAACTTTTCCTGTTCTCATTTCTCCCTTTTCCTCTCTCTCTCCAGCCTCAGGGCAGCCAGTTAGGTTTTGTGAGTGGCTGTCTTCTCTCAGGCTCAGAGGGCTCATCAAACTGTGGCTTACTCCTCCATTTCTGTGCGTCACAGGCAATGCATAGTCAACTCCCATCTACTGTTTCTGTTGCTTGCAGTTCCCGAGTACCAGGAGGCAAGATAATAAATCACAGTGCACTCAGTTGAACTGCCAACCACCTCCACTGTAAGCATGTCAGCTAGATGCTGGTATAATGCCTTCATGGACAGACAAAGACCAAGGTAGAAATGATCACTGAAATTTACCAACATATGACATACAGCTTAGGTTTCCTGTTATTATTCTTCATATGTGTGAGCGTCTTGGAGATTAATTTTACTGTGGACATGTACACAGGCCCACAGTGCTGGTTTTGCATGTATCTCCTCAATTATAGAACACATATGCTAAACATTTACCATTTTCTTTAACATGCCTTCAGTATTTAGAACGATTTTTGGTCAGAGATGAACTTGCACAGAGTTGAAACCTATTTGAGAAATCAGTCAAGTGAACATTTGTTACCTATTCATCAAAGTTATGTAATCACAGCATGGTAATTCATTTTCAAGTAATTACCTTGTCTTCATAAAAACATCCTGAACTTGAAAAATGGTTGCTGAACAACGATCTCTTAAAATCCATGAACATGTATTTTCTCAATCAGCTTCTTCCTATGAGTTATGGGATTGTGTAGTCCTGAGGGAAATATCTGGCTCTGTGGCTGCTAAATGATCCACTGTGCTCACCAGCTAGTTGCTAACTTTTGTTTGAAGTGATAGCATGTTGATTTTAAATCATTTTCACAACAGCTGTGTCCTGCATCTGGAAACCACACTGTAAAACCAAAACACTGAGCTGAAAGAAGCTAAAATTTTGTGTGGAGGTGAGGAGAACTGCATAGCTATTTTCAGCACTCCCCATACAGAGACTAAAACCAGCAATGAATTGCCTATACTCACGGTTAATGTCTGTCAGCCTCCAACCTGGTTTAGCTTATTCATCTGTGCCATAGACCGCCATTGTTATAACGAACAAACATATCTCCCAGTGCAGAAGTGCGTTTCACTGATGTGTTTTTAATCATTTTTGAGTAACAATCGAGGTTTGTGGCACAGACATATAAGATAATCCAGGTTGGAGACTGGCAGACATTAACCATGAAAAGAGGCAAATCACTGTTGATCTTAGTCTTGCTGAAAACACTGTGGTGAACTTTGAGGCAGGAGACAGTGATCTC
Organism: Monopterus albus; assembly: GCF_001952655.1. Classification (NCBI taxonomy): domain Eukaryota; kingdom Metazoa; phylum Chordata; class Actinopteri; order Synbranchiformes; family Synbranchidae; genus Monopterus; species Monopterus albus. Next base: position 3,125,983 of record NW_018127900.1, read on the forward strand.
AGTCTTGTTGCAAATCCTGTGCCCCATATGCAGCATGACCACCAGGACAGCACCTTTATTCATCAACTCACAAAACACACTTTCATAAACACAGTGGGCTAATTGCCATAGGAGTCACAATAAGGGTGGTCCATGTCTAGCTAGCCACACACTTCCTGGCATCATCTCACTAACCTATATCAACACACAGTGTAACCGCAGTAACACTAACACTATTAAATGATCAGTGACACTTACCTGCTAACAGTCCCACAAGTCCCTGTGCCAACAGTGCTATGGTCCCAGAGCCCTTTCCTCCAGGGGTCACTACAGTGCTATTAATATAGAAAATGACAGACTTTATCCTTTAACAAACATACAGTAAGTAATGTAAGGAGCCTGACAGCCTTGTCTACAACTGTGTTGTTCTGTTCATGGAAATCAGTGTTAAGTCTGCATGCTGCAGGGTCGTAAGCAGTTAAAACAGTTCCCATGTAAAATTAATCCACATCCCCCCTGTAATTAAGCATTAGTGGAGCATTAGGCAGTGTTGTTCAGGACAGAGGAAGCCTAAAAGGCCAGACATCAGATGAATAATTCTTTTCATGTTTTGCACAAGGCAAACTAAAATATTACAGCTCTATTGTTAGGATACCTCATGTTTGAAGTACATCAGGCCTCTGGCTGTGCTTTCGCTCAGACTCCAGAGAATTTAAAGTGCGAGTTAGTAATCTAAATAACGAACATCAGGATGAATAATAGATGACTTCTGCTGCAACACTGCTTATTCATTAGTTTAAAAAAAAATCCATAACATCTCAACAGGACAGAAATCTAAAGCATCTAGCTGTGCTGCTAATTAAATATGTTTATTTAGAAGGAGATCAAATATGTTTAGAAGCTCCCACATTAAAAGACCCTGTTTCACAGATGTGTTGGGTGCTCATTAGAGTCACCAAACCATACAGGACAGGATTTCAGAAACTGTTCCTCCCTGTCAGCTGGCTGTCCTCCTGCTCACCTGGCTTCCCCTGTGCCTCTCTCTGTTCCACAAAAAAAAATAGGCTGTGAGTTTGTGTTTGTGTGCATCTTGCACTCATGGTTATGCGTGTGTTTGCAGTAGATACTGTCTTCTATGTGTTATACATGTTCAGATAACTCATCAACAAATAATTGGACAATATTTTAATAGTTTAAGGTCACTTTTGAGTCCAAATGGTACAGATTAGTAAACAGCATGAATATATGTGGGACTTGGTGCTGCTAGGTTTGGGCTTTGCTTGAACAGAAGATGTTTGACACACTGTCTGACCTTGACAGTAACCAATGGTGTTAACAGTAGTTTGAAACAGAGTTAAAAGTCAGCTGTCTTAACGTTGGATTTGATATTGGATAAAGGCTTTCTGAAGGTATCTGGCCATCTGACAAGCGGTTCTAATCAATGGTATAGAGGGGGGGACTGTTTAGAAAAGACTTTTTCTTGTTTCACATTGTGCACAAAGAGAAGTAAGTGCAGCATATTAAGCCTCATCATTCTGGGATGAGATATTTCCAAGTGACTCCTTAATTTTGGCCATGCAGTGTGTTGCAGCAATGCAAGCTGGAGCCCAGCTGTTATGTTTGAGGGTTGTTGATAAACTTATAAATCTACCTTGTCCAGCCAGAAACAACTTAGTCTTTGACTGATTTATTCAACTGCTGTTTAGCATTTGGAAGCTATTATGCGTCTGTAGAAGCTGATTGTTATCAGGCACTACGCTATTTTTCACCGCCTCTAGGTTCCGAATATCACTCCAGTGCTGTTCCCATTTCTTTTCTTGTAATAAGTGTCATAGATCTATGTGGATGGATTGATTTTATGACACGGTGTGGAGAAGAGTAGTTGGGGATGTGGAGAGAGGGGAGGAAGGTGGTGCTAAGAGAAAAATTAAAAACAAGAGGAGAGCAAGCCAGTGAAGATTAATGGACAGTATTGCTCATATAACCCACGCTTGGCAGCGACACATAAGTCATTTAAGATGTCATCTGTAAACGCGTGTGTGTGTTGGATGTAGGCTGCAAAATGGACTAGAAGACAAACAAGCTGCTGCTCATCCAGAGGCGCTGTGTGTCTGATGAGGATTGATTTGGTGTATCTGTTGCCGAGTTGCACATGAGTGACTGCTTGTTGTTTTCTATGTGCAGCTCTTTCTGGGCTGAAAACAGGTGAATGAAGTTTATTGTTCTTCCTCAGGACACACTGACCCACTGATCCCAGATTAGTGTTTAAGGCTCATGTGATTTTTGTTACATCTCAGCTGGCCAGGATTTACTTATTACTCACACAGGATTGGAACAATTACAGCTCTGGTGGTTAAAGTTTTTGTGTGTGTCACTGAGAGTGTGCATGAGATCACATTGATGTCATGATTCAGCTTAGTGGTGCTGACAGTTTGTATGAATAGTGCTGATTAGGGGAGTCCAGGTGTAATTAATGAGAGGGTTGTAAAGGCTAAATTATCATAGAATTGACTTACTACTGCTGTGCTATTAACAGCCTGCTCTAGATCACATTACAAAGTAAAATCCTGTTCATCAAACTGAATAAAATAAATGGTTATATGATGTTTTATTAGACCAAAATATGATGTGATATAAGCTATACATATTTACAGCTGTATTTACTAAGGCCATTACACATTTTGTTGTATATTTTGACTTATTACTTATTTAATGTGATGTCATGTGACTCAAAATATTTCAGAATTAGGATGTTCTGTTCTGCGGCCTGTGTGGATACTTGGTCCCACATTATTTGTTATAACTTGTATACGTTTTTATTAAGTAGAGGCGACGTTTCTGACTTTGAAAAGTTGTATTATTATTATTATCATGAAAGACAGTGAGTATCCCACAGATCATACCAACACACAACACTTTTCAGATAGATTGTCTACTTTTTCTACATACAAAAACTTAAGCAATATGAATAATTTAAGGGCTGTTGTAATCACATACATATTTTACATATGCATGTTTCTTCCAAGAAACAAAGAACCACTTTGAGTCAGATTTGGACTTTTCATGTGAATAAAATGTCTTTCAGTTTTTGGCTTCCCATTCATTGGTTTGTTGTTTCTTTGTAAATTGTTTTTGTTACAAATACATGTCATGTACAGTAAAAAGTACCTCATAATTAACCAAAAAAGAGTTTTAGATTATCGATTTATTTTGTCTGTTTAGGACGAATGTCTCTATTTTTCTATGTAAGTACATGATATGTGTGTCTCCACTGAACAGTGTACATGTGTGTGTCTGTGTCACTGAGTTAATGCTAGGTCTTGGCCCGGGTAATGGAGCCCCTCCCTGCAGGCTGAGCAGATAATTTAATTAAAGTCAGCCCTCTCTCCATTCTCCCTCCTCCCCTTGTGACTCATCTCTGTTGTGCACATTAGCTCTGCTGCTCAGCACTTGTCCTTGTCTGCTCAGCTGTGACAGGTTTTGAGCTGAACCCTTCAGCATTCACTCACATGTTCATTTATTCAGTTTTAGTTTTCAGTTTCATTCTACATATTTTCCTTTCTGCAAACACACGAGTGCATGATGCAGAAATTGGTCCAGTATTTAAGGGGCAGCTGCATTTCCTCACACAGCCTTCTCTTGTGTTGACTTTGTGTTCATTCCTCACCCAGTACAGTGGCTGTGCAGTTTGGCCATGGCAGGAATAGTTGATTCATCTTCACCCAGCTCATTACTCTGCCTCCCCCAGCAGCAATGCTTTTAATGTTTATTGAGGGAAAGCCATTTATGGAGTCACTGTAATGATCCATGATGTAATAGCACCTCCTTGTATTTCATAAGGTAGATGTGGCGCTCAGTCGGGCTTTAGCCAGACAGGCATGACGAGCTAAGTTCAGGCAATATGTCAACAAAGCTGCCCACAGAGAGAACTTTATTTTCATTTCCCAGGGCTCATTTTTAAACTGGATCCAATTTACTTTATGTCTGCTTTTATGTTGTTCATTTTAATAACCACCTGCTTCGATTTTCTGTGTTTTTCAGGTGGAATTGCAGGCGGCATAGAGATCTGCATCACTTTCCCCACAGAGTACGTCAAGACACAGCTGCAACTGGATGAGAAGGCCAATCCACCCAAATACAGAGGAATAGGTGAGTTTGATGTGTGACCAACAAAACTGATGGGATTTATGACTTCCAATTAAAGCTAAGCTGTGAGCACCAGCTTCCATAGTTTTGGCCTGGGTTGTGTCTTATGCAACATAGATCCACATGGTAAGGAACTACGTGAACTCAAAGTTTGAGACTTGGCCATTCTACCAATCACAGAAGGCTCAGTGGCTATCCTTGAAAAATGACACCATGCACAACACAGTTCACTAAAATAAATGATAAAGGGAGCACTGACATCTGCTGTCATCTGGGCTTTGGCTAAAAACAAATCAAATTGGATTAAATGGAGAGGATTATTTAACAGTGTAGTGATAGTGACTAGGGGTATACTCACTTTTGTTGTATGGTGTAAGCTTACTGTATTTTCTCTGTTGCCAATGAGAAGCTGATGAGACGACGAGACATATCTTAGCTTAAGACAAATACTGGAAATGGGGAAACAGCTGCCACCAAAGCTCATAAATTAACAGCTTTCTTGGTGTATCCATCTCTCTATATTCTGTTCCTCGCCCTCTTTCCTTTAGGAGCTCATTATCTAATTATCCATCATCCCCAGGTGTATTTGAGATTCTGTCAAGCTGTCACTGTGCTTGTTTATATGATTTAGAACAGACCAGTGCCCACATGCACACTTGCCAGCCGTGCATACCACTGTATACACACACACACACACACACACACGCCCAGGATCTGTTCATGTTGGCTGAACCTCTGAGGATCGGAGACCATTCTAACGAGTGCCCCAGACAGCTGTTGCATTTCTTGCTCAGCTGTGCACAACACGGATTACTGGACTGATATCTCCAAGAGACATCGGGTTTGGGGGTAAATAGCCTGTGGTACAATTTACCCATGACATAAATGACTGGAACTGCAAAACATTGTGTTGCTTCTGCCTTTTCCTTTTTGTGATGTGCATGTTCCAAAAGTGAAGGGCAGATGCCTACTGAATGACACGGAGAATACATAAAAACTGGTATTTGATATTTAGGAAATGTACCAGTGGATTTTTTAAATTCAGTGAATGTGAAAATTTGAGTACTGTGAATTCAAACTGCAAAATAATGAACTGTATGAAGTCATACATACAGTATAAAGAAGTCATTTTAAACATTCTGTAATATGTGTGTGTGTGTGTGTGTGTGTGTGTTTCTTCCTCCAGGTGACTGTGTGAAACAGACAGTGCAGAGCCACGGTGTCAAGGGACTATACAGAGGACTCAGCTCCCTGCTTTATGGATCCATACCTAAATCTGCAATCAGGTATGTGCAATAATAAGTAGGTGTACAAGACTAGTATATTACTCAAATACCGGTAAAATCTGTGATGTAAAATTCTACCTATGTAAAGTTGCTGTTACATGTGATTTCCACACATTCCAGACTGAAATTAGTTAAGGTTTGTCACCATCATCATATTAAACCATTTTTAATAATAATCTAATTTATTGCTTTTAATTTTTTGTTAGTTTATATTTTCTAATGATCATTTAGCCTATGTTTATATTATAATAATTAGAAAAAGTAAAGTGTATAAGTGTGCAGTAAAGGTTGGAATAAAATGAACACTTCTAGCAAAGCCATCGTGATTTTCTGTCTGGAATCACTAACTCACACACTCCAATTATTCTAGTCCGTTACCCACAATGCAAAGCGTAAATGCCACACTCTAGCCTTTAGTATAATTACGTTATTCTTTCATGGCAGTGACATTTACCTCAAGACAAGTGGTCACACTGTAGTGCATGTACACACACACATATATGCACATATTGCACAAAAGTAAATCAGATGCCTTTATTGTTGTTTGTTTTTTATTTTCTTCTCTTTTTTTTCTTTCTTTGTGTGTGTGTGTGTGTGTGTGTGTGTGTGCATTATGCTGGAGGGTAGAGCCTGTCTGTATGACATTAAGACAGGCCCAGCCAGGCGAAGCAAAGATGCCACTCAAACTCAGACAGGGTCTCAATATGGTTATAGAATGGGAAACGTATTTGTGCTCTGTCAGTGGGTGTGTATATGTTTATGTATAGTGTTTGTTTGTGTGTGTGTGTGTGTGGGGGAGCTGTGTGGGTTTTTGTGCGTGTACAGTATGTGCATATACTGTAATGAGTGTGTCAGTCATCTTTCAGCTCCGTTTCGAGACGGAGTCTGAATGGTTTTGTTTCTGTTGTAAAGAAATGTTTTCTGAGGAGCTCAGTCATGCAGAACAGAAGTGTCCTCTTTCTGCACCTATCATGAGACTACTGAACACTGTATATAAACATGAATGTAAGTGGTGACATCTATATAAAAAAATATAATCTGCTGACTGCACTGATCATTTAGGCGTGTGACCCCCTTTAAAAAAGCTATATTTACCTGCAAGTCATCATTACAATTTACATATTATCTGTGGGTTACCGTATGACCTGTTGTTTTATTTTATATAAAGAGCTGGAAAACTATCCAGTGATCAACAAAAAATTAAAATAATAAGTGATTCAGTACTGTTAAGATAGGAACAGTCGGTTTTGACTTATGGAGAATACCTTTGCACTTTTCCATTGACCACTGCCTTCTCTGAGTCGTTTGTTAGATCCATCCTCTCCTCTCTCTATTGCTACTTTGTCTCGCCAACCCTTTTCCTCCCCATTCCATTAACTGATTGCTTTTTTATCATCATGGTCCAAGCAGACTACTGGCAGCTTGTCAGGGAGGTATGAGAGGAACAGACAAGAGAGCCATTGACCTTTCTTCTCCTTAACCCTTCAAACACACCGCGTTCTCTTGTCTGCCCAGCCCCAGTGATCTCTTCTCTCTCCTTTACCCCCTATTTTTAACAGAAGAAATTACCTCATAGAAGGATCCACTAATGAAGACAGGGCTGTCCAGAGTGACTCATCTCTGACTGTGGATGTTGGCCAAAGTGTGACGTCCCATATTCTCACTGTAAAGTTTAGTCCAATTGCTAAATGGGTATGGAACAATTTGGGTAGTAAATTGGTACAGCAGCAGGCCTGGCAGTGGCATATTTCTCTCCAGCAGGTTTTAATGAATAGCATTTGTTTCACAAGGTTAGTTATTAAGTGCACCACCATCGCTGCACAGTCAAAGCAGCCGGCAGGGAAATAACACTTTTTCATTTTTAACTCTCTCCAATGCCAAAAAGGTTGCTGGTAGTCAGAGACTGGTGTGCGTAAAGAGAGAGACAGGTGGATTTATTTTTATGTTGTTTGTTCCTCTCTGAAAGCAGGAGACGGTTAATTGAGTGGAGCACATCTTTCAAAACAAACTAAATCTGTGCAAGGAGTGAGGCAGAGGAACAGATGTGGAAGGTTAATGAGCAGTGGAAAATCTTCTCATAAATTGGCAGAGAGAGAAGAAAACTAAAATCAAGAGAGGAATTCCATAAGACCTGTGACGACGGCAGGTAAACTGTTCAAGTACACCGAGAAAAGCATTCATCAAGAGCAAGCGTCTGTCCTCCCCCACCCATTTGCTAAATGTCCCAGGCAACCCCCTGCCTTCACCACAATTTAATTCCATCTATAAATAACCTTTAAGGTAAAGGATTTGCTGGCACAACATTTTCTGATCACAGAGATGCATAAAGCACACTTCTCTCTCTCTGGACTTTGTTGTTGGTCACTTGTTGGTGACGGAGTCATTGCAATTTATTGGTGCATCCTTAATAAGGACACAGACAGGACAAAAAACTAAAAGCCTTAAGCACATTCTGCACTTTCAGCACATTACCTCTTCTAAAAATCTGAGTTGGAAGGAAGTTGTTTTTGCCTGGAGGTGCATCTGTGGGCCTGCTTTTATTTGTACTAAATAAGCTATGGAGAAGAAACAAAATTTTATGTCTGCTCAGTTGTCCTCCTGTGCCTGATTTCTGCTAATGAGGGGCAGCATAATAATGCGGCCTCCTTTCCTTTGCTTTAGGTGTGGTGGTAATCTTTCAGTACAAGGAACCTCACTACATTTGCCTGGAATGTCGCCTTTTGTTTGTTTTTACTTTCTGTGTTTATTTCAGCTTTGTTATTAAATACACACACTAAATTTAATAGTCTTGGATTATTAAAATTGCTTTAATCTCCAACAAATAGTAGCAAAGATGCAAAAATCATTGTTATTTGCTTGATTTGCAGCATTTCAGGACACATCTGTGTTAACTTTTCTATAATTCCATGCTTACTTTGTTTTTCTTCTCAGATTTGGGATGTTTGAGTTCCTCAGTAACCGTGCAAAGGATGAGTCTGGTCGACTGGACAGCACCAGGGGCCTGCTGTGTGGGCTTGGAGCTGGGGTGATGGAGGCAGTTTTGATTGTATGTCCCATGGAAACCGTCAAGGTACATTTGATTTGTTAGTGTTTTACTGCACACTAGGTGCCCCGCCAGCTTGAATGTATGTGAAACAGCTTCCCTTTGTGATTTGTGTATCTTGTAAATTCCAGACAATCAGGTATTATGCAGTTAATTGCTATTTTTTTATAACATCTGTTAAAATTTTTGATTTTTTAAAAACAATTTTCAGGACATTACAGCAACAAGTAAGGAATAAAGTAAAAAAAAAACTCTTCTGTGTGTATTATGTAAAGAGATTTAAACATACTTATTGCATGAAAAGCAAATACTTAATCATAGCAGGTACTTATTCCACTACTGTCTTTCTGAATATGCCTGTAAATTGATTTATAGTTTGACCCTGCACCTCCAATGTATTTTTTTCTCAGTAATAGCAAAGTATCTTCTTTTTTTTGGCTGACAACCATCCTGCTCTTTTTTTTAATTTCTCAAGGTTAAATTCATTCATGACCAGACTTCGGCAAACCCCAAATACAAGGGCTTCTTCCAAGGAGTCAGAGAAATAGTCAGAGAACAAGGTAAAGACCAGCTTCAATGCGTTTAATTCATCTGACATCTACTGGTCAGAAAGGGTAGTGCAGCTGAAAACGGTTTAAAAAATTTGGCATCAATTCATGATGATGGTCATTAAAACTGAAACATATGCAGAATTCATCATTTCAATATTTTTGCCTGAACAGGATTAAGAGGGACATACCAGGGTCTCACTGCCACGGTCCTCAAACAAGGATCCAACCAAGCTATTCGGTTCTTTGTGATGACCTCTCTCAAGAACTGGTACAAAGGTCTGCATACATGAAGACTACTTACAAGAACAAAGCTAAGGCTATGGAATAAAGTTACAGTTTAATATAAGGATTGCTATACTGTAAATAGTATTACTACAGTATGGAACAGGGCCACATCTCTTTTTTGTTGTCCAAAGTGGCAGCAGACAAACCTGCAGGATTTTACTAGCTATCCACCCTGTTCAGTAGTTCACTGCACTGAAGCTTAACTCGACTACTCAGACATACTCAACTGTTATGTCCTTTCACTAGGTGATAACCCCAACAAGCCTATTAATCCGTTGGTGACTGGAATCTTTGGAGCCACAGCAGGAGCAGCCAGTGTCTTTGGAAACACCCCCCTAGATGTCGTCAAGACTCGGATGCAGGTACACAATATGAAGACTGTTAAAAAGCACAGGTTCGCTGGTCGTGTGTTAATTTGACCTCACATTTTCTCATTGTTGCCACCTGCTGATTGTCTTTTCTTTTCTTTCCAAAGGGTCTGGAAGCACATAAATATAAAAGTACATTAGATTGTGCTATGAAGATCCTGAGATATGAGGGCGTGGCAGCGTGAGTGCACCTGCATTTTGTTTAGTTTGGCTTTTGTTTGGTAGTTTAGCTTGTCCCCTTTAATCACAATAAGACTTCATTTCTTTCTCATCTTAAGTTATGCTGTTAATCCTGCATGCCACACACTGATAGGACTTTGTCCTTTGTATCAAATGTATGTTTTCACTTTCCACAAAACACACAGAATATAAACTAAATCTATACATCTGTACATGTTTACCTCCTGAAACCTAATGGGACTTTGGTCCAAGTCATCTGTTATGTGTATAACTGAGTGTGTTTTTTAAAGAAAATGCTCATTGTTATTGGAAACCGTCAATCAGAATATTATGACTACATTTTACTGGACTGAAAATCGATGTGTCAACTTACCTATCAATAAATGTACTTTTTCGCTAAACACTGATCTTATATTTGTCCCTCTCTGTGTCTGTTCATCTACAGTTTCTACAAAGGGACAGTTCCTCGGCTGGGCCGGGTGTGTCTGGATGTGGCTATAGTTTTCATCATCTATGAAGAAGTGGTGAAGGTCCTGAATGCGGCCTGGAAGACGAACTGAGCTGCTGGACACACAGAGAAAGTGGTGGCTCCTTTTTTTTTTCAGGCATCAGACACAGATCTGAGTTTAACAGACCTATGTATCATAAAACCAGTTGCTGAGGGATGAGACCGAGAGCTGAACTTAGATCAGTGTCATATGGAAACCAGGAAGTGAAGGAGCTCACTCACAGAGGGGCCACAGAGAAGAAAGCAAACCTGGAAAGACGTTCAATGTCAGCTACATCCAACCAGCTGGAGTGTGTGCAGAGCATCAAGACAAAGTGGGATTATAAGGTTACTATGAAAAAAGATGCTTCATCCTAAATCTGCATCATCAACTGTGAACAAAACCTGATTGCTAGGGTCAACAACATGTTTCTTTCATGGCTGCTTATCAACACTGCAGATATTTCAGCACCTTTTCCAAGTCATTTGGCTCTCTTCTTTTGTAAAGCTGCTGTGTAAAATATTTCTTGCCAGTTACAGCTTTTTTTGCTAATGTTTACTTAAAGTATGCAGGTTTCATACTGGATTGGCTTAAGTTTGTGTTGCTCTCTGTCTCCCCTTTGTGCCTCATATGGTTTTAAACCCAGAGGAGCCAGACATCAGCTATCAGTCATATAAATGCAGCAACTTCCATAACTAAGCCTTTAATTGAAAGATTTTACATTTAGAATATCCCAGTTATTTTTATACAGTATAAATTATAATTTAGTTTATGACCAGCAGTCTTATTATAAAGTATGATGTATTTTATTCCTGTGCCAAATGCAAAACCTGTTATGCTGTGAAAGCATGTTCAGAATAGGAACATGCAACAGCAGCATAAATGATCCTCGCGAGAAAAGAGCAAATATTATTGTGATGTGTAATGTGACATACTTAATAATATACATAATATAAATGTATTTATTGAGAACTGAATGTTAAATATCTAGACCATTGAGAGGCTACTTGCTGTAAACTTGTGCCACTTATGTCAAGTTTTTTCTGTAGTCAGGTCTGGGTGTAAAGGTGTTTTAAAAACAGTACGACAATATTTATTGCTGTAGTTCACTGTGAGTCTAAATGACCAAATGACCCTGAGTCATACAGATAAAGTAACCTCAGACATCTTTTCGGCTTCAGTAGAAGCATTCATGTATCTTCACGCCACGCTCCTACCACTAGGTGGTCATTAGTCTTTGGTGGAACTTCTCATATATGTAACTTGTGATGAAGAGTCACAAGTAGGCAATGCTCCATTTACTATAAAGAGGTCACCCACCAAAACAGGCTGGGAATCAGTCTATTCAAATCCATTTCCATTTCCAGTGCTGCTCTGTTTTGATGACATGTTTAATTCAGGGTTTGTTTTTACTTCTCACTCGTGTGCCTTTTGCCTTTGTGTTGATAAATTCAACTTGAAAAATATTATTGACCTGTCAGACTCTTCTTCTTACCTTATCTTATCATCTTACCAGAAATCTGAGGTTTCTGTCATTCAGCCATATTGTTCTCACAACCTCTTTGAGACGTCACTAGTGACATGAAAACAGACAGTAATCTGTTTGTCTTACTGCAATGATTGTATTAAAATACTGGTGAATTGTACTTTATTTCCTGTATCCCTGACTGCTGAATAGCCAAGAGAAAATGTCAATGTTATAACACATCAGTGTATTCCCCTGTGTGTGTGTAGAAGAAATGATGAAGGTTGTTTAATAAATGCCGTCCCCTCCCCTTGTCTGTGCTTAATGTAAAGCTCTGTCTTGTAGGGGGACTTAAACTCAATAAAACAAGCATTTGAAAGCTGGCAGACTTTTATTATTATTGTAGTTTTTTAATTTTCTCCTCCCTCACTCTTCCGTCTGTTGTGCTGGCTTTTTGGTTACAACAAATCACACTGGGACAAACCGTGGGGGGCAGGTAGGAGAGGAATCAAACAGGGAACTCATTGTTCCAGTTTTGGCTGACGCTCATGTAGCGTGATTCAACTATCCCTCTTTTTTTTCTGCCTTAGTCTCTTTCTTGTCCACACATGCACTTCAAATTTCTCATCATGAAAGATAAACCTTCTACATTTCATCAACTTTTATTTATTGATTATATTTAGTTTTATATAAATCTAAAGTAAGTGGTGACTAAAGCTTTAAAATAAATATAGAGGAGTTAAAAGTACAATACTTGCCTTTTAAATAAATGGCTGACTCAGCATCCACACAATTAATATAGGCTGATTTTATTTAGAATATACCTAAAACCTTGCCCCCAAAATCTATTTTCATAATGTGTTGAAGCCTCTACACACCAGTAGTCCCACTGCTGAGATCTTCCCAGGACTGTTTTATCCAACTAAAGAGGCCTATTTGGTTTTACTATCATGACAAAAACCATCACGGCAAACACCACTGGCCAGGATGGAAACAGCTAATGTTGCAACTGCAAATCCATTTTTAATGAAAAAGAATGACTGAAACAAACTGACCAGAGTTTGACAGAGCAGTGAACAGCAGCCTGTTTGTGGTCAGACAATGTGGACAAGGCCTGTACCTTTAATAAATGGGGTTCCCTGCCCTTGCTGTTACATAACAACCAGCACAACACAGCCTGATTGGGACAGGAAGTGGGTCAATGGGTGGTCCCACAGACCAATTATCCAATCAACAATAAGGGCCATGTGGAGTGGGCGGGGCCACAAGTGTTTTTGAACTGTGAGAGCTACTGGTGCAGTTGTTTGTTGAGTCTGTAATTTTGGTCCGAGCTTTGGATTTTGATTCAAATACCTTGGTTTGGCACCAGGAAGGTAGCAAAAATATTCAAAGGCAAAAACAAACTGAGGGAAGTCGCTTAGAAATTGTGCTCAACTTAGTGCTGTGTGGTGCTTGCAGGAAAATGAACCTCAGAGTATTCAGTAAGGCCCAGAGCGTTTTCTTTAAGAAAAACTGTTTGTATTAATGGTTATTTAACTCATAATCGTTTGCTTCCTCCTGCTACAGGTGTGTGACGTCGACACACAAGCAGTGTGAACTGGCTGAGTAGAAAGTGTGATGTGATGTGATGTGATGTGATGTGATGTGATGTGATGGTTAGTTCAGGGACAAAATAAGCTATTAATTCTCTGTTCTTTAATGCTCAATTTTAATAAATCTTTAATGTAATTTTTAAATTTGATAATTTAAATCTAATTCAATAATCCATTTAAATTCAAAGGGGCTTTACTGGCATGAAGGTTTTTAACAATGTAGCTAAAATTACAATCAAATTATAATTTGTTTATAGGTACTTAATTATTTGTAAAGTTTAAAATGTATAATTTTAAAGTGTGCTTGTATGTCTGTCACTCACTGTCCCCCATGTTGTGGTATATTGATATGCAACAAGCAAGCACAATTTATTTATATAGCACCTTTCTAAACCTGAGTTACAAGGTACTTTACAGTAAAACAGAAAAAAAAAATAGATAAAACCAGATAAATCGCACCTACACAATAAAATAACGGCAAAAATGCACAATCAAAAACAAATACATTAATCAGAGATGTTTTTAAAGGCCTGTGACTACAAGTGATTTTTAAGGAGTGATCCAAAAACAGTCAGGTTTGGAGAAGATGTAATATCCCACAGACCATTCCACCGTATAGGAGCCGGTACTGAAAAAGCTCAGTCTCCCCAGTGTTTCAGTTTAGACTTAAGTACATCTAGGAACAACAGATTGGAAGACCCAAATGTCCTCTCTGGAGCATAAAAATGTACAAGATCAGCAATATATGAAGGTGCCAGACCATGCGCGGCTTTATAAACACTCATCCACAATTTAAAATCAATCCTAAAGTAAACAGGAAGCTAATGAACTGATGCAAGAACTGGGGTTATATACTCATGATGTTGTGCATTACTCAGAAGATGAGCAGCTCCATTTTGGACCAACTGAAGCCGAGATAATGAAGCTTGAGGAATACCAGTATATAGTGTTACAATAATCAAATCTAAAACTAATAAAGGCATGAACTGCCTTTTCAGAATCACTAAAATAGAGAAAGTGTTTAACCTTAGCCGGTAGTCTCAACTGAAAGAAGCTGGCATTGACCACAGATTTTATCTGTTCATCCAGCTTAAGAGCACTATCAAATACCACCCCAAGATTCTTCACATGAGGCCTTAGATAAGTGGCCAAAGAGCTAGTCATATCAGAATTAATAAAAGCAGAGTTACCAATTAAAATGCATTCTGTCTTACTTTCATTAGTATGTAAGACGTTATGTGATAACGATGCTTTTAAAGTCTCTCAGGCAATCCAGGGGTCTGTAATGGGTTGCTCTTCTTGACATTCAACAGGAAAGGCCCTTCCTCCATCTCCTAGGAGTATTTTTAATTGAGATCTAATTCTTTGAATCCTGACACTATAGAGTAAAACATTTCAATATAAATGTCTTTCCTTTTTATAACACTGAAGGAGTAAGTGTATCTCTGTCTGTTGCAATGAATTTGTTTCCTATTCCATGACATGTGGCCTGTAGATTTGGAATCATAAGTCAGTTATTTTTACTTTATTGTGGGTTCCCTCGTCAGACCCCCCCACCCCAGTCCCCATGCCTGCACTAGTTTATTCATTAGAGAGGTCTTGTTGAAGTTCTGTTCTGTACTCAAGTCCTGAGTTTACTGTGACATCTGAGCTCAAGTGTTTAGTTCAGGTGTTTTTGACAGCCCTCCATGCAACTCTCTTTCCAACATGGCTGCTCTGTCATGACTATTTAGTTTTTATGTGTCGTCCAATCGAAAGTGGCCATCTGTGAATAGATTTGTGTAATAGGCATAGATCTAGGCTGCCAGGCATATAAAACTCTTAGGAGCTTTATCCTGGGAGTTTAATCTGCAGTGCCTGTCTATACCTATCACTTGCTCCCGTGCCGTCCGTTCGTCGCCATTTGAATTTATTTTGATGACGTTGATCTACAAAAGGTACATGGTTTTTCTTTCTTCTCTAACCTGGTTGTCTTTCCTGTAGGTGGTTGTTGTACCACATCAATTTTATTTATATTTTCTTGAAGACATTTCACCACTGCGCGTCTGTCCGTTAGTCTAAGTTGGCCACCGGTCTGTCGGTTGTTACATCAAGCATCGGGTCATGACAACAAAGATCTACAAAAGGTACGTGGCTTTTCCTTATTCTCTAACCTGGTTGGCTTCCCCCTAGATGGCCGCTGCGCCACAATGATTTTATTTTTGTCGTGGATATCAATGAGGCGCGTTGATCTAAAAGATAAGTGTCAGATCTCTTTCTCTCTTCTTCTCTTTTTCTTTGTCTCTTTCTCTTTTTCTCTCTCCTTCTCTCACACTCTAAACAATGACCCTAGTATCATGACTATTTCTGGCTAATCTGCTTGAATGTGTATTATCACAATAACACTTTGCTTTTCAGGAAATCAACAAAACTGTATGTCTCATTTTTATTATTTTTCCTTGTCACGGCAAACACGTTCCATTTGTGTTGTGCCCTTAGAGTGGGAATAGTGGAGGGATAAGAAGCAGTACACCTCTTACTCCCACTCATCTGTATTTGAGCTTTAAATTTTTAGATTAACAAACTTGCATTTCTTGTTCTCAGTGAATACACCTAGTTTCAGGACCATGCTGGTAGTCAAAAACCATTTATCCTGTCACATTAACAAGGGTATTTTCTGATTCCTCACAATTTATGCTGCCATTTTCATGTATAATCTGTGTGCGGAAGCTTTAGGTTGGCAGAATAAGAGCAGAAAACAAGCTGAACATTTAAAACAGTAGGGGGCACTGCTGCTTAAACACACCTGGCAATCTCTCCCTCTGGCACATGCCTCCTCTCTCTTCATATTTGTAGAATAGGGCTTTATAAGGATGGTCAAAGTCATTTTGTGTAGTCTACATTCCTACAGTGAAGTGATGGCTTAAAGTCTGAATAACCAACAGGCCTCTAAACAGTAACAAGACCAAATGTTATCCCTATAACAGATCAAATATAGTAGGACAGATCTTTGCTTATCCGGTACAAGGTGGATATGTGTACAAAGCCTTTAGAGCAGCATTTTCCCACTAGCCCATGATATTTTTATTGCAACTGGAACCTAGATTTCTATTCCACAGACAGTAGTGGAGGTTACCTTGCTTCTTTCCATTCTTAAAAAGTTTTTACAGTATCGCCCCTTCCTCACTTTTTCCATTCACATAGAACCAGTGAAGGGTAAATAATATTGTTCTGTCTTTCAATAGGGTGGTTGCTGCAGCTCAGAAAGGACCTCGCCACTTCCCCCAGTGTCTATAGACTAAATCTTATTTTCAATTCAGGTCTTTTATTTACAGATTCACGATATATAAAGTTGCTGCACCGCTGTCCGTGGTACTGAATTCGAATTTTTGATTGAGAGCCACAACTTATATAGGCGGTTTTAGACGCTTCTCATATGCTTTAGTATGCCAGTAATGAAAAAGACGTGAAACTCACTTTTCTTTATTTACAGTATCTGTACATTCATTGAAATGTTTTCGTTTCAAGCATTGTTGCAACCGTGCAAGTCACTATAAATACGTTTAATTTAGATTCATATCGTTTGTTTTGGCAGTCTTTCCCAAAAGTGAACGCCTTCTTGATTTGCCTCTCCCTTGAACCTTGGCAACAGTAGCGGTCCAGCATGAGCGAGAGAGCGAGAGATAGAGAGAGAGAGAGAGAGAGAGAGACAGCGAGAGAGAGAGAGAGCGAGAGACCTAATAATCACCGTAGCTCTAAGGGGCGGCGCCCGATAAGCGGATAGGGGAGAGCTGGTGCGCACACAGGCTCCGCTTTTACGCATCACTTGCTCATGTAGATGTAAATGTGCAGAATCTACCTCGTCCTCCTTGTACGTAGGACCATGTTATGTTTGGATTTTATATAGAAAAAATACCATCGTGTCTTTCAGTTTTAAACACCATCCATAGTGAAGCATACATCAGTGTGTATCAGTATAGATCACTGAAAAGTTTCCGTCATGGGAGCGCATGGATGGAGCTTCGCGCGTCTTGGGTTTGTCGTCTGTGGATATTTAGCATTTTTCTGCGGGGAAATTGTTCCACAAGCTGAAGCGGGCTGTAGGGAGAGAGAGAGCCCAAACTGCTGCACCGGCCGGAATAATGAATGTTTTGAGTATACCAAGAGAAAAACTGTGTGCTACTGTGATGCCTATTGTCAGAAGACCAGAGACTGCTGTGAGGACTATCAGCGCGTCTGCCAAGTATCTGGTGGGTTGCTTGTTCTCTCATGGTCACTGAAATTTGACTCATAACTTTGTATTGATGCTTTTGAGACTTGAAAGTTTATAGTTTGAAGAAAATAAACGTTTCCACTGTGTAGATTTTGTGTTGATTCAACCATGTCCTGTCCCTGTTGTCTAGTTTGAGCCAGAGATGCCTGGCACAGAGGTGGCATGGAGACAGTGAGACATACTACACCTAACTCTTTCTATGCACCCATTGTGGCTGTGTGTTTTATGTGACTAGCCAGAGGAGACTTGGAGGGGTCTCTCTGGTCTTGTGTTTTTCAACAGCAGCATACGTGTATGCATTTTAGGTTGGGGGACTGACCTTTGGCCTTCACATCAAAGCTTCAAATTACAAAACCTGGCCATTAAGTACTTGGAAAGTGGAATGAGTGATCATAATAAAGTCACAAATCAGTTGGGGAAATTTTCTCCTCAACAACAGAATAATAACCTCACTTTGGGGCAACTGTGATTCAGTGGATAGAGCGGTAATCTCCCAACCAAAGGGTTGGAGGTTCGAATCACAGTGCCTGCAGTCCACACATCGAAGTGTCCTTGGGCAAGACACTGAACCCCCAAGTTGCCCCCCATGGTTAGAGCCATTGGTTGAGTTGGCGCCGCAGATGGCTGCCACGGTTCTGTACCTGAAACAAATTCCTTGTGTGTGACATACAAACTTAGCCAAATACAGGTTATTATCCTTTGAAATATGAGATCAAGTTTAACTGTTAAATGTGAGTTTAATAATAATAATAATCACCTTTATTTGGCCAAGTAGGTTATACACAAGGAATTTGTTTCCGGTACAGAACCAGAACCTTCTTCTAAGTAACCTCTTCTCTTCCCTCATCATCCTGGCTGCTGCTATATAAGGAAAAACGAGGGAAATGATACCATGGGAACAGACTGCCAAAGATGGTCAGGGTTACAGGAGAACTGTGTCTGAGATGTGACAGACAGGAACCATTTTACCTTGTAACTGAAGCAGCTCTTAATAGTCAGTATGTTGAAACGTCTTAAGTTCATGAGGACTGAGTGTCTGTGTATAAACACTCTCAAAATGTGACTCTTGTCTTAAGTGCACACTAAGAAACACCTGTGGGGACAATGCAACAAGTCAAAAAGCACTTAAAAATGTTGCAGCAATCTCTCTTTTTAGGCACATTTAGTGAGTCTTTGTTTGAGGGCTGTGTCTGTGTGTTGATGTGACCAGGTTGCTGTATCCAGATCAGAGTCAACCACTTTAAAGGTGTGTACAAATCTACAGCAATGGAAGCAGTAGTACACTTCTTTTGACAACATTGTTTACTACAAAAATAGCTGAACTGCCTGTATTTTGCACATTTTAATCAATTTACTTCAGTACTTGTATATTTAACCTTACAATCACCATTTTGTAACATACAGTACTTACTTTTACTTAATGAGTGTCTGGGTGCATTTTTACACCCTGAGGATCCCATAAAAGTTCAAACTCAGTAAAATAGAACTTGAATTTGTAGAATCTTTAAAGTTCCTCGATACCAGTGATCCATCTCAGTAAGCATCATGTCTGCTTTTATTTTAGTTAAAGTGGTGTAATTGTGGTCTGTCTGGTCACATATTACAGCCTTTTCTAACCAAGCTATGAATTCAGCTGCATGAAGCTAAACTGTATGTGGCTATTAATAACTAAAACTTATACATATAGATAGCTCAAATCTCAGTTTGAGTTTTAACCCACCAATCAGCCAGAGGCATGTAGAGACAGGATTTATCACCCAGCAGCCACCTGAGTGGAATCCAGCCATCACTTGATCCATCCCATGCATCTGCCAAATTGTAACCTAATAGAATTCACACAGGAAAGCACCTTGTGTCTGTGTTGAGTCTTCACTGTAGTGTTTAACAGCAGCTGGTCCCTCGGAGGTAAGCTAGCGGCTGCTATGCACATAAGTTCACTTGTATGATGAGGATTTTTAGCACAGTGGAGCTCTGATCTGAAGAAAAGAAAGTGATGGAGGTGTTATATGTTGGACAGTGTTTTTTTTTTTTCTCAGATGAACATGATTACTGAGCAAAATAACTAAGTCAAGACATGTCTGCTGAATATTCAGTTTTTGGTAGAAAAAGATGACTCTTAACATGAGTGTCAACCTTAGTGGATCAGTGAGCTTTGAGTGATGGTGAGGAAAAAACACCATGACTTCCTCCCCTGTGCAACCTGAGTATCTTGACAGTATAAACACGGCATGTATTTTGTGGCTTGGCTCCATCAAAGCACCCTGATATTTTCTCACCCACATTACTCTCTGACTTTATCTGATCCTGATTGTGCAGCTCTGCAACACACCAAGGAATTTGTCACAGTCTGTAATTAACTCATGTAAGCTGTAGCTGAGCAAGCAGCTCAAAGTGGGTGACATCAGGAGAGACAGAAAGGGCAGCAGACTGTTTCCACTGCTTGGACACACTTAACTCCTCAGACAGGTTCTAATGAAGTATTTGACACAAATGTGTGCTTTACATAAACAGTATGAAGCAATAGAACTGTGCTCCTGGATATGTTTGAAGCTAGGAATGAATCGCAAAGTTGCACAGCTTATATATGGCAAAGCTAGGAATGAATTGCAAAGTTGCACAGCTTATATATGGCAAGCTGACACTGTTTTGTCATCTTATCATCTAAACCACTTTGCAACACTTGCTAATTGGCTTCATCTTCGGTATTTCCTTTTAAACATTCATGGGCATAAGTATTGTTGAAGAGGCAGAGAAGATGCCTATTTCTGTATTGACAGAAGCATCACTACAGCACAATGACTTGCAGCCTTAAGATGTTGCATCTTCCTTAAAGCATGGGAGATGTCACTCGTCTTCATAGACTCTAGAGATCAAATTGGCCCAAAGGAGGATGGAGAGGGCCGCTCCTCTCTTTTCCTGCAATGGAGCCTGGTAGTTCTAATTTTAACAGAGACACAAATTGTAGCCTCTGCCTCAGATTTACCAGCGGTTTCTCAACTCTCAGCCGTCTCTCCTTCAGGCACTCCTGCTCTTCTTCATTTCCTCACTGCATGTTGTCACAGCAAAGTGTTTGCTTCTTTCCAACTTTGTTCACTCCCTCTCTTCCTCCCTTGCTTCCCACATGTTCTTTAATGTTAACCTCATTGAGTAGTTAATGTTTTTAAACAGGGCAGCTGTTGCAGTTTACCATCAAGTCTCTCCTGGCACTTGCATACTGCACAGACCGTGATAAACGTTCCTGGTTGCAAATTTGATGTCCTCCATCTGGCTTCATTGCAGCCAGAAAACAATGTTCTAGATATTATATTTTGACCTTGAACTGTGTCATCAGTTATCAAATGAAATATGCCTTTAATAGAAAGGATCAGTTGCAAGGAAAACTATTCACATCAGGTCTGTGGATTATCCAGACTGACAGGAACATTTGAATATCAGCTTTGAATGCTGGACAAGCAAAACCTGGACAAATTAAATAAAAAATGATCTGTATGGTAAGATAATACTAATGACAACCTACAAGTTGTTCATTGGCTAAAATTCAAACCCAGAATGGCTGTGCACATTTTTATTCCTTCTTCAAGTTGTTTTCTATCTCAAAGCAGATGCAGTCTAGATGAGCAAGTTTCCTCATCAGAGCACCCACTTTTGCTGTTTTCATTCTTCAGATGTTGCCACAACTTTGTGACTTATTCTTATTCTGAAGTGAAGGTCACTTTGTCTGAAGGGAAGCAGGTGAACCTTCCACTGTCAAGACCACATCACCTTATTTCTTTTTCTTGCTTCGTTATCTTTGATGTTTTATTGCTATGACGAAGTGGAGTCAGAACTGATACACTGAGTGTCAAGTCTAGTGTCAACATCCTTAGGCTATAATAAAGTGTTAGGACGCCATGCAATACAACTACTTAGGTCCTGCGGTTTTAACAGTAAACCCATTTCAGCTGTGTGTGTGTTTATAACCCTTTAAATTAGCTGGTTTGTTTGGATCCTCCTTTCATGGTGTCTACAGGAAACATTTGTGTGCTAACGTCTTATTAGGGCTCAGTCCTGTTCAGCCCTATTCACGGGCTTATGGTTCTCCCTTGTTTCCAAACATTATAGTTTTTGTCTTTCTGATGTGACCAAGGCCCAGTTCTTTGCATGAGAGGGTGGGCAGTTGCAGGGGCTTTCGGGGGGGAGTGAAAAAAGGACCCCAAAAAAGGAGACAGATGGGGGAGAAAGAACAAGGGACACTGTGAAACAAAGTGATAAAGGGACAAAAAGATAAAACAAATTGGACAGGCAGGTCTGACAGCTCTTTTGTTATGAAACCCTAAAATGGAAGCAGAATTCAGGGAGAGTGAAAGAATAAAGCAAAGGAAAGCCAGTCTGAAAAGCATTACACTATTATTTCACCATAACATGTCTGATTGGAGATTAGCTGACAAGTCTGGAGATAAAAGTGCTGATGTTGGTCACATGTTCAGTGGTTTGGTTCAGTTAGTGGCGTTTGTTTGAAGCTCTGTCAGCTGCCAGGAAAAATGGGCAAACCGACAACCTCTATAACTTTTTTCTTTTTCTTTTTTTGTTGTTTTGAATTTAGCTGCTTTTTAAAAAAAAATGTTTAAACACTGTGTAAACCATCCTATCCACATTAAACCATCCTATCCACATCTTCAAAGCCCCAGAAAACTTGGCATCAAACCTTAAACATTTGGTGTAAGTGTGGCTTGATGTAATTGAATTCATCTTGGCAGAAAAGTTCCTTTAGGATACATTTAAAGTAAACTGAGTGAAAAAATACATTTTCAGTCAGGTTAATAGATTCTGTAGCTGATACAATTTCTTTCTTTTTTAATTATTTATTTATATTTTACTTTTTTCTACTGGTCAAGCAGTAAATATGTTCACTTTTACTGTGTGGGTCAGGCTGCATCAGACTGTGAGAAGAGTGATCTTGTGGGTAACGGTACTGTCACACTGCTGGGACCAGAAACAGAGCTGGTGACCACCACAGTTTGGTAATTACTTTTTGACCTTTTGTGACTAGGAGACAACAGACCGGACCTTCCAGACAAGGCCTTAGGCTTGTTTATATTAGTCAGAGTAGTATTAGCTCTGTTTCCCCCTCAGTTTCTTTGAACACCCTCTACAACGATGATCTCAGCTGTCCTGCTTAGTCTTGTTTTTCCCACTATGAGAAAGCAAAACAACATAAAAACTACTGCTGTGAACGTCAGAGGATGTTGAAGAGGGAAGGAAAGGCGAGGAGCCAGGAGTAGGGATAAGAAAAGGAGGAGGAGGCAAGAGAAGGAAGTTGATATGGCCGTAGTGTCTGATTCTTTCAAGAAACTTCATGTCACTCTACACAGGAAAATGTGTATGTCTGTGTGTTTTGGAGCAACAATAACTGAGGGTGGAACAAGTCCAAGTGGGTGAGTTTATCAAACGGAAACCATTGTGTGTGTGTGTGTGTGTGTGTGTGTGTGTGTGTGTTTATCTGGGAAAGGCGAGTGTCAGGCGCGCCGCACA
>NW_018127900.1:3149417-3150002 GCF_001952655.1 Monopterus albus
GAGATTCCACAGTGGCTTTGTGGATCTGCTGTGTCACTGGAACCCCCCCCCACCCCCCAAGGACCATGGGAATGAGGCGGCATGTTGAAAGCTCTCTCTCTCTCCCTCTCCCTATGTCTCTGTCTTTCTCCTGTTCAAAGAGACAAGCTTATTCACTTGCAGAATTGTACTGTAGGGTGAGCGTGTATTATAAAGAGAGAGTGAGATCAATTAGATAGCGAGGGAGGATTAAATTCAGTTATGGTATATTTATCCTCTCTCTGCCTATAATTTAACCAATAATATATGAGAGCTTCAAGCTGTGTGCACCTGCTCTCATTCTATTCAGCTTTATATGTATTCATTTGTGTGTTTTCATTTCAGTCTCTTTCTTTTGTTTATGTGTTTGGCAAGTGTGCACACCCTCCCTAAAATAATGCTGTTAAATGTGTGCTGCTATTAAATCTCTGTGTAGCACAAGGCTTGATTACTACTGCAGACTTTTGGCTTTGATCAGAGCAGCCATCTAACTACTACAGCTTCCTCTTGGCCTTATATAATTGGCTAACTCAGCTTACTAAAGGAGATGCCCGATTGCTGCTGCTG
>NW_018127900.1:3150018-3160515 GCF_001952655.1 Monopterus albus
TTGGTGTGTGTGTGTGGTATGTCTGTGTGTGTTTGCGTGTGGTGTAGAGGGAAACCAGCGAGAACAGGATGCCAACTTAGACCCTTATTTAAATTGCCCCCACACATATGACCTTGGTTACAGACTTCCTGAGTCTGAGGTTTGGTTGATTTTAACATTAGTAGATGGTAATGACCCAGTAACTTGTTTGCTCAGTGTGGTATTATGCAGTCCATTTTGGTGTATGTGCCCGTTCACTCTTTCAGTTATGTAGTAAAACACTGCAGAAAATATTAGGGGAAAATTTACATCTACATCTGGGGTAAAGATAAATTAATTCTTCAGAGTTAGACCACTTGTCATTTTAACACAGCTGGAAAGTGTTTGTCCAAAAAAACATTTTGTAGTCTGCCCTTTTGCTTTTAAATACAGGTAGTCCAAAACCTAAACTCATTTTAATTTCCCACAGTGTACTTGACCCTTACTTATAAAACCCAGACTCTAAAAGAACTAGAAGAAGCTTCAGGCGACCTTTCTTTGTATATTTGTCCTACTTCTTTAATGATTTCTCAAGTTGTTTGTCTATACATATTTCCCCCTGCTGTTTATCAAAAACCATCAAGTGATTTCCCTGCTTCCCTAGCAGCCGTTGACTGTGTTGTGGGCTCATGGGGTCCCTGGTCATCATGCACATCTGCTTGTGGAGTTGGCAGCACAGAAAGGAGTCGCCAAGTATCTGTTCCCCCTAGAAACGGAGGTACACCCTGTCCTGACCTCAAACAGCGCAGAGGATGCTTTGGAAACAACGCTATTTGCAGCACTGCAAAAGGTGAGAACATGACCTTTTCTATGTGCCTCCATATGCATGCATGTGTGCGTGCATGCTGCTCTGAAATCTGCTACATATTAGCTTGGTGTTCAGTATTCTCTGGAGTACTTTCTGTTAACACTTTGACTGTAAGCAGCACACTTGAGAACATCTGTTCTGAAGCCTTATCTCCAGCTGCACTATTTCAAATGCTTCATTTTTGCTCTTTACTGTTGCATCACTTTTTTAGTAATAAAACCCCCGAATGCAAATAAACGCTGTTTCAGGAAAAGGATTCCAAGGAAAACTGAGTACCACCACACTTCTCATCACCATGAGTAATGCCATTCACTGAATCATCTTGAGTCATATGCATGTAATTTAGTAAGGTGCTCTTAGACATATATGACATGATTGCTGCTTTTTTCATTTCCACTTTTCCATCCCCACACTTTACCACTTGCAGAGGTGGCAAAGATCCTGCCTGATTCTTTCAAGAGGAACTTTAAGGACCCATGGAGACGGCCACACATGCTGATGAAGGAGGAAAAGGCCAGGTAAGGCCTCTATTATCAAACTGTACACAAACACTCAGGACTGCTCACTGCTGATCCAACCAGTTCAATTTGTTTTCCTCTGTAAAAATGGCTGTCATGTGCCTCTGAGACACAGCGGGAGTGATTACAGCTGAACTACTGTATGTATTTAGGGTATTGAGTGATCATGTGTCTAGTGTTGTACTGATTTTGAGCTTTTGTAGAAAGCTATGTGCCTATTTTTAATTTTTTTTACATAAATATGTGACAGTAAATGTGGAAATAGGACAATTTTAAGGTACGCCAGTGGCAGTGTTATTGTTTACCTGCTTAAGGACAACAAAAACAGACATGGTCCAGTTACTGATGACTTCATTAAGTGTTGTGAGGAGTCCTGTCTTCAGTTAAACATATCAAAGACAAAGGATAGGCCTACTCATACTCATCAGCAAAATATTTCAAAAGCATATCTGATTCTAATTATAAATACACAACTTCTAGTCATGGCTGCAGTTACAGGCTAACCAACAAAATACTCGGTTCTCTTGCCATAAATTATTTAAAGAAGAAAAATTTCAGATGTTATTAATTCAATCTGGCTTGAACCTCTTCAATTCTAGCTATATACTGTATGAGGCTGCATTTCAGCTTCTCTGATTGGGCTGCACTTTACTCCAGGTTCATATCAGTTTGTGCTCCCAAATATTAACTCATACAGGCCAAGGCCAACGTTGCCATAGCACACAGAACCTTGAAATTGATTTGACTACTGTATATCATCTCTGATGTGAGCTGATAGCAAACTCACAACTTTTCACACTGATGTAAATGGACATAGGATACCTTTGTTTTGACTGAAAAGCAGATCATCAGCAGATTAGAAGCACATTTCTCATAAATGTGAGCCATTTAAGGATGATATGGAGTTGGGGTGAGTTCACCTGATGCATTGATAGGTTCTTGGTGAGTCATGAAAATTGACCCATGAAACAAGGGGTGATCAGTTGTTGTCTTTGGCTCCCTAGTTATCACAGCAAAATTACCTAAATGAACATGATCTCATAAAGATGTGGAATGGCTGGAGGTTCATCTGCAGTTCTTATTTTGCTTTATTATTTTGGTCTGTTGGTCCACTACCAGGACAAAGATCTGTTTTGCCATGGTATATCATCACTTTGCTTCACTCTGTCTACCTTGTTTATTTACTTCTTTTTGTCATTTGCTCTAGCATGAACAGTTCAAATTAGATCTTTTAAAAAATATATTTTCCAATGTTATAAGTGAACAACACCTTCTGGAATCATTCTGCGAAGAAGAAAAAGAAGAAGAAGAACTCCATGTTTTCTTTGACAAACCACCCCACTGGGGATGGTGTTTTGACACAGCTGACTGAATCATAGACAAAATAAATAGGCAGGAGATTTAAGTGCCTGCCAGAGAACACAGTGATCAGGAAAACAAGACTTTATTATTGTTTCCAGTGCACAGACTGAGCTGTGTTAATACTAGAATACTGCAGGTGATGGTGACACAGCTGGAACACCTTCAAATTAAACAACTCCCTCATCCACAAATTGGATTGTCTTTAGTCTGGTTAGAGCTGTGATCAAGTGCAGCTTTGCTGGGTTGGATCATCGTTTGGCTTCAATCAAGTCAAGTTAGATTACTTTAAGGGCAGGAAAGAAGAGGGAGGCCTTTGTTGGAGGGCTTGAACCTGGCCTGCGCCTCTGTCTACATGTCTTCATCTGACCGAATCTCAGTCCAAAGAACATCTGTCTCCTTTTTTTTGTGATAAAACTGTGAGAACAGCAGCCTGTTTAGTTCTCAATGTTTTTGAGACAATAAATCTTTGATTTGACATTTTGACACCTGCATTTTTGTCAAATTTAAAAATCTGATGGAAGTAAAATTGGTTAACTTATTTTCAATATTTTTTCTTTTCTCATCTTGTCTTTCTTTTTTCTCTGTGCTTTGTAGTTACTGTGTGTACCTGCGAGTGAAACAGGCCAGTGCAGCATGTAATCTCAAACTATGGAGTGCTCAGCTGGTGAGAGAGAGGTTGGTGTGTGCAGAGTGCCAGAGTGATGCCATGTCTAAGTCAGACCGCTGTGGAGGTGAGGGTCTGGAGAACATCAGGTAAGCCAACCAACCAAAACTAAACTAAAGACATGTTTGAGCTTTACACTCCTGACAGTTTGAGTTTAGGTTATCTGTAGCTTAGCCATCATCCGATTGTCATGGTCTGACTGTACAAGTTACAGTGTACTGTATGTAAAACAGTATTAATAATATCCTGCAACATTAAAGCCACTGTTTTTATAATTTTTGGGCTGAAAGCAACATATGCAACAATTTTCACACAGTTTGTTTCATGTTTTAAAATCAAAATAATTTGAAACTTGTTTTAATATCATAAAAAAAACACAAAATGCATTTTAATACCTCAAATGAAAAATAAAAAAACTTTCACCCCTTCCACCCTTGTGGCTTTAGATTTAAGGAGCTATTACTGATTAAATATGCGTATAGTTTTTTTTCAGGCCTAGGGTATAAGGGGTTAAAAACCTTTTCCTCTGTTACTCTACCTACCCATCATGATCTCTCTATTCCTAGAACATTCTGGGCAGCTGCTTCAGTCACTGGATGTCATGGTGCCTGGGTGCGAGAGTCGTCTTCTGAGGGCTGCCGGTGTCCGCCCTACTCTGTGCTCTTTGTTTGAGCTGACATGCAAACCCCAGACATTCATATGCAGGGATATGATTTCCCACCTCCTGTTAACTGTGGAGAGCCATGGCAGCCAAGCCAGACCCCTCTGACTCAGATTACTGAAGGGATAACTCAAGAAGATCAGCAGCATCCTGCCACTTTTCTTTTCACTTCATACTCTGTACTGTATACACTACCACTGAGCACACAGAAAGTTACATTTAACTTCTTACTTTTCAGCCACATTATGCACTCTGTCCCCTCCAAAGCATCTTTATGCCTTTTTACCTCTAAATCTTTTCTACTGTATCTACCTCCACCAATTCAAGTGTGTATGTTATTGCATTATGTATAAATATATTCTACTTTATACATTTTCTACTTATGATGGTTTATGTGTAATGAATGTCTATATAGTTACACGTAGTTGTATTCAACATTTAAACACCGAACAACAGTTGCTGCATCCAGTTTTAGCCCCAGTCCAAAAAAGTCCAAAATTACCTATGGGTTGGAGAAGCTAAAAACTGGATCATTCAAATTGTGTCCATCATTAAAATCATTCCGTCAATATCAATCAATGTCAATATTTTACTTTAAAAAAAATGACACCAACAATTAAGTTGAATATCAGGTACTTATTCTCAGGTGCTTAACTTAAAGTGTCTTCTTTAATGTCTGCATCTTCTAATGGTGAGTTTCTAATGATTTTGTTAGTTTAAAGCAACTCATAGCTGAAATCAGACCCATCTATTTAGACCTAATATTGTCGGAGGAAAAAGAGCCATTTAAGAGAATTTCACTGTAGTTTCCATTGTCTGTGTCCAAGACAAGAACTGCTTCATAGCTGAATGTTCTCTCATAGCCTGCCCTGCTCAGAAGTTGCTTTCACAAGGGAGCTTATTCCAGCAAAGTACCATCAAATCAATGTTACTCCCATTTTAGTAATTAACAGAATTTCCTCCCAGCATTCCTCACAGCTCCATAGCCTCGATGTCTCTACAGGAGTCAGTCATCTGCCTCAGTGTGCCTTCCCACGTCTCTCTTATACTGCTGGTTTAAGAGTAGGACAAGTGTTGCACCAGTAAAGGGCTTTTCTCTCTGGAAACCTGTGACTTTCTCTCTCTCCCATATTTGTGTCTGTGTTTGTGTGTTTATTTATTATAAAACTAGTGATGATTTTATTAGTGCAACACAGTATACTCTGTACACAGTCCATTAGAGACAATAAATATGTCATCTCTCACCCTCATCATATTTTTCTGTTATGGTTATTTTATTCCATCATTACATTTTGATTGAAAAGAGGAAATGCCAAACACTTGTTGGCACTAATACCAAGTACATTTAAAAGGATTTTATCAAAATAAAACTGATATGACCATCTAACAAATCAACACTTTCCAAATTAGTCCTGGTTGAGATTCATACTCCTGATAACTTTGTGTTATCAGAGGCACTTGAACTTCACCTCCTCTAGTAATTTCTCCAGATGTCCTCCTCCCTGTATCTGCCCTGCCTCTGTCAGCACAACTTTTTATTTTCTCTTACTACAACAGCAGCAATAGAGTGCTGTCAGCCTGACAGTCCATACCCTCTGAAGCAGGCTTTACCCCACTGGCTGCCTCTACTAACCTAACTTCCAAAGGTCAGGAAGGCCTATCTCAGGCCCAGTCCCTGTGTGTTCTGGGACTGGGCCTGCTGAAAAGGGGGTCATTCTGGCACCAGCAGCCTTTGTCACAGCACGGCCACTGTTTGCTTTTGACAAGACAGCTGTTCAAAGCCCCCGTGACCCCCGCTGATGGCGTGAAGAAAAGAACCCTGAGTTGACTTCCGCTTATTAGTGTGTCTGTGGATGTGCAGTGCCACCTCAACTGGAGGTCCCTACTTCAGCTTATTTATCTGTAGCCACATTGTTCTCACATTGATATTACTGTGATGATGATACTGAAATCAAAGTCACCACTTTTGGCAAAAAGTAAGTCAAACTTTGATAACCATACATTCTTAACACATACTGTACATAACCCTGTGTAACACTTTTAACACTGTTTTTTTCTGCAACTGCTCCATACATCATTATGAGAAAATAAGCCAGTTTTTTTTGCATTGTGGTTACAGTAAATATTTACTGAAAGATAAATTGCACACTCCACATTATTATAAATATCTTAATGTATTTCAGAGCTTTAAAATAAACTATCCAGTCTGGGTCTGTCCTATGTATATGAACTAATGATGGTATGCTGCTACAATTCATGAAAGTAGAACTGTAGTGCCACCTTGTGGTGCTTTTGGCTTCCTACTCTTGACAGAGACAATTATTAAAACAACAGAAACTCAACTTAAAAGCATTTTATTCTGTATATGCTTCTGATTAGAATACATGACATAGAGTGCAAAGATGAAACCTTGTGACCATCAAGCCTTATTTATCTTCTTATTCCTAATAGTATTAAATAACCCGTTTTAACTTCTGAAAAACCTGCATGTGGTTCATCAACTATTACTTTGTAACTCAGGAAAGATTTGTGATTATTGAGAATATTCCTTAAGTTTCTAAAGTTTTTATACTCACAGCTAACTAGTTCACATTATTTATGCTGTACAACAATTCACCCCAACAAATGCTGCAGCATTCAAAATGATATATAACAATATAAACAATGCATATAAAGCCAGTGAAAGCACCGAAAAACATGAAAATATTTCAAACAACCAAAATAAAAACAATCATTCTAAAGTACTACTGGAAACAGAACCATGGCACAGCACTAAAAGCTAGTCCACTGTACATACATATGCATGTATATATACACATAAGGCAAAAGTGACTTGAGCTAGAAAAAGTGGTTTTGAAAAGATGTGGAGGCAGGTCCAGGAATCAGAATTACCACTAACTAATGAATCATACACAAAAGATTCCAGTTTAAGACATGTGTTGTTCTTTATTTCTAAAAACCATTCATCTATTTCACCTCAATGATGTGCAAACTAGTAGCCAATTGTAAATCTTTGGTTATTGAGAAAAATGTATCAAACTAATAATCTAGTCACCCAGAACTAATGCTAATGCAACTGACTACACTGAACCAGAAATGCAATGGAGTTTGATGGAGAAAACAAATGACCTGGACAGAAACAATGCACACAAGTAAATTAATCGCATTTCAAGGTGGGATATCATCAAGAGGTATGGGCAGGTGTGTGTGTGTGTGTCTTTGGTTGGGGGGGGGGGACAAAATTCCGTGCATTCACATCAGTATAAAAATCATTGGAGGGAGGAACTAGGCAAACATGGACTTATGGACAAATCTCACACAGAAATGAATGGGAAATCATATTTTACTCATTCAAGAAGAAAATAATTTGGGTAAAAATGTTCACTTGCTGATCTGCCAGACATACATGTACATGTTTGAACCCATTAAAAAACCTAAAAGAACAAATGTATTTGACAAAGACTAGGATAGAAGCCAAGTAAGAGAATATCGACCTGTTTCTGTCTCTGTACTATGAGTCCAAGTGTTTGTTTTATTTGAGGTTCTTAATCTGTTGGTTTGTGTTATGGATCTTGACATCCATCTTGTCCACTTTATTCATTAGCGAATCAATAGAGTCGTCCTGGTCTTCAATCTCAGACTGAAGACCAAGTCCAATGTTCTTCAGCCTTCTCAAACCATCGCACATCTCATCTAGGTATTTCATAAAAGGACATCTGATCTTAGTTAAACTGTGGACTGTTTTTTTTCTCTTTTACATTATAACAACATTTTACACCTAACTCAGAATGTACAGAACTGCACTAGTATTATATGGTTATATATTTGAGAGAATAACCTATTTCACTGAGAAGGTTTTCATTTAAACTTTATCAAAACTGATGACACCTCCTTTTGCCTTTCTTTCAAGTGCATTGTATAAAACATTGTATTATAATAAAACACTAAATAATTTAAATAAATATGTTTTTTTACCTAAATTTTTGTCGAGGGTCTGGTGAGCCTCCTTAAGGTGCTTGTTCTGAGAGTATCCATTCTGTCTAGATGAGCTGTCATCTACTGACGCAGTAGCTCCAAATCCTGCGACACAGAAATCCAAAATGGTGTCAACCAGTTTCGGGTATGTTATGCTAAGCTGATGTTTTTGTGCAAACTCTTACCGCCTGTATCTAACTTTCTTAAGTTCGGGTGAGAGGCTTGGTACTTATCTTCATGTTCCCTGCTGTTGGACAAGGCATTCTGTAATCTGAAAAAATATGAACAAGTCAGATAAGCATTGTTGAACCATTGCGTGAAGGTCATTCAATGATATGTAACTTGAAATTTAAGAAGAAAAAGAACAAGTTTACAAAATGGTTTTATCTGTTGATAGTTAGGGCCTGAATCTTACCTTTCGTTGGCCTGGTAGGCCTTTGGCTGCTCAGGTGCAGGTGG
Organism: Monopterus albus; assembly: GCF_001952655.1. NCBI lineage: Eukaryota > Metazoa > Chordata > Actinopteri > Synbranchiformes > Synbranchidae > Monopterus > Monopterus albus. The sequence continues at coordinate 3,158,484 of NW_018127900.1, forward strand.
TGGCTTGGTCTCTGGTTTGCCCTTGAAGTAACCGACAAGACCACCCCACACACTCTTTATACTGTTAATGTGCTTCTGGCTGGTCTTCATGTCCTGATCCATTTTGTCCAACATCTTGTCTGTCCTCTTCAGAACTTCACCCTGACGCACCAGCTCCTACAGACACAACAAGAAGAATGAGTGAAATTGCAAGATTTATTAATTTTTTTTTGTTGATCGTTGCACACCGAGTAAAGTTAATTAGTCTCATATACCTCTGCAGTTTCCACACCCATCTTCTCTGAATCATAGATGAGGCTGAGGGAGCGGTAACTGCTGTCCACAGCAGACTGAGCTGTATGCATCACTTGTTGCTGGAGGTACTTTTGCCTCCTCTCTGCTTCACTCATCCCACTGTCATCGGGGTCGTCATCAAACCCCCTACTTTTAGGCTTAAAATCCTCCTCATCGTCATCAAATGCAAATGGGTTGCGGGAATTAGGGTAGGCCATCTGTAGAGCACACAGTGACAAAAAAAATAAAAATCTTAATTCTATTAGCCATATCAGAGCTTTCAAATATATGATCTTCATCTTTATAACAAGGTCAAGAATGACAGGGAGCTTTGTTTCAGTTTACAGCTGGAAAGTGAGGATTTTGACAATGTTTCAAATGGGAACAAAATATTTAGACGTTTAAATAATAGATTTTAGTCTTGATGAACAATTAATTGTATTGATTAAACTTTAAGAACAGATTCATTAATGCCAAGAGCTGCTTTACTTCATTTCATATCATTACAAATGGAAAATGTATTGAGCTTAGGTAACTGGTCAGACTAGTCAGGCATGATATTAGTACCATTTTATCTTCAACTTCCATTCCATAAAACGAGTTTTGTCCAATGGAGAGAGACTACGTTATCAAAATGTTTCACACTAATCATCTGTTATAACAAACACTGGGTTATATTTACGAAAAGTTACCTTAATTGTTACAAAAGCTATGTTTTCAAGTGGTAAAGCTAGCAGAGGGGTGTTGGCTAGCAAGATAGTCAAACGCTATCTAATGAACGCAGATCGCCAGCTAGCCAAATGAAACAGCCATACCATAAAACAAGACACGGCGTTTTCTTCTCGTAGAGCAGATATCAAAAACGACACTGTAAAATAACAAGATACAAGCAATTTCAACAGACAAACCTTTGACCGGGGGGTAGAAACGGCGACACTCGCTCAGCTGACTGAAGGCGACTTCCGATCACGTTTCGTGACGTAGACAATTACTGTCCCGATGTCTAAGCTTGCGCAATAAAAACGCAAATGCTGTGATCACTTGTTAACGAAGAGTAAGGGCTTTTCGCTCTTTACCTCATGTCACTTACATCGTAGTGTGCATGTCTGAGAAAATATAACACTTGTGAAGTCCCAGACTTCCTCTCGAGTCCAGATAGTGGAAAGAATGTCAGTCACACACCAAATATCAAAGTGCACTATTACCTTTTATTGCAGATATATCTGGAGATCATACAGCAGCAGCAGGGCATATGATCTGAGGTGCAGTTACCAAAACTGTGTGTTATATCCTATTCTTCCCCCTCCTATACACATTCTTTATTATGCAGCTGGAATTTATCATTACTTCCCCAAAGATAACTCCCCTGCATCAGAGCTGTTCCAAGCACAATTCCTTAATACCAAAGTACATTCTGTGATTAAGTGAGCACACACTGTTAATAATCAAGTGAACACACACACTGTAACAAATTGAAGGTTATATTCCTTATAAGTACATTTATAGAAAACAGTGCTGGTGCTTCAGTCTAAGTGAAGGTTATATTGCCCTCCACTACTACCAACAGAATTTTCTGTATTTTATGGCGCAGTTCCTTTAGCATATAGGCTATAATTCCCCCCTCCTTGAACCGCCACCTTATTGTGGTGGAGGGGTTTGAGTACCCGAGTGACCCTAGGAGCAATGTTGTCGGGGGCTATATGTCCCTGGTAGGGTCTCCCAAGGCAAACAGGTCCTGGGTGACGGGTCAGACTAAGAG
>NW_018127900.1:3163363-3210943 GCF_001952655.1 Monopterus albus
GGCATTCCCCCGGAGGAGCTGGAGGAAGTGTCTGGAGAGAGGGAAGTTAAAATCTATTACCCAGAAAACTATCAGATAACCGTAACACTCGTTGTTCATATTCTAGATAGACTTGATTTTATTAATGGGATAATTATATTAATGGGATAATCACATAGCCTACTGTGTCTTGTCATAAGTAGAAGACAATCTGAAATGATGTTTTATGACTTTTTGATTAGATTAATATGATAATGAATGATCTTTCAGGATCATTCATTGGTATTACCCCCTACAGAGTGTATCTTACAAAAATTTAATATTATGTTAATGTCAATTGCTCTGCAAATGAGCTATGCGCTAAAACTATATGTAGTGTTTCTTTTATCTCTTTAATGCAGTAGCTATTTATGTTGAATAGAATAAGTCTATAGCCCGTCACCCAGAATAGAAGACTAAAATAAGTTGTTGTTGTTGTTTAAATATGACACTATGACGACGACAGCGATGACTATATAGTCATGTTTACCTGGTTCATAATGCAAAGCCACTACTTGCAAACCCTTCTTAGATTGTCCCTGCTGTGTTGCCGTACTGCGGCTTCGCCAGTTGTTCGCCTGTTTCGTTGCTGAATATCGCCTTGTAATACTCGGGTAAATATGTCTGTAATGGGTAGTAGTACAAGAGGGTTTTATTTCAACACAGTCCTGTCGCTGGCCCGTTCTTTGGCTGCCCACCGCCCCGCACCTGTGGAAAAGGTGAGGAAGGAGACAACTGAGTGAGCTTCGAAAGACTTGTGATTTGTATTAATTAGCTAACCTTAAAGCAACAGGGTTTATCCAGGGTGTAGCTGCGCTTCCGCACAAGCGGTGGTTTATTTTGATTACTGTCGTGGCAGTCAATATAGTATTTGACCTGTTATGAGCCACTAAAGCTAGGCATTATCGACAGCGGTTTCTCAGGAATAGAAAAAGAGACTAATGCCAGAGAAAGTGTCGTCGCTGCTTGTGAGGCGCTTGTTTCTGCATCAGACGTGCAGAGAAGTCATGTTTGATCAGCACTACAGTCAAACAGGTTTAGGTCGAGGCGAAGGTCGAGGCGGATGCAGGTCTCTCATTGTGCTTTATTCAGCATGATAGACATTTATTAACCAGTTTCAAGGATTATAAGATTTAAATTTTGAGTGAGTTTGAAAAATAGCTGTAACAAAGTGATATTTAAATTGCATGGAAACAAATAAAAATACACATTTCGAGGTTGTCACCAATACACAGAGGTTGAGTATCAAGTATTGCTATTTTATGAAGCATGTGACTAGTAAGTATCAAAACTCACTATTCAGAAATGCAGTCACCCTCAAACTGTTTTTTTTTTGTAAATAAAACACTGCAACACTACACAATTTAATTTTCTTATGTACTTCAGTTGTGTAACTACATATAAACTGCTACAGCAGACTAAGATCAGTACCCAGATGTGTGCTTATCATTAGCCTGGACTGTCTGATTTCTATCGTAGTTTTTAAAAGCATTTTTATTTTATATATACATTTGGTGAAACGATCTCTTTGTGCAATTTCAGGTCCAGAAGCTACAATGTATGTGTCCACTGGAAGTCCGTGGTGTGTTCACTCTAGATATGCGTCGCAGAGATGCTGTTATTGCACTAGCTGTGTTTCTGGTGGAATCTGGGTTACAGGTGGGTAGTGGTCAGTAAAAGGTTAACACACTAGGTATATTTTATCACCACTTTAAATATCTTTAGGCTTTACTTATTATAATTTACTTAGGTTTTTTACATAAGGATGTAGTAGGATGATATATTGTATTATTGTACAATAGTAATGTTGTATTACTATAATAGTATAGTTTTTGGCTTTTGCTGCCAACCTCTCACAGGACTCCACATGATAAGATTATTCCCATAATCTCAATAGGCTGTGAAACCCTTTAACCTCATCACACTGAGACAAAGGGTGGACAACGTCCTTCCATCTGATTATGTAGAGATCGCTTTTCATTGTTAAAGTAGCATTTGATATATTGTAATTTCTTTGACCTAGATATGTTTTGGTGTCAGAATTAATAATATCTCATATTTCCATTTTATTAATCACTTGTTAGGCAAACAAAAGTACTGCTTGGTGCCAACAAGTGTGTTTGTTTGTGGTGTGTAATGCTTTACTTTTCTCCGGCAGCACAAAGACATACTTGTTTCCTACTTGCTGAGCCTATTGAGAGGCCTACCACGGGTCCAATGGATCGAAGAAAGCTTGGGAAAGAAAGGAAAGGGTAAGAACAGTCATCCTATATTTTCCTTTTTGTTTTACAATGACACTTAAGTAACAGTGCAATAAATAATATTTGTAGTTATTCTTACTTATTTTCAATACTGTGTCAACACATTCTGAGATAGTATCAATCTTTTATAAAATAAACAAGATAGGGGTTTCAGTTTGTTAGAAAAAATTTTTATTTCCCAGATATGACATTGGAATAACAGTGTGAACTAGAGTTTTTCCATTCCAGTAGTTAATCCTCTGTTACATAGTATTTCAGGTTTGATTAAGTTTAAACTTATTGAAGAATCTGTCCTTTTCAATGTGGCATTTAATTGTAGTTATTTGTGTTTTTGCTTTTTAGAATTTCTCCCAGTTGCGGAAAACTTTAGCTTCTGTCTAGTGACGCTTTTGGCAGATGTGGCTCAGAGTGACCCAGACTCCCGGCAAGAGGTCAGATTAACAAATTTTGATAATATATCATTGTTTGGTTAAGATGCATTGTGATTAAGTGCTAAATTAGTGTTTCTGTTGTTCTCCTCCAGATCTTGAATGCTATAATGGAGGTCATGCAGGCATTGCACGAGATGTGCCAAACACCTGATAATCATGACAAAGGTACACACGCACATACACAAACAACAAAGTGCATACCATTAGTCCTTCAAAATGAAAAAAGCTCCAATGAAGCTCTCTTGTCTCCAGTCTATCTGTGTAGGTATATTGTCCCCAGCCTGCTTGGCATGACTCGAGCATTTGGACGCTACAGCAACACAGACAAAGCACTGTTGTCCAGGTTATTCCCCAAAGATTCCCCCCAGGCCCGCTGCATCACAGAGGAAACAGAGGGAGTGCGGCGCAGATCTTTCAATGACTTTCGTTCAATCTTGCCATCCTCACTACTTACAGTGTGCCAGAGTGATACTCTGCGCAGACGCACCAGCGCCAACCCAGATTCCTCAGCAAAGGTGTGTGTACAAAATGTTATGACAGAGCTGGTTTGTGTGTTCTGGGTGATGCTCACACGCTTGGGGATTTTATTTTACTAAAAAAGTCAAAGAGAGAATATTTTTGATGACTTTGTTATGTTTGATTGGTGGTTAAATAAATGTTCTGTAATGTGCTATCTCATAGGTCAGTGCAGACCCAGGAGGCCGCTCACCCTGCTCTCCTACGACCCCTGGTCCACATTATTTTGAAGGTAATACTCAAGCTACTTTAAGTTGTGTTTGACAAAGTAAACATGGATTCTGTCAGCTCAGCCTAGTTCATCAATGCCAGTGATCAGCATTATGTATCACCTAGGTACTTACATATATTTTAGCCACACTTGTATGTATCCTGAATGAATGATATACATTTAGGTAATCTGCAGACATGTCTTACTTACTGTAAACATACAGTAAAGGCATTTTAATTTGGGTGAAACTTTTGTCGCTTGGTAACGCATACTATTCATCCAGTGCTTATCCCATTCCCTTGAAGTCATTTCTCTGTACAGTTTGGATGGGCACTCATCCTTATTGAGATGCTCAGGTGTGGCACAGATTTTTTTAAACATTACCATTAACATAAACTAATATATGTATTGTTCTGGTGTGCAACTTGTCATGTTTTTCTATGTCCTCTGATCCCTTTCATTTCAGGTGCCTATCTTCCAGACAGTTCTGCAGTAGACCCTGGCTACTATTTCTCCACAGTCAGCTCCAGTTTCTCTGTGTCTCCTTTATTCATGGGTGAAGGGGAATATGAGGTGGAAGTGCCAGTTGATCTGCTCCGACAACTCCTTGACATGGTACCAGTTTTACCAAGATATTGCTTCTCTTGTCTCCCATCTTACATAAGTGTATTGCATCTTCAACAGCTGTTGATTTACAGGTGAAGAAGTTTGTTTCCGACCCTTTTTTGAAAACTTTGGACGCCACTCTGACAGAAGTTATAGAGGTAACTACTGTATGCTGCATAACCACTGTCTGCAAAAAAATTGAAGAGTTCAATGGTTAGGTTAAATTTGTGCTATTACCAGTTAAATAATGTTCTTTGTTATTGTATGTTCTGTTTGTTGTGAAGTCTAATCCTGGAATCAACCTCCATTACAAAACCTTCAGTGACCCTCTCTATGTGTGTGTGTTCAAAATGCTGCGGGACACACTGTACTACATGAAAGGTAAAGCATCATAAGTGGCTTCTATAATTTACAATAAGCCACACAATCCTACTGTTGTTTGTAGTTCATTAAATAGACTGTTAAATGTTCATACTCTCTTACTCTCCCTTATGTCTCTCAGCCTTGCAGCCAGCATTTGTACGCGAGGTGCACGACTTTGTACTGGAACAGTTTAGTAGCAGTCAGTCAGAGCTGCAGCGGGTACTTCATGACACGGGGGCGTTGCCAGGGGAACAAAGCCCCCTCAAGCTTCGTTGCCAAGCCAACGCTGCCTGCGTGGACCTCATGGTGTGGGCTGTCAAAGATGAACAAGGTGATTAGAGCAGAGCGTCAGCAGAGCAGATGTCATCATCAAAGGGGCACTGGATGTGTTTATGTGTACTGGTTATATTACCTTTCCTTGTTGATGTCTTTTTTTTTCAGGAGCTGAGAATTTGTGCATGAAATTGTCAGAGAAGCTGCAGTCAAAAACCTCTAGTAAAGTCATCATTGCTCACATGCCCCTGCTCATCTGTTGCCTACAGGTATAATACTACAAAGCAGACAGAGCACCGAGATACTAGCTCAGATAGAAGGTATTAGATCTTAGGTTGAAATTGCATGTCTGGATTTGAAGCTGATGAGGTCCTGTGTGTTGCAAGTCATTTTAAAAAAAATTATTTATTGGGTATTATTATATATTATAAAATTTTCTCTGATTGTCTTCCTCTCTGTCGCAGGGCCTAGGCCATCTGTGTGAGAGGTTTCCAGTAGTTGCTCACTCTGCCACAACCTCTCTCAGGGATTTCCTCGTGGTTCCTTCCCCTGTTCTCATAAAACTCTACAAGTATCACAGCCAGTACAGCGCAGGTACAGATAAGCTCAACCCTCCCATATTTGTACGCATGTATGATATTGTTGTAAAATATGCCATGGCTCATAGTAAGGGTATTGCTCTTCTGGGTATTTTGCAAATAAAGGTAGTTTGTGGTTAATTTGAAGATTAAATTGCTTTAAGTCTGCACAGAAACAGTGTTCACAGTTTTGGAGCCTGATTTATGGCAGCACCACATACCATTTGAGGTAAACTTACAACTACTGTGTGTAACATTTTCCTAAAAATATCAGTGTTTTAACAGTACATCCAGCAGGGACATTTGTTGTCCTATGAGCGTGGTGGCTGCTGATACAGGGACAAATATGCATCAATAACAGCATCATTATTACGTTGGGCTCTCATGCATCACTGATCTGAATCTAAGTGTTCACTGTTGAACAGGTACACATACAGACAATTGGAAATACACTTCAGGCTACTGATTTTTCTGCCCACACTGCCTCTTCATAGATCAGCTACCAATCTGTCAAATTATAAAACATACTTTAGTCACTACTTTCAGTCTTTGTTTTTTGTTCAGGATCATATTTTTAATGTTTTAAATTCTAATAGAATTTAAATAAGACTAAATTAAATACTTTAATTCAAAGCTGCTTGTTTTGAATTCTGCTGATGATGCTCTACCTTTGTGCTGTTATCATTCTTTATTAAGGCACAGGAGAAATCAGGATAAATGTGACCAATGAGCATTCTCAGCCCACCTTCAATGTCATGTCAAACAGGAAAGACCAGGCATCCATGTATGAGCAGCTCAGAGACATTTCCATTGACAACATCTGCAGGTCAGACGCAAACACCTGGCACAACTGTGATTGGAAAATAAGATTTTTTATGGATTTTTTAAAAAACATCTTTGTGTATGTTTTTTTCTGTCTCAGAGGCCTGAAAGCTGGTCAGACTATGGACCATGTGATAGTTGAGGCCTTTCTGGCTAGTCTGTCCAACCGTCTTTACATTTCACAGGAGAATGACAAGTAAGTGACATTTCTAGTTGTGCCTTGTAGCTCAGGATATTTTAAAGTCCTTGGTCCTAATGAGCAGCTACTCTACAAATAAACCTTGTCTTTCTGCCAGGGATGCCCATCTGATCCCAGATCACACCATTCGAGCACTGGGCCACATTGCAGTGGCTCTGAGAGACACTCCTAAAGTCATGGAGCACATCCTACAAATCCTTCAACAGAAGTTCTGCCAGCCTCCATCACAGCTGGATGTACTCATCATTGACCAGCTGGGATGTATGGTCATTACAGGAAATGTCAGTACAAAGTCAATGATGAATCATATTTAGTCATGCCTCCATAATTTGATATATTTGTATATATGGTTGTAAAGGTTTATTATATAAACACCAGCTGGATCAATCAAAATAATAAAGTATTGATAGAGTAAAAAGAGTGTAGATTTATTTATGGCAAAAAAATGATTGGTGAGTTATTACTGTTGCTTAAATAGAAGAAAAGTAACCATTTTCTTATCCCACAGGGCCTGACACTCTCTAATTACTGTAAACATACTGACTGCCACTTTCTGTACACTGTGCATTAAGAATAGGCTCCAGTATTCCAGCTGACACACCACTGGAGTGTAATGGGGTGTTCCTGACAGCCAGTGAACCCAGAGTGTGATAGACTGTAATTAACAAAGGACTACAAATGGATCTGACCTTATTTAGCAGATACAGATCACTTACAAAATCCTTCGCTCAGTCCTCAGACAGATCTTGCATGTTTACTCATGGTATCACTAATAATGGGATTTTTAGTTTTTGGAAAATTGTAAATGTAAGTAAGTAGACAATTAGTAAACAGAAAAGCATTTTTCATTTTATCTTGAGTTAAACCTATTGGTGCCTGCACAGTCTTACTCCCCGTCTGTCTTACAGCAATACATCTATCAGGAGGTGTGGAATCTGTTCCAGCAGATCAGTGTGAAGGCCAGTTCAGTAGTCTACTCGGCTACCAAAGACTACAGAGATCATGGCTACAGGTCAGCATCTGCTTTTCCTCTGTTCACAGAATTTTCAGTTGCACCAGATCTGGAATATGTGATTAATACAAGCAAAAAAAAAAAAAAAAGTACTGCCTTGGCTGGAATTGTGTACATTTATGTGAACATGTAATATAACTGTGTTTAACGGTTTCCTCCATCTATGCTCTTTCCACCAAAGACACTGCTCTTTGGCAGTGATAAATGCTCTGGCCAACATTGCAGCCAACCTGCAGGGGGAACAGCTGGTGGATGAACTGATGATGAACCTTTTAGAGCTGTTTGTCCAACTGGGCCTGGAAGGAAAGAGAGCCAGTGAGCGGGCCTCAGACAAGGGGCCAGCACTGAAGGTACGTGCTTACATGCACAAACAACCAGAGCAGCAAACTGATGACCGCCATCTTGATACATTCATATTTGTGGTTTGTCTCCTGTAGGCATCAAGTAGTGCTGGAAATCTTGGAGTCCTTATTCCTGTGATTGCTGTGGTGAGCATTATATGTCTGTGCTGTGTATTGCCCCTTTAGAGTCGATTCCTTTTAATTTTCTAAATGTCCAAACAGCACAGTTAAATGATCTACGTGAGTATTTGAGTTCTTACAGATAAATCCAATCTGTTAGTTAGTTTTTAACTCTGAACAAATATTTGCCCTGCTAGCTGCAGTACAAACATCTGCTTCAGTAGTTCACTACAGATATTTTTGTTTTTGCATATTTACTTTTTTCTTAAAAGATCAATTTTGAGCCAGCTAAGTAATAGAATAATACAATATATACAGCATTTACTGAAAAGCATTTACAAAATCTTAGTACCAGTTTGTAGTATTTTATTCAACCAGTTGAGATAATAAAGTTTTAAGTAATAATAATGTAATGTAACAAGTTTTATTCATAGAAAATCTTATCTATTGCGTCCATGGTCTTTCTGCAATTATTGGAGTACAACATGAGGGTAATGACAGATACGTAATGTCCTTTTTTGAAAACACTTCCCCACTAGCCTTATGGCAAAAGATAAAATAGTAACAGACAGATATCAAGCATTCTGTAAGAGGCTATATACACATAACGACTCATTACCTGATGTTACATTGACATATTGTACTAATAGAAGTAACTGACTATTAAACACAACACCTCAGCTATTAAAGCCGTAATGTTTGAGTTTAATTCAAACTTAGTTGAAAGTTTTCACTAAATAAAGGCTTAAAGAGTAAATAAAGAGTTGAGCTCTTTAGCAGGACATCTTGTTCAAATTTAGCTCTTTGAGGGATTGACCACTCGGCCCATGAACACAAGGCAGCCTGTGCGGTGCTCGTAGATCAGGAAGAGGAAAGGGTGATCCACGGTGAAATGGATTTGAGACGAGAGGGGCATGAAGCCCACCTGGGTCAGAGCAGCGGCTTCTGTCCCCTCTTCATTCACAGTGATAGTTCCTTGGTGCTTCAACTGCAGAGGGAGATCAGAAGGCATAAATCGTTTCGAATTATTGATTGCAGTTGAAAAGGTGCCATTTGTTTGGTTATTTTTTGGTAAAATAACAAAATGGTTTAGTCCCCCTCACCCAGTTCATGGCAACCTTTTCAGAGGTCATTCCAGTGAAATCTCCGCTCTCCTGGAACAAGTCAGTGAGGCCCATCTCCTTCAAATTTTCAATCATGTCATAGTTCTGCTCCAGTTTAAACCGAGGGACCACAACCTCACGAGTCCTGACAGCAAGGCATAACAAAGTTTCTACATGGTATAGCTTTTACATCTTTACTAGGTCGGTAAATATTTTCAGCATCAAGCCATTAACTATAAAGGACAGCGTTCATGTGTGTGTGTGCTCTGTCAGCTACCCATTCATTCATGTGTTGGGAGAGTGCTGCTAACCTGTTTGTCATGTTTGTAAGCCACTTTTTGACAATGGTGGGGGAGATCTCCTGCTCCAAGGTCCTCATGCCAGCGATCTTTCTAGGCAAGGCAATGAGCATGCTGATGTTTCCCGTGTATGGGAGCTAAAAATAAGAAAGTTTAGATCATTACTACACAGCTCAGTTGACTTGTTCATAGGACAATATGCATGTTTGTCAGGAAATTCTTGTTGGAAAAGCTTGGCGCTCTTCAGACACCAAGTTAAATTTTTAAATGACTGTGAGGCCACCCACATGTAGGATGTCACAGTCTAGCTCGTGGTCGGCAGCAGCCAGATAGTTTCCCTTGTTGGTCATCATTGGCACACGCACATTTGTTTTTTCGTTTACTCTGAAGTTGCGATAGTGAGTCATTTCTTTGGGGAATTTCTGTTCCCATGTACCTGTTCATATAAATAAATAGGGTCAAAGTGTGCGGCTCAAGTAACCAAACAGAGCAGACAGGAGTGCTATAATTTTATTTTCCTCAAAGTTCCACAGTATTGAAATTATACACAATAAGTGAAAAGTATTGTGTCTTTATTTTCACTGACCTTTGAAGTACAGGTAGTTGAGCAGCATTAGCACCATATTTGGGTCCACGCTCTTGAGTGGCTCCCTGATCAGCCCTTTGGTCAGCTTTTGGATGCGACTGTTGGCCTTGTCCAAAAAGGCAGGATCCCTGAAGTCCGCTGACTGCGGCTCTGCGAAATAATAAGCTTTTGTCTCTGCACGGAAAGCTTCTTTCACCGAGATGTCCTTCTTTACGTAGACATCGTTTACTGATCGCAACGTGTAACCAAAGTTCCTCCTGAAGAGCCTGTGTGTCTGCTTCCTGAAGAGCTTGTGCACTGTTGTGTTGTCATAGTGATAGCTAACATTGAGAAATTCTGCGAATCCCAGAGCTTTAAAGATCTGATCATGGGTTCTAGGTCCTGCTCCTAAAGACATCATCCCCATAGCGATGGAGATCCCAGCAGGAGCTAGCAGGATGTTGTCGCTCTGGTTGACATGGTTACGAAGACTACGATAGAGATTAAAACCGAATTGAGCGTTGACGATGTTGAGGCGTTGAAGGCGAGACTGACCCTGGAACAACCGTATGAGTCTGGCACGACGGATCTTTGGGTCAGAGGGCTCAGCAAAGATGTCAATGTCTGGCGCTGGTGTGGCAATTTCATCTATCTCATCCCCTTCACTGAAAAACATCATAAATTCATCATAAAGCAATTTCAAAGCAGAATCACTTTAAATTTGTAGCTGCATTATAAATAACAGTTGATTTTTATGTGTACATGTGTTCTATATATAGATGGAGAAACACTCATATGCACTATATCCTCAACACTGATGAGAAAAATGCCACCAATTCAAGTGTATAAATATTAAGTTAGACCTTCCATATGAAAATATTTTTACTTCATCATTTTATATCCAAAGTACATTTTTCATTAAATCTATGAGATGTAAAAAAACTTTAGAACATACGTGTAGTCGTCGCTGCCTGCAGCCAGGATCTTATCAAAATCAATGTAATCTTCATCCTCAAAGCCTTCAAAAACTAGGTCGTTAGTGACGGTGTTTTCTTTGTGGAACTCTAAGGGAAGGGCCTGAACATCCACCTCTGGTTCAAAGCCTTGGGGGTCTGGTTTAGGGTCGGCGAAGTGAGGGCTGAGTTCTTTTATGCCAGCCAGGCATGGACTAACCAGCAGGCAGGCCACAGAGATGACGGTGATGAACAGCATTCTGAGGCCTGAGGCAGAGGACATGTAGACTTTTATTATGGCTTAGTTAAGGATACGATCAACATTTAGCATATTTGATTAAAGCTAAAAAAGGAAAAATGAAGTTGCCTTAAAAACAGCGATAGTCTGAAAATGTCTTACCGTTAGTGTGTGCTGATAGGAAGTGTTGTGTTGCTTCTGTTTGCTTCTGTGAGCAAAGAATTGAATACAAAACTGAACTTTGATGTGGGCTCCTCCTGAACAAATAGACCAGATCAAACAGACCAGAAAGTGCTGTGACTGACTTAAATCTTTAACTCTTCACAATTCAGGAAAATTTCATATTAATTAACTATTACAGGGTTGCAGTTGTGCGTTTATATCATTGGCATGTGTTTGTTTTATTATCGTGCAGAATGTCCCGAGAGATTTTAGCTGTTTGTGTTGGAATTTACATTTAACAAAATGTGATCATTTGTATAATGCAATATTAATTGCCCACATTTTTCACCCTTGTCCATTTTTCAAACTCACAGTTGACCAGGCGACTTCCGCCAATCAAAGAGGCCAAGCCCCGCCTCCAGAAACTGTTCAGGGACTTCTGGCTGTACTCTGTTGTGATGGGTTTTGCTGTGGAAGGATCAGGTGAGGAAGAGATGAACCGAATTCAGTACGCCACATGTTTAGTTGAAACCTCTTCACATAAAATGAATGGGACTTAATATTTAAAGACACACTCCCTAATTCTGTTTTAGTGGCTTCTCAAGTCATGTGATTTCTTCTCTGTCCACTGTTGATGATTGAAACTGACCTGCGACCTGTGTGGGGTTTCAAAACATCAAGGTGCCCGCTGTCTTCATTTGAGGGTCACAGATCCTCTGTTCTCAGACATCTTCACCCAGGCTAATGCAAGAAGAGTTAGAAGCAGTGGCTATGTACAAGTGGTGAATGTACCTCTAAGTAATTATGGAGAATTATTTTGCGTTTTGATGTATGATATGTCCTTTCAGGGCTTTGGCCAGAGGAGTGGTATGAAGGTGTGTGTGAAATTGCCACCAAGTCTCCTCTTCTCACCTTCCCCAGTGGAGAACCTCTTCGCTCTGAACTGCAATATAACTCTGCTTTGAAAAATGACACCGTAACACCAGTAAAGTGTTTGACATCTAGACATTTTGTCCTCCATTAAAGTATTTGAAAGTCTTCTTATAACAGAAATGCCAGAACTAATCTTTAGATCGCCAATTTCTGTCCTTCAGGCTGAGTTGAGTGAGCTGCGGTCAACCATCAGCAATCTCCTCGACCCCCCTCCTGAAGGATCTGCCCTCATCAACAAGCTAGACTTTGCCATGTCCACGTATCTGCTCTCAGTCTACAGATTAGAATACATGAGGTCAACTTCTTTGCACTTAAAAATCCAGCTTACATTTGTCATTTTTTGTTACTGTTGACATTATTCCTTAATATAATGAGATCAGCTCATGTGACTTTGTTATGTTCACTTTCATCCTGCACTCTTTCAGGATGCTGCGATCCAATGATCCTGACAGGTTCCAGGTCATGTTCCGTTACTTTGAAGACAAAGCCATCCAGAAGGACAAATCTGGTGAGTGCTGTTTGTCCATACACCTTTGGCTATCCTTTTCATCAAGCTGTGTAATTCATTGTTTTTGTTTTTTTTTTTTTATCTGAGCAGGCATGATGCAGTGCATTATTTCTGTTGGCGATAAGGTGTTTGATGTCTTCCTCCAGATGATGGCTGACAAGGTAGATAGCATGGTTTCTCAAACTTTTGAATAATACCAAAAAAAATAGCTAAACTCTGGACATTTTAATAGATAGTGTTCTTCACTGAATATAAATCAAAGTGCTCTCTTATTTTAGCCAAAAACCAAAGAGCATGAGGAAGAGTTAGAACGACATGCCCAGTTTTTGTTGGTCAACTTTAACCACACCCACAAGAGGATCCGCAGAGTGGCAGACAAATATCTGTCTGGTTTGGCTGAGACGTGAGTAGAATCATTCAGTTACCTTGTCTGCTTGATATACTGTACATATTTCTCATTTCCCTCTGCCTCAACCAGATTCCCCCATCTGCTTTGGAGTGGTCGTGTGTTGAAGACCATGTTGGATATTTTACAGACACTCTCATTGTCACTAAGTGCTGTAAGTATCAGGAGGAGGCAAAGTACAACACAGTACCAGGTTGAATCCCTGTAATGAACAGAAACATCTAAAGATTTTCAGATGAAATTGTGTGGAATATTCTTTTGTGGTGCAGCTTTTAGTCAACATCAGTAGTGTTGTGTGATGGAACACAAGCAGAATTTTAACCATTTTTGTTTGAAGTGATTGTTATAAACCCCAGGGATGCATTTAAATTGGTGCACCCCTACAATTCACTTGAAACAAACTTCTTCTCCGTTTAATTAGGACATTCACAAGGATCAACCATACTATGACATTCCAGACACCCCCTACAGGATCACTGTCCCCGACACATACGAAGCCCGAGAGGTGAGCTGGTACTGTTATCACACTTGGAACCACTAGAGGGCAGCACCATAACACAGTAGTGATATTTATCTTGCTTGGTCTGAGCTCTTTGTGAATGGTTGAACCCATAAATGAAACTGTGTAATATATAACATAAATAAGCTAATTAAAATGGCTGTATTTGATGTGCTTTTGTTATAATATTTATAATAGAAATTACTGAAATAGAACTAGATTAATTTTAGCATTTTGTGCAAAGCTATATTTCATTGAAATTTGTTGCCCATCAGCCCTCCTGTACTTCATAAATAATGTGATATCTTTATTTCCTCATCTTTTATTAGAGCATAGTGAAGGACTTTGCTGCTCGTTGCGGTGAGATCTTGAAGGAGGCGATGAAATGGGCTCCTTCAGTCACAAAGTCCCACCTACAGGTCTGTTTCTTTACCTTTATGTTTAAGAGAGAGCCAAAATAGAATTAATTAAAGTGGAAAATTTGATTGTAGCTATTATTTTCCTCTAACAAACGTAGGTTGCACTGAAAGTACAAGAAAAGTCACCAAGTATCTTTCTTTCAAAACCTCTTCACACTCTCTCTCTTTCTGCCCATTTCTATCTGAATGTTGTGTGTAATGCAGGAATACATGAACAAGCATCAGAACTGGGTTTCAGGATTGTCCCAGCATACTGGCCTCGCCATGGCCACAGAGAGCATACTGCATTTCGCAGGCTACAACAGACAGAGTACTACACTAGGCGTGAGTCACAAGACACACATGTGGGCACCCATGCATGTTTATGATGACTACAGATATAATCTCATAAATGTTTGATTTACCCCAAATTACAGAGAGTCTGAATTTAGACTAAATGACATGTCCCAGATTAATGATGACATCAAAATGACTTTAATCCAGACACATTTTTTAGCGTTTAAAAACTCCAGAACTAATGTCAGTCTCGTACCTTAACAGCACTGTAGTGTTTAAAATATTATTTAGAGTTGCATCACCAAAAACCACAACAACACTGTGTTTTTACAATCCTACCAGAGATTCTTTTCTAGTAAATATTCATTTCTTAGAGTGTTCCTCTGCAAGAAACAAATGCTTTGTCACTTCTTGAGACATTAAGAAGCACACAGCACTTTTGTAACATACTTCAAACATCAAAACCAAAATTGTTCTCACAGGCTTGTTGAGTTGATGCTTATTAACATTTGTCCAACATTAATGGCTTTTTAACATAAATGTTGTGCCATATACCTGCTTTGTCAAAATCTTTGTGATTTTCTTGGCACTGAGCAAAAGTGTCTTGTATCCATTGTGCTGATGTGTTTTATTGGATGTATTTTATAGCTCTGTAAACACTGTGAATCTAGTCTAGTTGTTTACAGTATTGTGTCCATGTATGCATGCGTGCTAGTCTGTGTGAGACATTATTTTGCTTGCTGTGCATTTCTTATGTGTTCTTTGGCCTGCATTCTGCTATATCTGTCTTTTCATTTGCTTCATTTGTTGTATTTTGTCTTTATTAATCTGAACCGAACTACCTACGTGGTTGCTTGGCTGGTTTACGGATTTGCTGATTACCTGGTTACTTACCTGCAATGGACGGGTGGGTTGGTTAACTGGTTGCCCATTTGGCTAACTGGTTGTGCTGTTGCTGTCCTCCACCATGTGGCCAACCATAGGCTGCTTTCCCTCAGGTTGGTCTGAACACTAAATATAGAGACAGAGCTAAGGCATTATAGCTTCAGTATATTCAGAAGTGCTTCAGTACAGCTACGTGTCTTACTTTTCTAACTTGTGTGTGGCCTTAAGTGATGCCTAAAATTGTTTTTCATTAGACCACCCAGCTGACAGAGAGACCAGCATGTGTGAAGAAGGACTACTCCAACTTCATGGCATCACTAAACCTGCGCAACCGCTACACAGGAGAGGTTGTCTTAATGTTACCAATATTAAGATGATATGACTTTCCTAGACTCTCTGCATACAGTGATTCTGATTGGTCTGTTTATGCGTTATTTAGGTGGCTGGTATGATCCAGTTCTCAGAGGCGACTCACAGCCAGTCAGACCTCAACAAGCTGGTGATCCATCAGGTGACCAGTGCTCTGGACAGACAAGATCCAGAGGCCTTCACCCAGACCATGTTCAAGATGGCTGCCTTGCTTATAACTACCAAAAGTGAGCAGCTCTTCATCATTTCATTTTATATATTGATTATTTTCAGCATTAGAGGAAATCTTTATAATTTGGTTAAGATACTTTTCTCTATTTTGTCTTTCAGACTGTGATCCGCAGCTCCTGCACCATCTGTGTTGGTCTCCTCTGAAGATGTTTACAGAACATGGCATGGAAACTGCCATTGCATGCTGGGAATGGCTCCTGGCTGCACACAACGGGGTGGAAGTGCCAGTATGTGTATTGAACACGAATCATAAAATCATATGAATAATTTGTCAAATGAATATCTGTGCTGGTTTGAGATACATTGTCTTCTCTTCTCCGTCTGCCTAGTTCATGCGTGAGATGGCAGGAGCTTGGCAGATGACAGTAGAGCTGAAAATGGGTTTGTTTTCGGAGGCTAAAGTAGAGACCGGCCCTCTGGCAGTGTCAGAGGAGAGTCAGCCAGCACCTTGTGCACCTGACGTCATCCCTCACTTCCTTTGGATAGAGGTTAGTGGTGCTGAGACATAAATTGCTGCTTCGTATTTGATCTCTTGTCCTTTCTATTGCCTGTTTTAAACTTGAATACCCAGAAATCATGTAACCTTTATGCACATGTTTACCAAGCCACTGGGCCACGATGCTGTAATGCTACACTAACAGGACAAAGAATAATTTGCATGTCTCTCAAATGTGAATCATATAATTGTACTACATCAAGCTGTCTTTGAACGGTCCTGTTGTTGGAGTTTGTTCAGGAGAAAGTTAGTTTTTCTCTGTTTTTCTTAAGATTATCCACTTCAGGCCAATAAAAGAATGTATTATTTTTTACATGATGTAGATTGTAGCTTGCATTTATCATAAAATGGAGTTGATGTAATCATTTTAGGCTTATAATGTTGGAAACTGTCGGCACTTTAGTCCTTGTTTTTGTTCTCCTTCCAGTTTCTGGTGCAGAGGTTTGAAATAGCCAAGTACTGCAGTGTTGACCAGGTGGAGATCTTCACTGCCATTTTGCAGAGATCCCTGTCTCTGAATGTCGGAGGACCCAAAAGCAGCCTGAACCGACATGTTGCTGCCATTGGACCAAGATTCAGGTACTTTGTCTCAGTATTAATGCAGCAAAGTGGTTCAGTCTTCAAAGCTGTAATAATCCAGCTGTGAGAAATGCCAAATCCTAAATTCAATAACACTGTTGTGTCAACACTTTGCTTTATTTCAGATTGCTGACTTTGGGGCTGACTCTTCTGCACGCTGATGTTGTGACAAATGCCACCATCAGAAATGTGCTTCGAGAGAAGATTTATTCCACTGCTTTTGATTACTTCAGGTAGAATAAATTCAAATCTGTTTTGTTGGCAAAAACAAAAACTCTGTTTTAACATGATTTAAAGCTGTTTCTCTGGTGACTAATATCTGTCTTCGTGTAGTGTCACTCCCAAATTTCCCACTCAGACAGATCAGAGGCTGAGAGAAGACATCAGTATAATGATCAAGTTCTATGCCAGCCTACAGTCTGACAAGAAGTATCTGACTGCTAGCCAGCTGGTTCCTCCAGGTACAGCAGTGAGAAAAGAGCGACCACCCTTTTAACATAACTGTATTGTTATTGCCTCTGTAATCTAAGAATCTAAAGTTTGTAATCTCTGATATTCTACAAATTCATAAACTGAAACTGACCAATTTATTGGGTAAATTAAGTGTATTTGTCTTTGTGTAGATCCCCAAGACATGTCTGTGAACTCCCTGTCTGTAATGGCGGTCACAGACAGCCGGAACAGTCTTGATGCAGCGGTGGGTCAGAGGCAGCAGGTAGCTCAGGGGTGGATCAATACCTACCCTCTGTCCTCTGGGATGTCTACTATATCCAAGAAATCAGGTAAGTACTCACAGGATGCTGAACTGTTCTGTGATTTATCACACTGTAAAGCCACAGTTTTTATTCACTGATTAGGTAGAACAGAGACGTTTGTTCTGTATTGTTACTGATGTATTGCTCCTGTACTGTTTCAGGACTGTCTAAAAAGAGCAATAGAGGCTCCCAGCTGCACAAGTACTACATGAAACGCAGAACACTGCTACTGGCTTTACTGGTATTTACCTTAAGTGTTTAATAGTTAGCATATGTGGTTAAAAAGGTGCCCTGGATAGTCGAGTGATTTCGGCGAACGCCTATGTGCAAATGTACATTGGCATGCGTCCATAAACCCTTGTGGCAGGTCTCCCCCCTTTTCTCTCACCCCTCTTACCTGTCTGTCTCTTAACTGCACTATAGAATAAAGACTGAAAAGGTGGTAAAAAAAAATCTATTTAGTAAATCTCTTACTTGGCACCTCTTGGGTCACATTACCTATATCCCCCTCTCTCTAGGCCAGCGAGATTGAGCGATTGACAACGTGGTACAACCCATTGTCCACTCAGGAGCTTGCTATTGCTACTGAACAGTCTGTGGAGACCAGCATTGCTAACTGGAGGTCCAAATACATCAGTTTGACAGAAAAACAGTGGAAAGACAACGTCAACCTGGCCTGGAGCATAGCACCTTACCTTGCTCTGCAGCTGCCTGCCAGGTACACTGAGAAACAATACACATTAGATTTTATCAGTATAAATCAACCATTGTAATAGATTTTGTCTTGCAAATGTGGAAATTTCAATAACAGAATCACAAGCCAGCAAACTGAGTTTTTAAGCCAAAACGTATGCATTTCTTCACATTGCTTCCCTCTGTTATAGCTACAATTTCTACTTGGTTGAAGTTTATAACATGACCAGCACAGTTTGTCTGGACACTGGACACATAAAGTGATTCACTGGGCATGGCCTATTCAATTTTTTATTTGTCTTTCAGGTTTAAAAACACAGAGGCCATTGTCTCTGAGGTGACTCGTCTAGTGCGAATGGATCCGGCTGCTGTGTGTGATGTTCCTGAAGCAGTCAAGGTGACGTCCTCCGCCTGCTGTTACAAACCAAGGATGACGTTTAAATCTGCAGTTTTTTTTTGTTTATGGAGCTTCATTACTGTGGTTTCTTTGGAGGTTCTTCACTAACCTTTCTTTTTATATAAAATTTAGCCATGTTACTTTAAGTAAATTCTTGGATTTGAGATCAGACCATCTTTTTAATACATCAGTTGTGCACCTTTCTCCTTAAACACTGAATAAGTAAGAGCATCCCATACATCTTTTTTGTTTTATTTCATATCCACTACTGATGCTACTAAGTATGACAACTTATTTGCTGTTCTCCACTTTGTAACTAGTCAACTTTTTTTTGGTTTGGAGTTGGTTGCTCCACTGTCTTTAGATTTTTGTTGTAGTATTCCTGGTTTTCTCAACTTCTCTTTTCCTTTTCACAGCCCTGCAGTCCCATGCCCTTTTATGGGCGTTGGCAGGGCATTAACCTATTCTAATTAGGACTGGCCTGCGCTTTTAAGTTATGGACACATGGGGTTCATCAATATAAGAACACAGCTGTGAACAATTCTGTGGTTTAAGAACACTTTCATGAATCTGATGTAGACTTAAGACCTTTCTTAATAACAACCTACAAAGAAATTTAAGAAAACACGTGGGAAGATGTTGGTGAATGTGGCCCAAAGTTTTTATGCCTCTGCGCTGGTGACAGCCTCGGCTGGAGGCATTATGTTTTTGGATTATTCATCCATCTGTACAGCCCCTTCTTGTGAACAAGATCTCAGGAAGGCCTTGAGGGGATTTGTTCAGATTTGGCACAAACATCCACTTGGACTTCAGGATAAACTGATTTGATTTTGGTGGTCATGGGTCAAGGCCACAGTGACCTCACGTCTGTCCCATTTAATTTGACTGGTTTTCAGAGGCATACAACCTCAAAGCGGTAATTCCAGTTGTTACTTAGTCTCGCAGTCAGAGTGGCCATATACAGTACTAGCACATGAGAAATTACGGTGGTATTGAAGTAATTTCTTTCCCTCCAATTGCCCCCAGTCATTTTCATTTAGTTCTACCTGGCTGAACTCCTAATGAGCCTTGTACCTGTCTAAAGAGTAAGCAAGGGGAGCAGAGCATGGCTTTCCCCAAAGGCCACTATAATTTGACAGATGATCCTCCTTGACATCTCAGAGTTGTTTATTCCAGTCACTTTAGTAACCAGTAAACACCACTGCCTCTGGAGGCTAGTTAACACACCACCAAGTATCATAACCCTTACATCAGATTGCAGAAAATAGAGTCTGTGATACATATTGCACATAGAGTAGAACCTGAATGTGAAAATGTTGGCTAAGGTGAATCTTTCTTTTAATTTTTTGACATATTTCTCTCTTTTTTTTTCCAGTTCCTGGTGACGTGGCACACAATTGATGCTGACTCTCCTGAGCTGAGTCATATTCTGTGCTGGGCCCCAGCAGATCCACCAACTGGCCTGTCCTACTTCTCCTCCATGTACCCTCCGCACCCCCTCACAGCCCAGTATGGGGTCAAAGTGCTTCGCTCCTTTCCTCCTGTACGCACACATATACAATACACATGTACACAATCATTTATCATATTTATTGGCTTTCTTTTGTTCTCTGTGCAATAAAATTACCATTGTTGCTCAAGTTGCATGCAGTATTACACCATCAGAACAGATTTTCATGAAGTTGGACAATAGTCGATCTTGGTACTGCATGCCGGGGTCCGTAATTTACACTAATATGCCTAATGCTGTAGCCTTCAGCACGGACTGATCAAACTGTAACTGATAAGCCCAAGAGTGTCCACATTTTAATTGTACACAGTGATAGTTATGGTATTTCTTTATTTTTCACTAGTGAAATATATGTTTTCTACTGTTTCCAGGATGCCATTTTGTTTTACATTCCTCAAATTGTCCAAGCCCTTCGTTACGACAAGGTAAATAACAGATTTTCTAAGTCAGCAAATGCATTTAAAGCCCTGTACATATGATTAAACTATCACAATCTTCTCTGTCTTTTCTCTTCGTGACTTCCTGGTGTAGATGGGTTATGTGAGAGAGTACATCCTGTGGGCAGCTCAGAAGTCTCAGCTGCTGGCTCACCAGTTCATCTGGAACATGAAGACCAACATATATCTGGATGAGGAGGGAAACCAAAAAGACCGTAAGATATGTCTCTTTTAATACATCTGTCCCACTCACACAGGCAGTAATATTAAATACAAAATGCTGATCATATCTCTTCTTGCAGCTGACATAGGTGAACTGTTGGAACAGATGGTGGAGGAGATCACTGGCTCTCTGTCTGGCCCAGCCAAAGACTTCTACCAGCGAGAGTTTGACTTCTTTAACAAGATCACCAATGTGTCAGCCATTATCAAGTATGAGCACATGTTTCTTTTTAGCACTGTAGGCTAACTATTGACAAGTAAAATGCACCAACATCTTGTATAGTCCTGTAACCTCTTCAGCATATAGCATCATTTTTATTTTTATTTTTCCTCCTCTTCTCGATTTCATTTCTGTCTCTAAATGTTCTCTCTCTGCTGTCCATCTTCACCTTCTTTATGTTTTAGTTTTTCCTCTCACTTGTTTTCTTCACAGATCCCTTCAGTTATTGTACCTGTATAACCCAGTCATAAACTGTGGGATGCATCAGCAGTAAAGAGAAATTTCTGAAGCTAAAACATTGAACTTTGTCAAAGGCCTCAAAGTAGCACCGCTAACTTTTCTGTTATTTGCTTATCTTGAGTGACACTACTCTCTAGGTGATATTTAAGGTGTTTTTGAAGTGATAACAATTTTCCTCTTGAGGCTAGATGTTTTGTTCTTTTCCCTGCCTTGCACCACCTTGAGCTGCTCCCAAAATCCCCTTGTTGTTCATTAATTTGGTCATCGGTTGCTTTACTGTCTCACTAATTATGCACTGGTCTGGAAGACCTTGTGCGCTGTGTTCTCCCTGGCCCTGATTACCTGTTGACGTGTTTGTACACTGTACAGTTGAGTACTTTTCTGACAGGTCCCATTATTGCTGGCCCTTACAAAGAGTGTTTTGTCAGTCAGTCCACTAGAGGCTGGTAAAATTCCCTTCTGCCCTCATTACAGCACAAATTGTAACAAGCCAAGGGAGAAACCTCTTCTGTCCCCTGACGTCCACTCTCTGTTACTCTTTACCCCAGTGAGTCTTTTCTGTGAACAACAGCAGAGCCTGGCTGTCACTTGTAGTCTGGAGTCATTCAGTGAGATACCCATGGACACTGTTCTTAGTAAAGTCAGTCACAGAAGTGTGACATCTGTGTTCAAGTTGTTTTTGTTTGTCTTCATCAGACCTTTTCCCAAAGGGGAGGAGAGGAAGAGGGCCTGCCTGGAAGCCATGTCACAAATCAAAGTCCAACCCGGCTGTTATCTTCCCAGTAACCCCGAGGCCATAGTTTTGGATATAGACTACAAGTCTGGGACCCCCATGCAGAGGTGGGTCTCAAAACCAACTTCTGTCACTCTCTGAAGAATAAAAAAAAATGTTCACAACTAAACATGAAAGCTTCATTGAATTTTGTCAAAAGCCCCTTTCTACAATTTGTGTCTTCATTTAGTGCTGCCAAAGCTCCTTACCTGGCCAAGTTCAGGGTTAGGAGATGTGGAGTCAGTGAGCTGGAAAAAGAAGGTACTGTCACTGTTAGAGGAACCTGCATTGGATTTTGTATCGCTAGAGTTTGTGCACAGACAATCTGTGTGTCATCACATGTTCCCCTCAGGTCTGCGGTGTCACTCAGATTGTGTGGATGAGGATAAGAATGAAGAGGAGGCCAGGAGAATCTGCTGGCAGGCAGCCATCTTTAAAGTGGGAGACGACTGCCGACAGGTCTCAGTTTCACACACCTTACATTTTACTTACCAGTGCTATCTCATATTCACATCATGAGGTCTTCACTTGGCTTAGCTTAATAATGTTTTCTCTAACATTGAGTTTTTTGTGTTCACAGGACATGCTGGCTCTTCAGATCATCAGCCTGTTTAAGAACATATTCCAGCTGGTGGGCCTGGATCTCTATGTGTTTCCTTACAGGGTGGTGGCCACAGCTCCTGGAGTGAGTTCATATAAAAGTTTTCTTCCTCTGTTTTTACTTCCTGACATGAATTACTGAATGCTCCAAACAAATCTTCCACTAAGATGATGAAACCGCTTCTCGTTCTTCCTGTTTCTGATGTTCCACCACAGTGTGGAGTGATTGAGTGCATCCCTGACTGCAAGTCTCGTGATCAGCTGGGCAGACAGACAGACTTCGGCATGTATGACTATTTCAGGAACCAGTATGGAGATGAATCCACACTAGCTTTCCAAAAGGTAAATATCTTTGTATAGACCTTTTCAATCATGAGTCACCTGTATACCTGTAAAATTAAACAATTTTTCTCAGTTCTCACATTTGCTAACAGTAAAGTAATACAGTATTCCTTACAATACTTTTCAGGCACGGTACAACTTCATCCGCAGCATGGCAGCTTACAGCCTGCTGCTCTTCCTGCTGCAGATCAAAGACAGACACAACGGCAACATCATGCTGGACAGCCAGGGCCACCTCATCCACATCGGTGTGTATTGTGTGCGTTTATTGAAGTTGATATGTACGTGTGTCCTTGAAGTCACAGATTGTCTTATGGTGCATCCAAACTAGACTTTTTCAAAATGTTCACTACATTTTTGAGACAATATTAGAAATATTGGAGGCCCCGGGGAAGACCTAGGACACGCTGGAGGGACTATGTCTCTCAGCTGGCTTGGGAACGCCTCGGTATCCCCCCGGAGGAGCTGGAGGAAGTGTCTGGACAGAGGGAAGTCTGGGCATCTTTGCTTAGACTGCTGCTCCCGCGACCCGGTTCTGGATATGCGGAGGAAGATGGATGGATATTAGAAATACAAAACTTTGTAAACCAGGCCTTTTATTTTGTATGATTTTGACTGCAGTCTTTGCCAACCCTTGTGTGGGACTGATGAGAAAGGATACAAACAGGGGCGCTTCTGGTGTCCCGCTTTTAGTGCTAGACCTTATCTTTATGTTGCACCTTGATACTGGAGCATACATAAAAAGGTATGTGTACGTGTTTGTGTGTTTTTTTTAGACTTTGGGTTCATGTTCGAAAGTTCTCCCGGCGGAAACCTCGGCTGGGAGCCGGATATCAAACTTACCGATGAGATGGTGATGATCATGGGTGGCAAGATGGAGGCAACACCCTTCAAATGGTTCATGGAGATGTGTGTGAGGGGGTACCTGGCTGTCAGGTGAGGATGTAGTAAGCGCTAAAGAATTTGTTTACTAAACAAAGATGGCTGACATGTAACATTAAGACAAGTTCCCCTGGTGAATCAGGCCCTACATGGATGGAGTGGTCTCCTTAGTCACCCTCATGCTGGACACTGGCCTTCCCTGCTTCAGAGGACAGACTATCAAATTGCTCAAGTGAGTCAGGCATGTGAATGTGCTAAAGTGAACAAGCAGTTTGAACGTTCAGTGTTGTTGCTCATAGTCTCTTTTGTTGTATTTAGGCAGCGATTCAACCCTGGTTTGAGTGAGAAAGATGCAGCTTCCTTCATCATTAAAGTCATTCAAAACTGCTTCCTCAGCAATAGGTCAGTATAGTTTACATATCTTTTTTTTTTACACACACATATCTATCTATTTATCTCTGTTTATATATATGTTTCTAGAAAGCATTGTTTACATTTGTCCCATTGTTCCTTTTTGTCTTACAGGAGTAGAACCTACGACATGATCCAATATTACCAAAATCAGATCCCATATTAAAGTTTGTGCCTAAGCATGTGCATATACTGGCTGGTACATTGGTGTGTGTGTGTGTGTGTGTGTGTGTGTGTGTGTGAGAGAGAGAGAGAGAGAGAGAGACAGTTTGCTCATGTGCCTTTGTTAATGTTCACCTCTGAAGATGTTGGTTCATTGTTTCAGCTGGTTGTTGGATGTTGCCATTTGTGTTTGCTTCAGCTTCTTTTTCCTCTCACCCATATTTTCTTTATATTGTTTGTTCCTTTATTTATTATTTCATGTTGAAATCTATGTTATTAATTATTACACTATTGCACTAGCATCTTGACTTCAGTGCACTTAGAAAAACAACTCTTGGTAATCTGCACGTTCAGTAAATACTTTATCAGGGTTTGTGCCAATTTTGAGTAAATTGTAATGTTTGTGAATGTGGATTCTTAAAGCTGTTCTAGATGGGGTTTGAAATGTAACTGGATACTTGAATTAGCTGAAGTATACTGGTTTCACTTCTAAGCAGTGTGGCCTAATCTGTTATCTCATAATTGACTGTATTACTGTGCTTCTCTTTGTAATGAACCAGTCAGAGTTCTTTGACCTGTGGCATGGTAACTTGTATTTAATAGTGAGACCTAACTGTGTGTTCATAGGTTACACTGTCTCTATTTTTGGGTTTCCATATTTGCAATTACCACAAGAGAAATGATGCACACAAGTTCTGGAAAACACTGGGACTGAGTTTTGTGCAATTAGCATTGCCAAAGAGGGTGGAATTATAATGCACGTTAGTCAGAGTTTTGTTGTTTGTGGATGAAGGTAAGGCATAGCTTGAATGTTGGGCAGTTGCATGAAGTTGTGTTAACTACCATGTAGCCTGTGTCCAATGTGGCTTTTGGTGAAAGTTATTTTAGTAATCCAAAGTGCTGTGCCCTACGTCCATATGGTTAGCTGAAGCCTTCTTGTAATGTTACTGACTGTATGTAAAGATTTTGCCTCTCTTTGTATATTTGTATCCATGGCTCATTTTGTCTTTTTCTATTGTCATGCCTTTTGAATGAGAATGCACATGATATTAAATCAAATAAAGGTCTATTAACTTGAAGACATTAATGTATTTTTCTTGCTGGTGGGTTATTATAACAATGTGCTTCTCAGTGAAGACATTTGTTGGTAATGTTCTTCAAGCGGCCAGCACTGGTGAAGTCAGGAACAAATCAATTCAATCAAGTCATTTTTGCTTGTTTGTTTTTGTTTGGTGTGGTGCATCAGAACTACAGTATGTCTGAGCACTTATAAAGCTATTAATGTGGAGTTTGTGCCACTGCAAATAGAGCAGTCATGAAAGTAATCTATATGTTGTACTAGCAGCGCAGCCGAGGGTTCTAGATGACAGTGAAGTTTGTGATAAGGAAATGAAATTAGAAAATAATTTGTTACTCACTGCTAAAAATGTCCCTCCTTGAAAGAGAGGTAAGACTACAGTGTAATTTTTTATAGGTGAAGCAGAATTTAGAGGTTAAATATCGACATTAGTAAAAGCTGAGGGATCATCCTGTGGCCTGTATTTAGGGACGGATGATCTGAAATGCCTGAATGATTCTGCTGTTATGTAGTATATGCCTTTAGATGTGTGTCAGCAACCAGAGACAATGTGCAGGCAGGTTTCTCTTCAACATATACCTGGTCTCGATTATATTTACATCCACTAGAGGTCATAATTTAAGAAGATAACAGATATCATTCAGCCATAACTAGTGTGACACTACATCAGCTACAGAATACAACCTCAGATTTTACACTTACTGTGGAAAAGACTTGAAATACTAGAGTAAAACCAGCAAATATGTGAAACTGCTATTAGTTGTTTCTTTCTCACATGATGAGATTGGTCTTGGAGCATTTAAAGATGCAACAAGTGACTCTACTTGTGAAGAAGATCCTGTCTTCTGTCAGCAGCTTGGCTTTAAATGGAGACTGACATGCGCTCGCCAGTTTCTGCTGCTGTGAAACATGGACTTGAGATACAGCCTTGTGTGAAATACTCAATCTATTCTTGCAAAACATGTATGTTAAATGTATTGGTACAGCGGCACGGTGGTTAGTGCCGTTGCCTCACTGCAAGAAGGTTCAAGCCAGGGCCGACCTGGAACCTTTCTGTGCGGAGTTTTCATGTTACGTGTTAAGACAGGTACTCCGGCCTCTTCCCACAGTCCAAAGACATGCTTTAAATTGCCTGTAGGAGTGAGTGTGTGTGGTTGTTTGTCTACATGTCAGCCCTGTGACAGACTGGCGACCTGTCCAGAGTTCACCATTACCTCTCGCCCACTGTCAGCTGGGATTGGCTCCAGCCCCCCCCCCATTCAGGAAGAAGTGGTATAGATAATGGATGGATGGATGAATTGGTCTGGGAAATATACATAAATAAAACAGTACAGCCCTAAAGGTTTCAGTTTGATGAGTTTAACCTGAATGAAATTTCAGAGAATGAGAGGACGGTCAAAGCTGATGCATGAATCATACAACTGAATGAAACCATGTAATCTGGTAAATGAACACTTTTTTTTGCCTTCCTCTCTGGGTTAAACTGTGGACTGTCTTGTGACACATTCATGCTTCTCAAACTAGTTACAGTCCTGCATGCCAACCATGTGCTGTGCAATAATTAACTCTTCTCTGAGTTGTTGTAGCTGTAAGTTGAGTAGAAAGGACTATTTGTTCAAAGGCCAGAGCAGACAGTCAGGGCTATTGACGAGATGCTGGAGCTAATCAGGAATAGTGTCTGCCGTGCCCTGAACAACAGGGAGAAGGGAAGCCAGTGCCACACAGTCAGACTGTTCCTCTTGTTCCTGCTGTTTTTATTTTCAGATAAGTGAGGCATCCAATAAATATGAGTCCACTCTTTGCCTTTAAAAGACACAATACTCACATATTCAATGTTTCCATGACTGCAGATTAGACCGGACAATGTTATTTAAAAGATTGAAATGATTGTGTTTTAATAGGGATAGTTCAGTACCATTATCCCATGTAATCAGAGTGAGACAAACTCATGGATGCCTTTATGTCTCTGCGTGTGATTAGGAAAGTGTTTGAACCATGGTGACATAGCTTAGCTCAAATCATGGATGTTTATAGTTTTATCTTTAAAGTCCAGTGCTAGATAGCTGGTGTAATGAAAGCACACTGTAATTTGCTAATATATTCTGTCACTAATTTAGTTGTTGAATAAACTTATGTCAAAGCTTCCAATCCATTTCAATTTACTAGTGATAGATTAATATGCATATGCTTTGAAGTGGCTGTTTTTTTAAAGGAGTTTTGTACATATTACCCTCACTGGCTGTATGCTGCAGTTTGCATATGACTGGAAGGCAACAGCAGGGTCTGCATCTCCTCAGTGTTGCCACTGCTGATCAGTTGTGTTATCTGATTGTGTGGTGACTAAAGCGAGGGCTTGGAGCCGCAGACTTAAACACAGACTCACTGTTTACCTGGAAGCTAAAGACCAGTGGGCAGCAAATACTGCAATTAAACAGGCAGACAAACGTATGCACAAGCAAACAGAGGACATGCATACATGTTTGTCCTAACAGTAGACCTAAATCCATTATATGATATATTTCATTGTATTAAATACAATTTGCTGTATTATCGTAATAAATCAAGATTTCTAAAGTTCCCCAGTGGCTGCTCTAAAGCAAAGACTTTCCCAGAACTCTCCAAGGGCTTGTCAAGAGACACACTGGGGCAAAAACTCTTCATTTTTCACTTTCTCTCTGTTGTTTTGTGCTCACGTGTTATATACTATTGGTCCAAGCTGTTGAGTGAGCCCCTGTGCTCACCCACATCTTATCATGTGACCTTTGATCTGTTTGGACAGCGTGACCAACAAGAGAGCCAAGAGACACCCAAGTCTGAACAGAGGAAACCTGGCACAATAAAATTTTTAAGACACTATTTGCAAAGATGGCATGCAACAAGCATCAATATACAGTATTTATATTACTCTTACAGGGCTCATCTCTGTTTTGCTAATTATGCGGAAATGTGGAACCTTTTTACAAGAGTGGTGCTTTACAACTACAGAGTAATTTAAATTACTGTTAAAGATCAAATTTGCATGGTCTGTTTCATAAATTGAGGGTAAACAAAATGGGGAATTAAAGTGAATGTTCCTTATAGGCTTGATGGCAATGAGCCCAGCAGAGGGACGACATCAGCAGTCTTGCCTTTTTCTTGGGATTTGCCACCAATAATTCAGACAGCTATTATTTCAACATGTTAGATAACAGCTTGTATTTTAAGTTTTTTTTGTGATCAACTTGCAGTTGATGTCCATATGTAGGAGTGACAGGGGCCTGAAATGCTCTTGGTCCTCCTTGCAATATGCCCGAAACTATTTACACTGTGCGAGTCCTTATTCGTGCGTTCTGTGGCCTATTGAAAGACACATGGGGGAGTTAGTCCTACAATGTCTGTCCTAGTTACAATTATTCTGATCACAGAAAGACAGAAAGCTGTACAAACTAACATTTCATAAAAATCATCAAACATGCAGGAAAAGTCAACAGCTCTTACTAAATGCACATTTTACACAAATAAGATTCATTAAAGAGCTACTGGATTCTTTATTCAGGTTTCTCAGTATATGATTCACTTTGAGGCTAAATGGGGTTTTAATGACAACTGTTTTCTCTAATCAATTCATATTTCGTGCACATCTGAGCCTCTCTTCCCCTTCATTTTCCTAGCCTATGCTTACTAGTCACATGTAGTAACAGCATCAAGCTCTGTTGGAAAAAGCCCTATACATAAGTATAATTGAGGCATCTGTACTTATTTTTAGTTCCTGTTTCTTCACATCTTACCATACCTTTTTACTCCACTAGATTTATTTGTAACTTGAGTTTATAGTTTCTTTTCAGAATTAGCTGAATAAAAAGGAAATATAGTATAACCCTAATCATGAGACTTCAGTAATCTCTTGAGAGAAATTTACAAGCAACTCACCAGAAATTCACATTTTAACATTTAAAATTATCCCTACCTTTACCAGCTACAACATTAAAATGATGAACACAATAATGCACCAGAAATTATAATTAGATAATATACACCAACATGAAATGCATTATTATTCTGCACAGTGACTACTTTTACTTTAGGTAATTTAGGTACAGTATATCTCACTGCTAATGCCTTTGCACTATTGTTTAAGCAGCATTTTGAATGTAGACCTCTTACCTGCAACAGGGCATCTCAGTAAAAAGCCACCGACCGGTTTTGACCTCACCAGGTCTTCATCAAGGCGGAAACATACAGGTGCAAACAATGTGTTAAGTTTCCGTGCTGATGAAGACCTGGTGAGGTCCAAACCGGTCAGTGTTTTTTTATTGAGCTGCACCATTAATATTAAATATAAAAGACATTTACATTAATGGGGCATGTAAAACTAGAGGAGTTTTTTCATCTACAAGACTACACATCCAACAGGGAATAAGTTACAAGTCAACTCTAAGAGATTTCTCCTAGACTGAACAGGTTTCACAATTAGCCGGACAATTGACAGTCTCAAACAAACCAAAAAGGGACTTAATGGCTAATGTCTTCCATTAGCATTCGGCTAATGCTAGATACTGTAAAGTATCCCACCTGGAATAGAAAACATAAATTTGGATAACTGTGTTAACAGCGAAGCACCTAGATACAGAACGCAACACATGAAAGGTTTACTGTGATTTTTTACAATTTTATAATGCGACCCACCTGAGTAGTGCAACAGCTCCTACTGTCATCCATCTTGAATCTCCACTACAACCAAACGTACAGAACCGCCACTGGAAGAACCCAGCTACCGCCTAATTGGACAATTTGACACTGCTCTGTGATTGGACTGTCACTGTCCAGTCAGATTCAGGTGTGATTCACACTAAACCTCAGTACTTTGTACACAAATTTTCACAAACACGCTTGTTTTCACTGTCTTTGTGTAACATAATTTGTTTACAGATTTTATTCACACGTTCAAAAACATTTTTACATACAAATCTTTCCTACACATACTCACAAAAATTGTGACCATGTACATACATTGCTATTTGTACCATTAAATTGTCATTCATTTGACTAGCAGGCTGTAATGGGTCACACTTGTTAAGATTGGTGTAGTGCTGTGTGCCACCACTAAAGGGCAGCCTTATTGTGTGCTGAGGAGAAGGAACAGGAAAAAGAAAAGTTACAAGACCTGTTTTAGGCTTTTAGGCAAAACTGTGGCTTATTCCTACCATTAATTTTAAAAAAATCTAAAATCACTAATATTTAGTATGAATACAGAGGGGTTTCAAATAAATACTGTACAGCGATAAATGTAAGCATTTACAGTTTTCAGCTGCTTTGGCAAGTCTAGCAACGCAGCTTATCACACATTGTCAAATGTAGTTTATATCTAAGGAATCAGAACCGAGCGATGTATCCGTCCCATAAACTGCTTCGGACCCCTGAGTGAATCACGTGACTGGTTCGAACCAGTCAATATCAGATGCTTTGTCACATGAAAAATATTGTTTCTCAATAAAATTCTTTGAATCTCCATCCCACTTACATAATCACACCCTGCTCTAGTTACGCAAGCACACCCTACCATCCTAGCACATCCTCTGTTTCCCCAAGCACACTTTCTCCCAACTACTAAGTTTACAGAATCAACTGACCGACCAATCAATCTTTACAAAAATGTATTTACATCATTCACACAAACCCTACTTACACTCATCACATAACTAAGACATTGTTTTGCTGTCCCAAACAAAGCTGAATGAACCCATTTTCGAGACAATTGATGAAATGGTTCAATACTGGTTCATTGCTTCAGTTGCACATCACTAACTTCTACATAGTGACTGTAGATATTTGCTCAGCCTTTGATTTTGAATCACTTTTATGATAAGCACACTGGGCATCACCTGCTATCATGATCTCCAGCTCAGCCGAGGAGAGGTCCGTTGGGTCCATCAGGAACATGTTGACATCTCCCACCATGCGCTGCTCTTCTTCTATACTGGGATCTGCCCATCGCTGCTTATCCAAGATGATGAATGTACACTCTGGCAAAAAATAAAAAGTCAAATTAAACAGCTTTTCTCCAGTTGCTCCAGTTATTTATAAACACTTTAACCTAACAAATCTGATGGATGATGGTATGAATGTCTGGAAGGAATGATTTGGAAGCCATAAGGACAGAACTTGAATGCAGT
This sequence comes from Monopterus albus, assembly GCF_001952655.1. NCBI lineage: Eukaryota > Metazoa > Chordata > Actinopteri > Synbranchiformes > Synbranchidae > Monopterus > Monopterus albus. The sequence continues at coordinate 3,194,909 of NW_018127900.1, forward strand.
GTTACTGAATCATATTTCACTTTATCCTTTCTTAAATAAGCTTCTGTTATTTGGACAATGTGTTAGCTTATTTATGTAGGCATTGTAAAAATTCTGAATGTTAAAAACTTAGAATAAGTTAACAAAAGTAAAAGATGTTCTCTCAGATTTATCTTTCAGCCACTGTTGTATGATCGGTTCAACCAAAGATTTTTTTCTCTCTCTGTTTTATTTAGTAGTTTTCAGAGAAATAAACATTTAACTTAATCATGTATCCAGATGCCAAAGGACTGGAGCTGGTTCTGCTGTGCCAGTTAAAGAGACTTCAAATTGTCAAACGATCAAATGCTTGTATTGAAACACAACCACCGGCCGAACTTTCTCAGGCTCCAGCGTTGAAATATCTGCGTGCATACAATGACAAAGTAAAAATCACATGCAATTACAAACACACCTTTCATCTAGACATGCTTTTCTTAGCTGATGAAAATCACCTCAAGGCGTTTTACAAATGATGAACACATTTATTAGCACTTTTATTCTATTATTTCAGACTCTGTGTGCATGTACATGCACATGTGTGTCTGTGGCTCTGTTCATGTTTGGTTGCTTAAATGGCTCTGCCCAATCCGTGCTACAGCTTCACCGGCTCCTCTGGAATGTTGACCATGTCCATCCGGTGCTGCAGCTGAGGGCCTCTGGCATACATGAAGGGCCCTAACACCAGCACTCCCAGTAGGACTGGAGGCTCTGGGACAAAGATATATGAATATCACTGTGTCAGTGTTTCAGATCTTATCTGCAGCAATATTAGCCCTGCCCCCTCCCTTGAAGATCGAGTTCATTTTATTTTATCTTATTTTCTATATAGCACCAGATCACAACACGGAAAAAGGCATGATGAAGAAAGCGGTGAAAGGTGAGGTGAAAGTTTACACCCATGCTTTTTACTCTATGTGCAATAAAACTTACACGAGTAAAAAAGCCAGTCAAAGTAATTAATCAAAACGTCATGACTCTGTGGCTAAGTGAAACCAGCACGGTGGCAACTCGGAGAAAGGTACCTGTAATTACTGGTGACATGGGGGTGGCTCAGGAGGATTCCTGGCTTGTCCAGTCAGTGTGAGCGCTTGAGAGTGCGAATGGGTGAATGGCCAAGTAGTGTGAAAGCCAGCATAAAGCACAGAAATGCGCTATACAAGTATAAGATGAACACATATTATTTAGAGAACTCTCTTTATTTTAGAGAACAGTAGCACAGTGACACACCCACACACACAAACAGGTTGGTCTGCCTTCAAAATATAAAGATTTGTGCATTGTGACCAAGTTAACTGAAAACATGCGATTAAATAATACTTCAGATTTTCCTATGTAGCTGAATCTGATTAATTAAGCTCTGTCCATGACAGCCAGGCAGCAGCAAAAAAAAACCTCTGCCACTCTCTCAACCGCCATGACTGCTGTTGCCACGGAGACCCATTCAGATGCCCGGTGGTGACCTCTGACCTTATGGGAGGCTGGTGAATGTAGCTGAAAGGGGCGGCTGGGACGGGGCATCTGGGGTATCATCTGGCGCCTTACAAAGCCCCTCGCCAGCTGGGGAGGAGGGCAGGAGAGAGAGAGGGAGCTGGAGGAAGGGGCACAGAGGAGAGGGGAGTGGAGAGAAGGAGAGAGCACCCTTTTCTTCTTGCCCTCTTCAGAGAGAGTGGCCATTGACACTGTGCATATCATTAAAATCTGTGCCCCACACACCCCCACCTCCATCCTCCCTCCTTCTCTCTCTGAAGCACAGGGCCCAGGCAGCTGCCTGTCCCACTCTGGCCATTCAAACTCAAGTGCAGACCACTGCAGAGAAAAGAGACAGAGAGAAGGCTGGTAGCTGGCCGGGGGAAGGGGGGGGGGCTTTGGACATATGCCATAATACCTTGGAGAGGCTGCACAGAGAAAGACTGCTATTATATCTTAAAATGCAGAATAAACAAATAACTTTAAGAAGGTAAAGTGCACAAATGTTTTCCATCTTGAATCCCCTCTTAAAACACTGCTGCATGCTTTCATAGCCCTCCCTCTTTTTGTAAAAACAGAATGTCAGACACAGCTTGCATCCTGAGTTTGTCAAAAATTTTAAGCGTTTTTGAAAGGTGTAAGAGAGCTCCAGAGTGATGTCACCAAGGCATCAGACATGGCCCCCATGGATGGACAGAAGGATAAAACATGCAAACAGCTGCTGGGTGGCAACACGCGTAATCACAGACAGCAAACAATGACATACACACCCGTCAACCTCCCAGAGCCCCTCTGGTGTCCTTACACCCCTGAAGGACATTATGGATATGCATGGGGTTCTCTGGGGGTCATGGTCATGTGGTGTGTGTGTTGGCGTGTGCATGTGTATGTGTGTAAAGCCAAGAGAGCACTGCAAGGCTGCTGTCAAAACAGAAAAGCTGCCATGGGGAGCAAAAGATGGGGGATCTGTAATAAGGGATGGGAGAAATGACTAATATGAGGGGTGTAGTTTCAACTGGTCGGTGCTATGCTAATGAGATGATTAGATTAGACGGCAGGTACTGAGAAATGGAGCCACGATTATTCAGAGAAATATAACAACTTTAGAGGAACATGTAAACATACTTTAGGCATGCGATTGTTTTAAGGAATGAAAACAACATGCATTGCATCTAGAGAATCGGCCTCCTACTTCTCCCTTTCATACTTTACAAGCTAGTTTGGATTCCTAAATACAAGAGTACAGCAACAGAGCTTCTCGTCCCTAAAGTCTTCTCTCTCTCTGTCATCTCTGCTGATGAATGGAGGTTTGCGTGTGGATTTTAATTACTGCTCTGTCGAAGTGGGAATTGGCCATGCATTAAATTGGAATGAGACACATTTCCCCCCTCAGCAGCAGAGGGAGGAGAATAGTGGGCAAAAGGGGAAACTGGCTACTGTATATTAATTGAACCATCCTGTGGCACAAAGTTCTCACATAACTGTGCATGGCTGACAACAAAGGACACTGGGATAAAAGATGTGCACACTTTTTAAAAACCACAGATGAGTTACAGATGTTTACTGGGAGGTTCTTTTGGATTTATATATTATTTAAAGGGACATGAGGACAATTTACTTCCAACAAACATATCTTTTTTCTGTCAAGACCTGGTGGCGTTTTCTCTTTGGGCTGTAGGAATTTATTTAGCCAATTTACTGTGAGTGAAAGAGGTCATAGAGGCGGACCACTGCTGGATTCCAGCACGGTTGGCAAGGACTTATGCATATGCACTGCATACGCTATTATGATGAATCTATGTGTGTCAATTACCTCTGATTAAAAAGGACATTGCATAGGTCAAATTCCATTTTGCAGTCTGCCAGTGCAGCTTAGCAGCATTGAAGAACATGCACAGAAAGGCTCAGATTGCAGGCAGGGTGTTCAGCTGATCAAGCAAAGCACTAATGACCCATTTTGTCTGTTTTTCTTACAGTTTTGGGAAGTGAAAAAAGGACCTGTCCTGCTTTTCTTTACCTCAAACAGCACCTAAAGCACCTGAGTGCTGGAGTAAATGACAGAGATGATAAGTTTGTGAACAGGAAGCTGCAATTAAATTGCTGACAAAATGACAACACAGGGCAAGTTCAGTGATACCTGATTTTAGAGCAGGGCTTGAGATGTTCACTAAAACACAAGTGCTAACTGGGAAATAGCATGAAGGTACAAAAATAATGTGTTTTATAAGGATAATCACGTTTATTAGCCAAGTATGTTACACACAAGGAATTTGTTTCCGGTACAGAACCGATGGCCGTCATCTGCGGCGCCACCTCAACCAATGGCTCTAACCATCGGGGGCAACGGAAGGGTTCAGTGTTTCACCCAAGGACACTTCGACACGTGGGCTGCTGGCACCGCGATTCGAAATTTCAACCTTCTAGTTGGGAGACGACTGCTCTACCCATCACACCACTATCCTCTTTTACCTATAGACTGTAAACTTTGCCACAAGATTCTGGCTATACCCATGGTTCCTGCCAGCATTCATACAAAACACCAGGCTTTTATTCATACAGTCAATCTAATAAAAAATGTACACAATCTCACTACAGTGCTATCTCTGCTTAGGAAGATGGATATTCCTCCCACTCTAGTATTGAGGCTGAAAATATAGGTCTTTATTAAATGTGAAGTCAATGTAGATGTTTCACGCTTATCCAGATTGAACTGCATTACTCTTCTACGGCATAGTAACTATTCAGAGCTGGTAAATGTGATGAAGATGACTTTGTGGTTAATAAGAGTGATGATTAAGGCAGCATTTGCCTTCACAACAATCTATGTGGCTCTAAAGAATAAGTGTAAAGCTGAGTATAAAACCCAACATTGCTCACATTTTCTGTCAATTATTTACTGTCCCTTGATAAGGCCATGGTCTGAAGTGTCTTCTTGTCAGAGGTCTTTGCTTTGAGTTGAGCTCAGCTGTTTTCAGACAGGGTTCATAAAGTTCTGTTGTGTTCATAGAGCAGCTAACTGTGGTTCTGGGTCAAATACAGCCATCAAATGATTTGATCGGGATTGCAGGGGTCAACACATGGTCATCTGTACTCAGCTGACAGGTTGAGTCACTCTCTGATAACAGGCCAGACGGGCAAAGGACAGGAAAAGCATGACCTGGCAAACAACACGTGACCTCTACAAAGATCTTTGTCTATTTGTCTTTGTTTGTCCCGTTTATGTTCTCAGATTCTCTGTCACTCTCCTTTGAAATGTTTTGCTCTGCTCTTCTCAGCCAAGCGCTTCTCTTTTCTATTGGTAAGCCGAAACTGAGTGCTTCAGAGATTTTTTTTTTGGACATATGAAGCAGTGTTTTCTGTTGAGATGTCTTGATGACCTGAAAGTCATGAGAAATACTTATTAAACATATATTATTCCCATGTAAATCTTCTGACTGTGTTACTCTTCTGATGTTTGTTAAAGCTATTACTGATGCCTTGGTAAAGTCAGAAACAAAGTGTCAAAGAAAAACTCCCTAGTTTTTACATAACTCAGTAAAAGTAAATGTGAGCTGCCTCACATCCAAACCAGAGGATAAATAAAAGTCTCATAAACTGGAGAACACACCTCTAAGCTCTTTACATTTCTATCTAATGTAAATGGAAAATCAACCCTGTCGAGAACATTTAAACACAATGATCAACCGGGAGGAGGCCCCGGGGAAGACCCAGGACACGCTGGAGGGACTATGTCTCTCGGCTGGCCTAGGAATGCCTCGGCATTAAAAAAAAAAGTGTCTGGAGAGAGGGAAGTCTGGGCATCTTTGCTTAGACTGCTGCCCCCGTGACCCGGTTCCGGATAAGCAGAGGAAAATGGATGGATGGATGATCAACTTAAAAAACATTTTCCACTCTCTCTATGTCCCCATCCATTGCTGCTCTCCCTCCCTTTCTCCTTCCTCTTCACCTCCTCTTTTTCCTATTCCCTCCTGCCCTCCTACTCCTACTCTGTCTGTCGTCTGTGGAGCTTTGGCAGTGAGCCACGGAAGCCTTGCTTTCGTTTTCCCTCCTTGGCAGAGCTCCCAGTGTGTGTGTGTATGTGGTGGTCTCTCATAATCACTGCCATTCAGCACTTTGCCGGAGTGTGGCTGTTTTTACATGGGAGAGGTCAGGGAGCAGGCAAAAACTCCCCTTCTCTTTCATTTCAAACATATACAAACAAATGCACACACACACACACACACACACACACACATACATACAGAAGCAAAGTGTATGCTCATAATATTACCTGTTAGCAGCCTGAAACTGCATACAGGTGTGCATCTTGGAAATGTCGAGCCATAGGATAATCCAAATTGCCTTTCCTACTTGTCATTATATATATGTTAAATATATTCTCTTTTAAGAACACTGCTCTGAGAATACAGACCTGCCTCATCACCTGTTACATTTGTTGTGCAATATCTCTTGCTTGCATGTCAATCAAAAACCTACGATTAGCAGGTTGGCATTTATGTCTAGAAGCACAGTGACTTTGAAATGTACTTGGCACATACTAAACACATAGCTTGTCTCTATCACATGTATAAAAATCCTGAACCATAAAGTAGATCTCATTGGTTTTGTGTTCACTCTCTGTGTGTTTTCCTTCCAGGTCAACTCTCAGAATGCTGTGGTGGACTAACAGCTAAAAAACTGTGTGCACAAAGACATTACTTTACAGCTTTTAACTCAATACACTCTACCACACAGTTCTATGTGAAAATGTGCAAGGAAATAGTCAGTTTTTATCAGTAGGAATGTGTTATTTTCAGCTCACAGATCTCAGCAGAACAATCTGTACCACAGGTTTGAATGTACAGGGTCACTTTGCTCATTTTGCAATTGTTTTTGCAGCCAAGGCTCCCCTGGCATGGAGGAATGTGACTCATTCTCTCTTGTTTTGTCTGTTTTCTCTCTGTAATCTGCTATTCTTCTTTCTCCCTCTAATAGCTACCCTCTGTGCATCCCCCTCAGGGCCTGCTGGCCATTCCCTTCATATTTGCATGTTATGAGTGGGTGTGTGAGCAGTTAAACTTTGTTTGAATCTCAAATAGCCCTGGGTTATATTAGTCATTGTTGGATGGCAGTTCTGCTTCTTGGAAGAAATGATGAAACACCTTCAACTGTGACACTGACTACCTTTGGGGCCATTCAAACACAGTTACCATTTTGCAGTGTTAGATAATTAATATTCATGATCCTGATAACTGACGTTGTTGTGTGTTTTTATAAACTGCTGCAGGAACAGTGTTGCCTTTTCTACCGGTTTCTGCCAGTGTGTGTGTGTGTGTGTGTGTACAGCTTGTTTCTGGGTATTTGCATGCACCTACAGATGCATGTGAGCAGACATGTAGCTAAAGTAAGACATACACTTACGTCAGAGTGACACAGAACAATAAATAGAAAAAGAAGACACACACACACACACACACACACACACACACACAGATCTTCACTGCTTTTTTTATACCAGCATCCCCTGGAGGTACATTTGGCAATATATAAAACATGCAACACAATTGTCATCAAATGAAAATATTATATACAACAAATTGGCTGTGCATTTTTATTAGTAGTAATATCATTTAATATAATTTATTCATAACAAATCACATTTAGGTTGATTGAGAGACCAACACTGCAGGCGGACAGCGCCTGCTGTGGAGCTAATGGCTTAGGTTGAGTATATGACCCATAAAGCAAATTCAGTTCAGTCAGTTGTTTTCTCAGGCTACGTGCCTTCACACAGAATTGTCCATTGATATACATATAAATAGTATTGATTAATGACTGATGTTCATTTATGACCATAGGATTTCACCTGTATTTTTGTCATCTGCCATGCTACTGAATAAGCTTGTTTCTTTTTTTTACAACTTTATGTGACAGAACATCTAAATAAAAATAAACTTAACTAAATAGTCATTATTATCTTCATATAATTTACCTAATGCCTCCCAATGCTTCTAACTCTTACTGTAACCTTCTTCTATACTGTTGACATTTAGTCCTCAGAGTGGCCAACTCATGAGCAAGCTCTTCATCCCAACTGGGTCATTTGTTCCTGATGAGGTTTGGACAACAGAATCACTTTTTACTTATTTAGATATATAGGTACAGAAGACACATAAAAATTAGACAAAAGTGTGAAATTAGCATTACTAAATCTGTGTTGCATACAGTAAATAAGAGTAGATAGAACAATGCAGCAACTGAGCATTAGGCTTTAGAGACTGTTCAGTATGTTCAGTCCTCCCTTTTCCTTCAGTGTTCTTCAAGAAACAACAGCATTAAGCTTAGGTCTGGTGTAGAATGCCTACTGCATGCCTACAGGTATTGGGCACACAAGCACAAAGTCCAACACATAGACAAACTAGCTGCTGGCACACAGATGACCACAGCTCCAGGAGAGACTAACTGCTGATTTGATCCTCATATAGTCCTGAATTCCCAAGCATGCAGCATTCATAAAAACACATGATGCATCTCTTCCCAGATGAGCAGCACATGTATATTATACAGCTGGGATTGGCTCCAGCGCCCCCACCCCCCACGGCCCTCGTTAGGATAAGAGGTATAGATAATGGATGGATGGAAGGATGTTATACATACAATGCACACACACAAACACACTTGCTACCACACATATCAACATAAGCACACATGTACTGTATACATGCCCTGCACACACCCTAAAACCCTAGCCTGATCGTCTCTTCTGTATGCATAGAGGTCATATTACATTCTTGGTATTGTCTACTAAAACAATTATATGAACATTCACATGCATGTAAATACAAAGCTTGAAAGATAATGTGCTCTGCTGTATAATGTTCATTTAAAGGGAAATGCCCAGCTTGGTTTTCTGCAGTGCATTCAGCAATTAGTTGTATTTTTATGTATCTGATTTTTATAATCCTGACTTACTTCTGTGTCTGTATGCCATTTTAGGTGATTATTGTATGCTGTAATCTAAAGCATAATCCAAATTAATATGTCCTGTTGATGCTGTGCATGCTGTTCTGCTACAACTGCACTCACTGAATTGACATGTACAGTTTCTCCCTTTATGAAAATATATAAAATTAGTGGAAAGAATACAAACAAAAGGAACTACGGTATTTACAATATTACTTGATATCTTTAGTGTAAAAAAAAGTATTCCTCTAATGCTTCTCAGCTAAATCATCCCTTAATACATCTAAGTAATGATTTGTGACTGAAAACAACTACATCTGGTAAACACTGGTAGCTACACTCCTGTTTATTCCTCTGTTAATTTGAACTACGTGGGACAAGAAAGCACAGAAAATTGGACATGGATCTTTTGATCCATATCATCTCCTGAGGAGACAGTAAACCCAGAACTGTTGGCTGATTCCCTTTGTTACTCCCAAGGCTGTTCCTACCAGAGTTACAATGCTAGCCTTTCACATAAAAAAATCAAATTGGAATCTGCTGTCAAATAATACTGCATATATATTGTGCAATTGCCCATTTATCGACTACAAAATGTTCATATAAGTCTTACACATGCACATACACAAAGGGTGCTGTACTAGTGAGAGCTCTGTGTGCATGTCCACAAGGCCTGGCCTAGTATAAGCACTCAGCGTCCCAGAGGCCCAGTGGCCCCAGCAGTTGAGAAAAGGTAGGTGATCTATATTCATTGGTGAGCTTTAGATAGGCTGGCTGTCATGGCCTCCCCACCCCCCATGGCAGACCAAACCAGGGACCTGCATATGTGTGTGTGTGTGTGTGTACAGCTGGGATTGGCTCCAGCGCCCCCACCCCCCACGGCCCTCGTTAGGATAAGAGGTATAGATAATGGATGGATGGAAGGATGTTATACATACAATGCACACACACAAACACACTTGCTACCACACATATCAACATAAGCACACATGTACTGTATACATGCCCTGCACACACCCTAAAACCCTAGCCTGATCGTCTCTTCTGTATGCATAGAGGTCATATTACATTCTTGGTATTGTCTACTAAAACAATTATATGAACATTCACATGCATGTAAATACAAAGCTTGAAAGATAATGTGCTCTGCTGTATAATGTTCATTTAAAGGGAAATGCCCAGCTTGGTTTTCTGCAGTGCATTCAGCAATTAGTTGTATTTTTATGTATCTGATTTTTATAATCCTGACTTACTTCTGTGTCTGTATGCCATTTTAGGTGATTATTGTATGCTGTAATCTAAAGCATAATCCAAATTAATATGTCCTGTTGATGCTGTGCATGCTGTTCTGCTACAACTGCACTCACTGAATTGACATGTACAGTTTCTCCCTTTATGAAAATATATAAAATTAGTGGAAAGAATACAAACAAAAGGAACTACGGTATTTACAATATTACTTGATATCTTTAGTGTAAAAAAAAGTATTCCTCTAATGCTTCTCAGCTAAATCATCCCTTAATACATCTAAGTAATGATTTGTGACTGAAAACAACTACATCTGGTAAACACTGGTAGCTACACTCCTGTTTATTCCTCTGTTAATTTGAACTACGTGGGACAAGAAAGCACAGAAAATTGGACATGGATCTTTTGATCCATATCATCTCCTGAGGAGACAGTAAACCCAGAACTGTTGGCTGATTCCCTTTGTTACTCCCAAGGCTGTTCCTACCAGAGTTACAATGCTAGCCTTTCACATAAAAAAATCAAATTGGAATCTGCTGTCAAATAATACTGCATATATATTGTGCAATTGCCCATTTATCGACTACAAAATGTTCATATAAGTCTTACACATGCACATACACAAAGGGTGCTGTACTAGTGAGAGCTCTGTGTGCATGTCCACAAGGCCTGGCCTAGTATAAGCACTCAGCGTCCCAGAGGCCCAGTGGCCCCAGCAGTTGAGAAAAGGTAGGTGATCTATATTCATTGGTGAGCTTTAGATAGGCTGGCTGTCATGGCCTCCCCACCCCCCATGGCAGACCAAACCAGGGACCTGCATATGTGTGTGTGTGTGTGTGTGTGTGTGTGCTCCTTATGGCACTAATGCAGTGTGACAAAGATGAATGAAGCTGGACCACATGGTTTTCAGCAAAGAGGGGTCCAGAGAGCAGAACATGGCGAGAGCTATCTGCATAAAAAGGCAAAAGAGAAAAGAAATGGAGGACAAGTAGGTGAGGGAAGAAGAAAGAGAAGAGAGACTGTAGGGGCTGGGAGAGGGAGGGAGGGAGACAGATAACATGAGGGGGGAAGATGCAGGCGGCCTAGAGAGAAGAGGGTAGGGAGGAAGTGGGCAGGGAGGATCCACTCATCATCGCACTGCATCTGCAGGTGAGATGGTGATGGACAGAAAAGGGTTTAGCGGGGAGGAAAAACAAAGTAAAAAAGGCAAGCAGGTTGAAAAATGGGGGCTGAGAGATGCTAATGAAGCTTTCATAAGAAGGTTATTCAGGATTTCTCCTCATGGTCTGCATCACATATCCACCCCATAGATGGGTGAGTGGCAAGAGTCCAGATTCATCTTGGGTGTTATTCACATCTTAAAGAGATTGTTCCCTGAATTAATTTTACCTAAAAAAACTATAATATTTTAAAATAAATACAAAAAATAAAGCACACAAGATGGTTTAAACAGTGTTTTGTGCTATTACATTTTGTATCAGTACAGTAGGGTTTTTGTTTAGTTTGTTACTTTGTTTGTTAGCAGGATCTCAGAAAACAAAATATTTTAGTGAAATTTTGGTGAAAAGTTAGTCCATGTGCCAGCGTTGTATTGATTAGGTTTTGGTTTGTATAACACTATCATGTGGCCATTTACAAAAACACTTTATGTCAGCCTGAACTGAAAATCATTGTGCTCTCTGAGTGCTTGCTAGTAAAGTAATATGTGTAGTTATGTATTTACTGCTTGGTTTAAAGATGTGTTCAAATGTCAGGTGACCTGTAAAGGCTGCACAATTGCAAATAAAGTCTAACGGATATAAATTGTGCCCTAACTAATTGAGAAAAAAAGAGATCTGACTGGAGTATAGTGAGTTCTGAGTATAGTCATTGACTGAGCTGATTCGTAAGCACACAAATACACTCTTCATGTTTGGTAAATACACAAGCACTGTTGAAACACACCACAGGTACACTTGTGTGAGCAATGCATGGTACATTTTACAGTGCAAACACACCTTAGAACCGGTTGAGATGGAGGAGTAACTGAACTTTGAAAACCTCTTCTAATGCTTAGTAGTTTCCTTTTTATGTTATTATGAAATCCAAAAGAGGCTGCAACATAGTGTAAAATGTGGGTGGTTTCAAGCTTTAGAATATGTGTAGTTTTGCAGAGAGATGTTACAGTCACCATGGCTACAGCATCTATCTGAGGTGATTATTTGGTAGGTGGGAATGCTGCTAAGAGAAACAGCAGCAGAATAATATGCAGCACCTTTGTGTAAAAACTTATATTGTACAGTGAATATGTGCCTGAGTGTGGTCAGGTCAATGTTGATCATTGTTCTTCCATCTATCAGACATGTTCGCACCACATAACTGTTACAATTATGATAGTGACTGCTCTTCTGTGAATGTGCACACATGTACACAGTCCTCCATCCCCCCCTTCCTACAGGAGATTGCAGCAATGGTGTGTTTATGTACAATGTGCACCATGCTGGGTAGAGCTGTAATTGGGCCTGAAAAGTTAGGCCCGAGCCTGGCCCAAGCCCGACAAGTACATTTTTGATTGACAGCCCGAACCCGTTTACAGCCCGACATTATTCAAATGTGTGCACGGCGCACGCACGCAGCATCGCTCAACATGCCTTCTCAGCGAGGAATTCCCTGTCGTTTTGCTGTCGTATTTTAAGGGAACGTTACATTTCTTGCATTTTACATAATCCACTGGGTCATTGTTCTCTTATGCACATGTTCAAAATGTTGCCACACCTCAGACTTAGCTGCTGCTGGTGTAACCAAAAAATATACACCAGAGGCAAGCCTTTGTTTCACCTCATCCATCTTCGTTCTTCGCAATGCATCTTTCTCGCGCTAATTGAAACGCATCACGTGACCACTCATTTAACGCGCGAGCCTGAGCCCGGGTTGGGTTCGGGCTAAGAATTACAGCTCTAATGCTGGGTCCCATTACGGACCCAGGACTCTCTCTCCTCTCTCCATCCCGCTCCACAATTAACAGCACTCTCCTGTCAGACTAATGAACATGACAGGAAGCAGAGAAAGAGACAAGAGTGGGAGGAAACACAGAGGGGGTGGTTATATTGGAAGCAGAGTGAAAGGGGGATTAAGAGGCCCTGACTTCACGTATCAAACAGGGACAAGGTGACATACACATCCAGCACCGGACTATCAGCACAGGCACCCCCCCAGGGATGTATGCTCTCCCCACTGCCATTTTCTCTCTACACCAATGACTGCACCCCTCTGTAAAGATCCTGAACACCATCGGTCTCATCCAGGACGGTGATGAGTCAGCCTGCGGACAGGAGGTTGAACAGCTGGCACTGTGGTGTGGTCGCAACAACCTGGAGCTGAATATACTGAATACAGTGGAGATGACAGTGGACAGGAGAAGCCCTCCCACCCTACCCCTCAGCAGCACTGTATCAGCAGTAGAGTCCTTCAAGTTCCTGGGCTCCACTATCTCCCATGACCTTAGGTGGATGTCCAACATCAGCTCTATCATCAAATAGGCACAGCAGGATGTACCTCCTGCATCAGCTCAGGAAGTTCAACCTGAACAGTTGATCCATATTTATATGTGTAACAAGATACAGCAAACACATACAAACACTGTAACTTACAGCTGTAATCACTGTACATAAGAAAGCTCATTTTAAACTTGTATATATGTACATATTTAGAAATAGACAGTTGTTTGTCTTCTTGTTTTTTACCTGTTATTCAGTTTTTCCTGTTTTATTTGGTGCACATTGGGGGCCATTGAGCTGGAGTCAGATTTCTTGTATTTTAACATACTTGGCAGTAACGTTTATGATGAAGAATAAAAAAAGAGGCATGTGCTCTTACTGTAAAAGTAGAGTGAGCAAACAGAACTGTGATTATTTTAATTTGAATACAGTGAATGTAAATGAATTAAACACGACACGTATGCTACCACACTGACACGTTTCTGTTGCCTGGTTGTTCATACATTGTTTATTGTTTCTGCAAAGACAGAAGCTGCAGATAAAATTAGGCTAAACAATAGTGGACAGACTCTCCATCACTATGACACAGTTAAAGGAGAGTTCTGTTTAAAAATTGATGGCTTAAAGCACATTTCTTTACTCTTCTGCAGTAAAAATAATAATTTAGTCTAAAGTTGTGATCACTTGAGTGAGTAGCGTCAAAGCATCCATTTTTTGTGTCCCATAGTGTGTTTTATACATGAAGTGCTTGGAGTGATGAGCTATTCGGCCTCTACAGTATTTGCTGATGTATATGTATATTGTTTCTGGTTGCTTTATGCTGGAGGGGCACAGTGGAAATAAGGCATTAGGTTTAAATGTGTTTTTAGCCTCTATCCTTTAGAAATACAGCAATAAATGGTGGACTTCTCTGTCATTTGCTACACACAAACACACACAAACACCGTGCTTAGATCTATAGATGACCAAATTCCCTTGAAACCCATTTTCCTCTTACACATGTAATTCTACTTCTTAGTGCACAATTCAAATTCATAAAATATGGAGGAGGGGATGGTGGAGGTTGGCGTGACAATGTTAATGTCCCCCATCTGCTTGTCAGTAACTGCAGCTTGTGCCGAGGCTGGTGATCTTGGACCTTGGATTTAACCTGGCAAATACGTGTAGTGGTGTTTCACTCTGTTGTCTCAAGAGGCAAACATACCACTAAGACACACTCCCTGATGGTTAAGATTTGTGCCAAATGCTTGAAATGAAAGTACCAAAACTGTGATATAGTTAATTTAGTCAAGCTGGAACATCACCAAGTGGAAAACAAAGCACCCACGGCATTTTCTTGAAACATGTTTTCATTATCTGATCGAAGAATGTGTGCACCTATAAAAGAAATTCATTAGGGTACAAGTGCTAAAACAAGCATTTTACAGAGTCAGCAAATCAATTACTAGTTGCTAAACTTTCAGCATGTTTTTGATGAGATTACTTATTGGAATAACAGAGAAAAGTGCGTAATCAGAAGAAACATGGCACTAAAAAGCACAGTTATATTGTATATTGTCACTGTTAGTTGAAATTGTTTTTCAATCAACAAAGAAAAGATTTTGGATTGACCATTGACTGTGCATTTTGAAATTCATAAAGTATCTGTGTAGGAGCTGTATCATGTAATTATGCAGCTGAAAATGTGAAAACCACTGGGCTTTTTTGTATTTGTGCCATTCTTTTGTGAAATATGTGTTTATGTACGCATAAATAAGCTTCTGCACATACTCCTCCTGGTGCCACTCTGTGCTGTCTGCACTTTTATCTGTAGTTTATCTTTACTGTGAAAATGCTAAATGACTGGTCTACCTATCATTTAAATTAAATTGATCTTGTAACTGTGATTTCTTAAAAAAAAAAAAAACACACATGCACTGTTTCAGAGCCAATAATAGTTCTTATTTTCCACTGATTAATAAAAATCACGAGCCTTTTCCTGTGCAAACAAAGGCTGGGATGAGATGACTGAGGAGCCCAGAGTGTTAGTGTGGAGAAAGGCTTAGACCCATAGGCTGATTACCCATTACAAGAGTACTGCTGAGTATGCTAAAGCACATAGGCTCAAGGTGGGCTGGGCCACTAGCGTGGGTCAGTGTGGTTAAGGGAAGGCGTGTGTGTTGTGGACTGGAGGGTGAAGGAGGTACTGAGTAGTACAGGTCAATTCTTCCTCCCTCGTCTCTCTGAATCCTGCCTGTCTGTATACCCATACTGGAAAACTCAGTTGGAAACTGTGAGGAAACACACCAGGAAATGTGATGTAACCACAGTGCTTGGAAGATTCAGCATGTACTCAGTTGTTATTTGAAGTATCAGTCAGAAATATAGAACTTGACCCCTTTAATACACTGAAAGAAAAAGGCCACAAAAAAGATGTGAATCCTGTCGGTATGTGTTGAGATGTAGAGTCTAGTTTCGAGAGGGAAGAGTTTCAACAGGCTCAAGAAGAAACACAGCAAGAAACTGTGCTTTAATAGATGAAAGATTCAAAAATGCTGAGTTTTTATCTTTAATTCAATGTGGATGTGTGTGCGTGTGTGTGCAAGACCCAAAGTGGAGATCATTAAATCCATGTGTATACACTATGTTTGTGCGTGTGTTCATCTGTCCCCTTGAGGTAGCTCATGATTTTATTGCCCGTCGACTTATTGCCAAGGTGTAATGGTCAACTCGCTGGGGGGTGAGACCTTAATGAAGTTGCCTTTTATTGGTTTAACAGTCAAAGTCAAGAGGCCACTTCTCAGCTGCAGGACACAGCTTTTAAGCATAGGTGTGTGTGTGTGTGTGTGTGTGTGTGTGTGTGTGTGTGTTAGACAGTATGAGAGTAGGTAGCTCTTTATCA
>NW_018127900.1:3211004-3253747 GCF_001952655.1 Monopterus albus
AGGGAAAATTATATGCCTACAGACATGTAAAACCAATGCAATACATTATAATAACCCATAAGAAGACTTTAAAGACTTGAAGGACTATACTGGTGGTTTTGCTATTTGTAGCTACCTACTGTATGTGTCATGTATAATTTGCATTTTTTTCTGTAAAAATCTCAATAAATCCTATACAGTTTTTGATGATTGGATGGGTCCCAACTCTTAACAGTCAGGGCCAACATATGTATAATTCCTTGGAGTATTAAGATTCTGCCTTTATTACACTGATATGTTGGTTTATTTTTTCTGTTTGTTGTATGCTGGAGGATTACATTGGAAAAAAAGCATAAGGCTTTATTGTGTTTTATCTTCAGTGATGATTACTGCAGAACAGAGATTTAGGATGTATTTTTTAAAGGTTCAGATAAAATATATGAACACATGGTGAGCTGCTCTGCTTCCTGTACACACACACACACACACACACACACACACACACACACACACACACACAATATTTAGACCAGTAGATGACCATGTTGCATTACTAACTGGTAAATGTAGTTTGGGAATAAGGTACAGCCCTGATTGCTGCAGTGAGACTTGAGTGAAACATTGATCACTGGAATATTAAATCCGATAGCACTGCAGATGCTGTGCTCACGTATTCTGTGTTAAATTAAAGAGAACCAAGGTTTATGATAATGACCAACACTGTAAATGCCCAGCCAGTAAATGTCTGTTTGTACAGCAAATTAATCCATGTACAGTGTCACATTTGGGCAGTTTGAGAATTAATGTGCATAAATGATGATCAGGAGTAATTCCATCTCTTGTTAATAAATCATTTACAGCAGCTTCCCTGAATCGTGGCTTGATTAGTGGGGGGAAATTCATAAAATGTGGAGTGGGGGATGGTTGAGGTTCCTGTGGCAACACTAATGTGCCAGCGTCAGCCTCTAGCTTCCATTCATTTCTGTATAAATTACTCTGGAAAGTTGCTTGTATTTTTAAAATAAGTTACAATATCATTGTGTGGGTTGGCTCTGCCACATTGGTCTCACTTACCTTTGGTACTAATCAGTGTGCCCATTACTTTGAATGACTGACACAAACATGTTGTTGACCATGTTTCTCTTTGGCAGGAAGTAGTTTCCAACAAAATGGTCGACCTTAAGGTTTGTGCTTAGCCAAAGATATCGGGTATTTGATTGTGAAAGAAACCTTGTCAATTGCTTTTTTAAATAGAATTTTTAATTGCTGTGAGACAAATTCAATTTCATTCACCTCCACTGTGTTGTGTTTGCAGAGACATATTTCTCAAGCAAGTAAAAAGATAAGTAAAACCCAGCGTTTGCATGGAGTATGTTAGGGTGATTTTTATTTTATGCACTTAAGAATGGTTTTATTTTTTAGGGTGATTTGAGCCTTCAGATGTTGGCTGATTTGAAATGTCCGCACTGACTTAAATCATAATAAGTTAGGTTTACTATAGGCAGTCTCATTGAGATTTGTAGTAAATAGGCTATAATATGCCCAATCTGTGATATGATCCTTTGTAAACAGTGGAATCATTCAACAAAACTGAATCATCAAATCACTGCAAAATAATGAGCTGCAGAGAAAAGGTCACAATAAGGCAAGACTGGCTGTTTTTCTAAATAAGGGCCATCAGGGGCCACTCAAACAGAGCTGACCAATGACAAAACGCCACAGTAGAGGGGGTTCTTGTGGCCAAAAGCCACACTGCCTCACTAAATCAATAATTGTTAACACTGTAGCTATGTTAATTACATATGCAGCATTTTCAAAGCATTATACAGAGTCACAGAGAGCAAAGGCTGAAATGTGTGCTCTAACTGATTGCACAGAGCCCTTCTAAACTTCATGTGCAATTTTTTAAAATAGATATAGATCATCCATGCTTTGTTTATACCCATATGGGAAAAACTGATATTGCTGGAGAAGCGCATTCTGCTAAAATAAATAAGCTCCTGGTTTTTCACTCATGTGAAATCTAGAACTCTAGAAAGAAAGGTTGCAAGCCAGAGCATACAGTATTTATCTTCTTGCCCGTCAAGCACACACGGACACACACAAACAGTATGGCTGCTTGGCGGAGTGGAATTACCAGAGATGTGCTTCAACTTGCCCAACGATATTCCCCAGAAACCATGGCAACATCACAAGGTATAGTGAGAGCGTGTGCAGTGTGTTTACTTGCCTTTAAGGGTCTCCAGTGCCCATCAGCCTCACAGAGTCTGACTGACTGCACCGATACTTGCTGGAGCCACTCCACACCTTTCAGGAGCTGAATAGGGTCAAGTCTGCATGGCAACAATCTCTTCTTCCTTTGTGCCTCTCTGAGATCCTTAAGAGAAACCAGGAGGGGATAAAACTCATTCACTGACTCACACAGACTCTTTCTTACACACTAACACAAACATGTACAGCTGCAGAATGTGCTGGTCTCATGGGAAGGCAAGGGTAAGTGCAATGCAACCTCAGACTGACCCATGGATGAATCAAGGCACATGCATTTGTGTACACCCACAAGCTAAAGAAACACTCAAGCACCATGTTTTGAAGAAAAATCCAGCCTCCCGAGTGAACTCTGTCATGAACCCTTTTGAGTAAGTGACTGGTATATTTTAATACCTAGGTTGCTTACAGTTAGAAAAGGATTCCTGAGCATGGCTGGCTATGGGTTAGGATGGATAAAGGTCAATTTACATGTCTCTCTTTCTCACTGTCTCCCCCTCTTCTCAATTATTCATACACTATAACATCCTCTCCTGCTCCCAGCCAATCACTAGTAGCCGAGACTGAAGAGAGGAGGCTTAGTGTAGGGCATAAAAAAACCTGGGAGGGAAGAAAGAACTGATGAATCCATGGGCTCCACAAGACGCCACCACTCACTCATTCATCGTGGGCTCCATTATCTCCTGGAAGGTATCAGAGATGGAAGTATCCGATTCTACTGGCAAAAACTGTAGATGGTACACACAAGCATGTACACATATAGGCTTATTATACACAACAGCTTCACTCCCCCCCTCTCTCTAATGCACACACACGAGCATGCTGAAGAAAGCCTTCACTGAACAATACCACCACAACTGCTGTGTAAGAATTAGCATAGTAATGGTGTCTTGAATACAGGGTCAGGAACAACGCTTAGGTTATTAGACCCACTCCAGGTGCCCTAAATCGAAAAATGACCCTATTCAGCTCTGGCTGTAGCCTCATTTTATGTGTCAGTGCAACATTTTATCAAGGGCTCACCGAAATTCATGCAATTTACGCAACTGTATATAAGGCAGGGTAATTGTGTCATCGTGTGTGAGAGTGCAAAGGTTGTAGGGCAGGAAGGAATTAGGATTCTAACATGGATGAAAAAATAAAGTGAGCAAAGGACCTGATACATATGGAGAATGAGAAACATAGTCAAGGTTTAGTTCTGTCGGTGTTGTGTCTACTGTATCAGCATTAAGTGAAATATTGAATGTCTTTGTATGAAAAAGCAGGAAAATGTCTGCGGTGATGAATAGTTGTGTTCTTTGTTGAGGAACATCCACAACCACTATGTGAAACAAGCTCAAGGTGAAACAGTCCTGATGATATCACATTGACATCATCACAGTTTTTCCCCAGCTTCTGAACTCTGAGTCATGGACGGTACAAGTGTTCATAATCAGGGAGGTACCCTTCATGATGAATA
Source organism: Monopterus albus (assembly GCF_001952655.1). Taxonomy (NCBI): domain Eukaryota; kingdom Metazoa; phylum Chordata; class Actinopteri; order Synbranchiformes; family Synbranchidae; genus Monopterus; species Monopterus albus. The sequence goes on from NW_018127900.1 coordinate 3,214,711, forward strand.
AACCCAAGTTCTCCTTTAAAATAGACTGCAACTCTATAAACAATGCCCCAGGAACTAATGGACCATCGATAGTGAATATACTGTATAGTGAGATAGAGCAAACACATTGGCATTTTGTGTCATTTAGCTCTAAAGCAGAGTCACTAGTTTATCAACTACAAAACAGCTAGTCTTACTTAGTACATGGCTGTTTACACTGCATGAATATTACATATTGTTGGGAGGGAGTGAGCAAACAGTCCAATCACTGTCCCTCCCTGGGGTGAGGCTACCAAGGACCTCTTCCCACAATACACCCTGTGACGGCTTCAGGGCAAAAGGTGGAACAGCTCTGTGCCACAAGGGAGCGTTCCTCCTGCCCTGTAACATAGCTCTTGCCTTTCACCCCCCCTCTTTATTTTCCCTGCTCTTCCTGTGTATTTGAACACAAAATAATACCACCAAAGGGAACGGAGGAGAAAGGGGCAGGAAAGAGCAAATCAACCCACAAAGGTTGAATAAATGGTTATATTGCATTATGGGGAAATAGCTTTAGACAAGAAATAAGAGAGAGAAAAAAAATAAGGAAAAAGAAAAGGAAGTTGATCAAATTCTATTTCGTTATAGCAGGAGATGCAGCATAGTGAAAGAAAGTATCCTCACTAACCTAATCTAACCTTACAGAGAGGAGATGTCAAAGGACTGACGGCAGAAAAATGGGATAGCAAAAAGTAATGGAAATGAAAAGCTGCCAAAAAGACAAAAAAGAAAGACAAATACTTGATTTTGAATAAAGGAAACTATAAATGGGTGCTGTTTGGAATACTGTGACCCATTCAACAGCCATTTATGGGTGGCCTTAACTAACCAAACCTCATTTATAAAGTATCCCTTTACTCTCTGTCTTCTGAAAGTTTAAAGAGGAGCAAAACGGAAAGAAGAGGAATTTCTCTGAGATTTAAAAACGTGTCTTTACAGAGTCACTGGTTGACTGGTTAGTTCTGTCGGCGTTGTGTCTACTGTATCAGCATTAAGTGAAATATTGAATGCCTTGTGCCGATCTTCCAAGATTTTTTCATGTCATCATTGTGCCTCTTTTTGAAAGATTTGACCATTAAATGTGATATTTTTATTCCTTTTCTTCCACACACGCTGCTCTGAACAGCTGGTAATTGGAGTATAAGGGAAACATTTACACTGACATAAGAGAAATACATCCTACTTCTTATGTGACATCTTACTGTGAACATTTGTTTTACAGCTGTTTTATTAAATGATGTGCTGGCAAATAAAACACAGAAGCGTGTAATAAATGTGTTTTGTTATAGAATAAACATGTTATGCTTCAATGTATGTAAGTAATTTAATTGCTGTGTTTTCCACAGCAAAATGATCTGTGTGATTGTGCCTGCGCGCGTGTGTGAGATGAATGTTTCAGCCTGTTTAAATGCACTCAAAGTCGAGCCAGTGAATGATGAATTAGGAGCAAGTCTTAATTTGCTTGCCACCAAAGGGAATTATTATCAAAATGTTGCACACACACACATAGAAAGAGATAAACAAATCATTACAACAGGGAGGAGATTAGAAAACAAATGAGTTTACTCATAGCCATGATGGTGATTACTCCCTGAGACAAATACCTTCCTGCTCATGATATTCTCCGACTGTATATGACTTGACTGGGCTGCATGTGTCATTATGGAGGCAAATGAATACCTCATAATTAGAGGACACTTTGTACTGTGGACCAGGTTTGATCTTTGCCCTGATTGTGGCTTTAAAATTAGGCCCTTGATGAATGACAGTTAGTGACAGTTAGCTATTGTTTTCATTATCAATTAATCTGCAGATTTTTTGTTAAATTTGTTGATTAAACGTCAGAGCATGTAAAAAAAAATGGCCATTGTTATATAACAGAGCCAAAGTGATGCCTTTAAATGACTTTTGTCCAACCATTAGTCCTAAATACAAAGATACTCAGTTTACAACTAAGTAGAAAAGCAGCATGATTAATTCAGGCAAAACATCATAGACCTGCTTCAAGCTAGATACTCAAAGAAACATGTGTTCTCTGGAGCAGGCTGGAGGGAATGCAAGAAAAGTAACCTACAAGGTTTCGTTTAGAGAAAACCACACCATCACCCCGCGATATAAAGACCAAAAAATATACAGCTACTATTCTGAGCAGACAAAAACAAAAAACACAAAGTGTATCAAGAAGCAGGTCAGCCAGTCTGTAATTCTTATTTAGCTCTGAAAATGGGATAATGATGATAATGAGTATGATTACCAAAATGGCCATCTTGGAGTACAATAATCTAAACTGTCACATCACAAAGACGAACAAAGGATCTGCATTTTTGTGTGTGCCTGTGTGTTAAGGCTTACAGTACGACTCTGTAAACGAACTGGCATTAGCATGATTTGAAAGGAGCAGAGCCAGGGTTGAAGGGAGCAGGTGAAAATCTCACTTTGAATCATTTCCCCTCCCGGTCCTTGCCATTGTTCCTGTCCTCACACATGGCAGGGGCATAAAGAAAGGATCCTATTATTCCAGCCCAAGCCTGTTCTCCTCGTTTATCGTTTAAAGAGGGGGAAGAGAGGGGGAATATTCTGATGGAAAGCAGGGCCTCTGTGGCAGCCTAGCAGTTGTGTGCCAGCTGAAAAGACTCCACGGGCTGAAGCTGCGGCAGTGCCCACCACCTGCCGAGTTCTTTTTCCTTCATCTCTCCCTTCTCTCTTTCTCTGCCTTTCACCAACAAGTGCTCAGTGACTCAGCAGTCCAGGTTCAATTCAAACTGAGGCCTCATGGAATAAAGGAAAAAGAAGGGTACAAAAAAGAGAGAAATGATTCAGTTCTTGAGTGGGAGAGTGAAAATGGGTGAAAGAAGCAGGCAGATGCATAGGTACTGTATTTTGTTTTGCACTGAAACAGACCTAAGCTGCACCAGGCTCTGGATTTTGAAGTGATTTTCATAGGTGTTGAAGATTTATCGAATTCTCGTCCAGAATTCCACCGAATTTCATGACTGTAATAATCACAACATAGGAGATTGTATTATTCATAAAGTTCACTCACTCTGTGCCTTGTCTTCTTGTCATACTTGCAACAGAGGCCTTGGACATCCATCCCATGGTCCATAAACAGCACACTGAATTTAAGATCAGGTATTGATGCTTTGAGTGTACTCATCCCCATCAATACTGATGGGTTATTGATGAAGGATTGAGTGAATCCTGGTACTGCACCATCATGAGACCAGTATGACCAGGGAAACCATCTTCATGTATGTATATATAACAATAATTAATAAAAACCCTACGCATGTGAAGATTTATGTACATTGCCTGCAGCATGTAGTTGTGCACCAAGACAGGTATCTTCCCAGTGGGACAGGATCCACTTCACTCGTCCCTGAGGAAGAAGAACGATGAGAAGGAGGGCAACATTAAGTTTGTGGATAGATGTTCCCACAGGCAGCAGCAGGTGGATGAAAGGGTGCAACCATGAAGAAGAGTGTGGAACCCGGGATGAGCAGGTCAGAGCTTTGTATCAGATGGGGAAGCGGCAGTGGATCAATATTTCCCCGGATCTCTTCCCTGCTCTACCAGGAGTAGCATCTTATAATGACTGTATAGGCTGGGGCTCAGAGGCATTAATTCAACACATTTTTAATAATTGATGTGCATCAAAACACTGAAGATATATGCACACATGATCAGAATGCATAAATTCTACCTGTGGGTGATCTTCGCTCACTCTAGAGGCTTTATCAGTCTTGTGTGTAGGCGGCTGAAATAACTTTCCTCACTGTTCACAGCGGCTTTGGACCAACAGAAGATTATTCACATACAGCTACTGTTTCTTTTAGTTTCACTTATTCTTTAAATTACACTCAGCATGATCACAGAACAGGTGCAACTTTTAGTAAACATATAAAATTGCCACTTTGCTCATTTCTCAAATCCAGAGAACATGCAAATTTCACTTAGTGCAGTCATCATATAGGTATGTGCTAATGTCAGAAAGAATATATAATGGTGTAATTCAAGTTGAAATTTCAGCAGAAATCAACACTTTGAATAATTACTTTGGCACTGAGGTACTGTACATACACTTATTTACTTTCTTGCAGAGAGTTGGCTTAGACTGGAAACAAGGGGGAAACAGCCTGGCTTTGTTCAAAGGAGACAAAATATGCCTTCCAGCACCTGTAATTCTCAGTAACATGTTATATATATTTTAGGTTAATCTGTATAAAAAGTGAAGTGTTAAAACAACAAGCTTGAGCTTTCCATGACTATTTGAAGTCATCCAGCTTCCAGCTGTAGCTTCAGATTTACTGTAAAGACACCAGAGTGGTAACACTTCTAATGTAACACTCAGCAAGAACGTAAATAAGCATATTTGAGAAAATGTCGAGCATTTCCTCACACAAAAGTTGCAACATAGCCAATGACCAACACAAAACTAGAGTCTTTCTGCTTAATAGCTGAATGGAGACAAGAGGGACATCTGGCACTGGAGATAAAGGTGGATATGGGTTGTGTGTGTATGTAGAGGAGTTATAACAGACGCTGTCCATCTCCCTCACCCACCATGGTCAGACCAGGCATCTCTCATCCACATTCCTCAGATTATAGAGGGCCATCCCAGACGAGCAGAGGCAAGCCTGGACCCACCTGGGCAGACCCTGGTAAATTCCACTCATGCTCACCAGCCCACTGGATAATAAGAGCTGGGGAGAATGGGGAGTACTTTTTAGGATCCTCTCTCTTTGCTTATCACCAGATAAAAGCAGCGTTTGAATCTGATGAATTTTGTGCTTGTTCTCAAGGACAACGTGAACAACCCCTGGCAGGCAAACAGACACTCCAGGTCTTTGCAGAGGCTAATGTTGATGCTGTACCCACCCACACCCCGCTTTCACTATTGTCTTTGCTTGAAGCTGGTGTTAGGAAAGAGAGGGGCTCAGATGGGGGAGGGCAGGGTAGGGCTATCGACACCAGGGCCATTGTTTCTTAGCGACCCCCATTCAGGGTCATTTAGCATGTGACACCTCTAGGGGCACAGTGCATTACTAATGGCACAGAAGAGCAATAAATGTGCCATCTCACTACACTGAGCCAGGAAGATGAGAAATAAGTCAAGAGAGATAAGGGGCAAGAAAGGGGGATGACAGAGAGATAGCATGATTAAAGACTCAAAATTAAGGACAAAGTAAAAGAAGAAAGACATGATGAAAATGAGAAACACCAATATAAAGCAGACAGGGTCATTACAGGAGCTTATCTACATACCTGAGGAGGGTGTGTTCATGAGTATGCAAGTAAGTGTTCACTCTAAGTGATGGGCAGGCCATTAGCTCACAGCCGTGGGCATCAAATGGAACATTGGGGGCAGGGGGCCGGGAAAAGTCCAGTGTTTACCAGAACTGTCTTTACTTTAACCACAGGAGGTGGAGACGATAGCAGAAACCCCCAACAACACAGTTAGAGAAAGCCCGTAATGTAGTTTGAGATTTTAGATATTGCATTTCATCTTCAAAAAATATCTCAGCATTTCAGGAAATGCAGTTTGAGATGAGAAGACCAATACCACTTTTATATCTGCCCATTAAAGCTACAGTCAGGAGATGGTTGGCTTAGCCAAGCATAAAAACTGCAGGCAAGGTGAGCAAGTGATGGGCGACTACCTAGTCTGGTCCATGAAATCCCATAAAACCTGAAGTTGTCATTATATTTCAGCTGTTTGGAAATGACATACAACATGAGCTTTACAGATGCTGGTTGGCAGATCATTAGCTGACTCCAGCTTGGGCTGTCCAGCGCATTCACTGTACAAGCATGAAGGTGATAATGATCTTCTCATGTCACTCTCAGCAAGAGAGCAAATACTGCAACCACATTTCCCCAAATGATGAACTGTTGTTTAAATGGCTGTTTTTTTTTTAAGTTTATCCTATTAATAGCATATTCGCTGTAAATTCCTCGCAGTCTGCATTAGTGATGGTGACCACTTGCAGAAACCTGAGTCTCGCCACCTTTTTCATTAAGATTTATTTGACATGCCAGTTGCCATGTAACAGATTTCTGCAGTGTGTGTGACTTGTGCAAAAGCAACTGAGGTAGCAAAGACTGTTAATCTCAACTACAAAGCAACTGGATACTAGCAATTACTAATAGTCATAGAAAAGGACTAATTTCCATGGAAGAACAGGTTTTCATTTACAGGAATGAACATGCATACCATCAAATTACATGCATCACTTAAGCAAAATTAACCTGGGGCAAACTGCAAAGTGTAACACCTGAAATGAAACAAACATTTGATCTGAGAGGTGGGAGACATTAGATGTTATCTATGGACACGATCACTTACATAAACACAATGACAGCATCTGATGTGAATGAAGAGAGGAACAGAAAATAAAGACGAGTCAAAGAGTCATGGTTTTCAATCAAGCTTTTAATGAAAAGATCATAAAATAACAGTTTTTTTTATTTTCCTCACTGCTGTACATTAAGACTGCAAGGTTGTGAGTGCTGAGGTCAGCTGTATTACACTTTTATGACACTTTAAGTTTGTAAGCCCCATCGCTATGCACGGCGGTGGCTCTGACCTGAATACGAGCTCTCCTAGGAGTGGCGATAAAGAGACAACCCAGCCTGGGTGCTGCCAAAAGCCATAAAAAAAAGTGGGTCACATAATCTTAACTTAAATTCTGGTGTGTGCATGTTACGTTTGAAGTCTGGACGGTGACATGTGTGTTTGCGTGAGTGAAGGTGTATGTGCTGACATGCTAGCAAAGTGCACCTGGGTGTGTACATGTTAGCATGTGAAGTGTGCTTGCCATGGATGGGGCGGTGGTCGTGGCGTCTTGTTCTTTAATTATTCATCAAGACCCTATACATCCGTTCCAAAGCTTCTCAGCCTACAGATCCAGATACATCATTGAGAAGCTGTTCCTGAAGCAAATGGACAGAGAGGAAGCTTGATACACCCACTTCATAGGAAGCTCCATCAATCACTCAACTCAAATACTATTATTTAGCAGCTAATCATCTCTCTAGTAATGTAGTGTAGATCAAGGTGACATCGTGCCTTTGTAAAAAATCAAACAGAAGCAAATTAAAGTTATGCACAAAAATATGCTGCTACAAAGTCCATTTCAAAAATAATATACTGGCTACAGATGGACGGCGAAAAAGTATAAATGAGATGTGGTGTAATGGCAAGAGCACATCTATGTAAACACCAAAAAGTTTGAGGTAATGTGGCGTTTTGTGTTCTCATCACTACTGCACAATGTCACTGGAGATACGGATATGAAATGTAAAATGCAACAGAGCGAAGGATACAGTCGCTTGTGCAGTAGCAGACTACAGAGGGTCAGGTGTATTTGAGATAAAGCAAGGGACAGTAAAGCTTAGACAAGGTTTAATGGCACTGGAGTCCATTTTAAAACTGGCTTTGGTTTAGTTTGCCGAGGTAAGGAGGAGCATCTAGATAATAACTGGACAGACCAGCCCCTCTATTATAGAAATGGCTGGAGAGGATGGTAATAGTAACAACACCACCAAGAAATGAGATGGAAACTTGAACACTTAAAGCCGAATATAGACTCTCGGTTGAGTTTCCTGCTTTATAAATTCATTTTTAAAGCTTTTGTAACACTGCATAATGATATGATATTTCAAACACACAGCAACAATTATGAGGTAAGAAGAGAAAGACAAAGAGTAAACCGTCAGTTAAATGGAAACCGATATGAGAGCGCCTGGACTTTCCCCAGAAGCTTTGAGAAGAAAAAAAAAAAAAAAAAAAAAAACCATACAAAGTGCACTTAGTAAAGCTATCTTATCCAGTTTTAAAAATTCCTTTGCTGTGGAACTAATCGATACTAAAAACAAATGTCATGTATAAAAGATGGAAGAAGTGTTTTTAGATGAGAAATGCGACAATAGTCACTAGAATACTAAAGTTCAGTGGGGTGAAGTGTTGAATATGTGTGAATATTTTGTTTTAAAGGTAGCAGAATGGCAACACCCAGGGAGAGCAAGATACAGTAGCCTCCATGCTGCACAGACAGGTCACAGTGTCCTGCCTGTGCCCACAGACACACACAAGGGGTTAAAGTTCAGCTCCCCTAGTGTGCAGTCATTCAGTGAGAACCCAAGAGCACACGGGCAAAAAAGAAAAACCACCCAGTGAATTACATTAACTAAAAACCTTACAGACAATCAGGTATAACTGAGAAAGAAGGTATTAAATGCCATAGACCATTTTCTTTGAATTGGGGGTGGGATCACTTCTCCCACAAAAAAAAAAAAAAAAAAAAAAAAACCCCTTACAAGACTTTGGTTTACTGATTGTTTTGTGTCTTATTTTGTTTCTCAGCTTGAAACCCTTACAACAAAAACTAAAATAAAAGGGGGTCCTGCCCCCACTTCAGTCTCACACATTGAGAAAATTCTTTGCAGAGGTGAGGGCAGGACCAGAAATAAATACATTCATCAGACAATAGACATTTGATAAAAAAAATAAAAAAAAAGAAAAAGAAAGGAAGGAAGAAAGAACGGTGTCAATAAGTGTTTGCACCAACTTTGTATGAGGCCCGGCCAATCAGAGGTTTATGCTGCTTTTACCCACAGAACATAGGAAGCTTAAAAAAAAAAAAGGTTTCAAAACATCACACAAACAGAAAAAGAACAATAACATTCACAGTTAAAATTACCAGATATGCCTGTTTACATGCAGTTAACAAATTAATGCTACATTCTCCAGAAAAAGCATCTTCTAGGACTGCCAGCCTATGTGATGTACCATATCACTAAAACAACGCAAACATTCAAGCTTCACTCACCCGCTCCTACATATTAACAGACCCAAGCACCAGAGGTAGTCCTCAAGTGCATTTAGGTAAACAGAGACAACACTGAGCTAAAGACCCTGACTAACAATGCCTTTTGATTAATACGTCAAGGACGCACTGCGCACCCCCATGGCTGTGGCCCCATCTGATGACAGGCCAGAGGGCAAGGGGACTGGGGCGCAAGGTCACCCCAAAGCCAGCTGGCAGCAGGGGGGTTTATCCCTAAACCACACAGCCCTCCCTTTAATTGAATATGCAACAGTCTACCTCATGTTCGATGCTATGCTTTTATTTTGGCAGCAACCTCTGTGGAAAAGCATCTTCTAAAAATAAAAATACACACAAATCACCCCCCGACTGACCGAGCCTCGACTGAGGTCTGTAAAACTGTAAAAGTTTATGTAAACAATGAGATAAATACATACGTTTCTTTTTAGAGCCACACATGGTTTCATAATCATTCAAATGTGCTTTGGTTTAAAAAATAGTTTGTGGATTTGGGTATGAGCTTTTTTTTTTCTTCTTAGTTCTTTGTACAACTTTGCAACTATTTCTGAACATAGTGTGTTACTAACTAAAATGCAGACTTGTTTCGAGCTGCCTCGCCTTTGTCAAGGCTCTTTGTGTTAGTTGAAAAAAGTACCCCCGTTTGTCATCAATATGAAACTAGTGTTTTGCTTTTCCCATGATTAAAATACAGAGAAAATGATACAATACTATGTCTTACAAATGTAGCTGAGGGTCTGCATTCACAGATGCAGAACAATCCCTGAAGTATTTGAATAGTAGTAGTACTAGTAGTAGTAGTAATAATAGTAGTAGTATGGTCACAGTTTGGAGTTCATAGTTTTTTTTGTTTTTTTTTTATGTTAAACAAGCAAGCATTCAAATGCAGCTGCGAAGTCTTCTGCAGAGATGGCTAGAGATGTACAAAAACACCTTTTGCAGGACAGGACGTTATGCTGTACTGCAGTAAGTGCTGACAAGTACAATAACGTTTGAAGGCAATGCATTGTGGACTCCCTCTTAAGCTGGAAGAGGTCACAAGCAACAATGGATCAGGTAATAAATAACATATTTGTGTTTGGGGGGAGTGTGAAAAACTCATTGATGTACCATGTAATCATTCAACAGAAAGACACCAACATCCATCACTAACAAGTAACAACTGCAGGAGTCCAAGTTGCTAGTACCTTAAAACGGTAGCGATGTTCGTGTAACTGCAGCTCCATCCCCATTACAACAAACATTTCACAGACCATAATATGAGGATGAAAGAGGAATTAAAAAAAGAAGTTAAGAAGACAGCTAACCCAACATAACAGAGGAATGCCTTTACCAAAAACTTGTAGTGAAGGTTCATGTTCCACAGTGCAACTGTTAAGAGCAGATACACTGGACAGAGGGGCCATTCCCGACTTATTGTTGCTTATGATGAGGTAAAGCTTGAGAGGTTTAAAATCATTTGAAATCATTTTATGGTATAATGACATACAATCAGAAACACACAGATGCTGCAGGAGACAAAGTTGTCCAGCTGTCCAGTGTACCTCTGCTTCTCCCTTCTTATTACAAGTTTTCATAATTCTGGCTCAAAAAACTAACAAACAACTGGACCTTCACATTAAAAATCTGATTATAATCCCTATCTTTTTTTTCCTTTTTTTTTTGGTCTGAATAGAACACAAACAATGTCAAAGTCCTGTCAGTAAAATCAGGGAATATAAAGTGATAAGGACTCTGGATACAAACAAAAAGAAAATAAACATGTTCAGGGAACATGCTTTTAAACTTTACCGGTTTTGTTAGGCGGTAAAGTCGACAATTTACCAGCCCACCAATCAGCACAAGCTTTCCTTGCACACCATGAGAACCTTCCTCAGCCTCAGAGTCATTGGCCAAAACTCCATCAAAGGAGCGGATTTCTTTGTCTGGACTTAGAATATAATTCATAATCTGTTTTATACAGCAAAAAGAAATCAAAAGTGAAATAATTTAGTATGCTATATATCTTAAGTACATCTTTTTAAAAACTTTGGTTATGAACTTGTCTAGCAACGTTTGTTAGTTAGCTCTGTTCTCCTCAACATTCATAAGATCTTTGGAACACTATACATCTAAACTAACTAACTAACCAACTAACCACTAAACTAACTAACGGCTATTTGCTCCAGGCAGGAAGCTACAGTACATTGTGAGGTGGGGCCACACTGCGCCGAGCACCCAAAAAGCTATATCTGACAAGTAAAAACAACAGCTAAAAACAATATTAATGTTTAAAATCTATGAGCATTAAAAACCTGTGTTGAGAGATGGGCAGGTTAAAGCATTAGGTGAAAAGTTACCATAATCTACACACTTTTTACAATTAATTACATAGGAACTTTCAACTAATCAACAGAGTTCGTAAGAGTAATCAGAGGTAGCGAGGTCACAAGCCTATATAAATAGACTTTTCTTTTTTTTCTGAGGGGGAAAGCTATACAGACAAAAAATAAATGTACCCACTGAACTTAATGTTCAATCTAAAACACCCTCTTCTTACCCTCATTAAACTACTCCCCCATCCCAACCCAAAATCCCTCCCCTCTACAAGAAAAATCCCCAAACCTTCCAGTTTAAACATTCACTGAAATACTACAAGTTCTTTAAGTAAAACAAGTACCTCAAGGGGTTCATCTTTCCAATCAGGACTCATTCCTGGGTGCACTAGCAGGCAAAAGCAAAAACAATGAAAATCCTCTCAATACTACTGTAAACAGCTGTAGAGAGGGCTTTGAAAATTGTTCATGTAAAAACCTAAACTTAATCCAATGTAATCCCACCATGAAGCTTTTGTCAGGACTTTCAGTTAAAGCAGGGAGATGGTCCCAAACCCAGTTACCCCTCCTCTCACATACAGATCCCCATCACCAACATAAAAGGACATAAAGCTGTCAGGGTAAAAATAATATTTTTGCAGAATTATTGCCAGTATGGTTTGCATGTGTTTTTGGTCAAAATAGCATTGGAGTACAGAGGGGACTCTGGAGTTAATCTGTTTGAGGAACAATGTGACAAACTCAAAGACTCAATGGCCAAAGGTAGACAAGAGGAAGGTTGTTGAGGGGTATGAGTTGAGGGGCCTTGACATTATCAATACCCACATTCACATTTGACAGACTTGCAATTGTAACAATGCAGACCAAAAGTCGTGCCACTCCACCATGGCTTCGTGACTTTGGAGAGAGACAGGAGTCAACTGTCCCTCTAGAACTCCTGAGAGGTGAGCAGACGTCACTTGATATAAACGATGACATGACCCTTGCATCAACAAGATCCCACCATCACCAAGAGCCCACTGTGGCTAACAGCTACATCATTCACTTAGCCTGGGCATCTTAAACTGGAATTAATATGTAGACATAGGTGTGTCTGCATGTGAACGTGTACATGTGCGTTTCTTTGCTTTTGAGATGGAAAAAAAGGTAAAGAAATGTTTCTTTTTTTTAATCCCAGAGTTCTTTGGCTTGATGCATTTCTAAGAGGGTGAGGTGTGCATTCTCAGGTGACTGATGAGGTTGCGCTGCTGGGTAAACTTCCCCCCGCATAGTTGGCATTCATACGGCTTCTCCCCAGAGTGGACACGCATGTGCTCTGTCAGACGGTACTGACGCGTGAAGCGCATGCCACACTCTTCACATGCAAACGGTTTGAGGCCAAGGTGGCTGCGCATGTGGCGTGTCATGGTGCCCCTCTGGGTGAACATTTTGCCACAGATGTTACAGGGGAAGGGCCTGGTCAGCCAGTGGCTCTTTTCATGTTGTCTCAGCGTTGCTGGGTCTTTGTAGCTCTTACTGCAGACTGTACACTTAAATGGACGTGTTTCTGAGCCAAAGCTGGAAGGACCTACTGGGGCAGAGAGGTCCTCTGCCTCTTCTTCATCTTCCTCTTTCACAAAGGTCCCACCCTCCTCTTTGATGTAGAGCTCATCCTCAGTGTGCGTTTCCACGTGAGCATTGAGCTGCTCAGAGCTGGGGAAGCCCTTACCACAGGGAATGCACACATAGAGGTTGTCTCCAAATGCTGGCTCAAAGCCTTCCTGCCTGTACACGTAGTTGGCGCTGTGGTGTCCCCCTCCTGTTCCTCCACCTGCACTATCTCCATCACTTTGACCGCTCTCATCACTGTGGTCCTGGCCATTCTCTCCTCCTTCCTCCTCATCTTTACACTGGAAGGACTGGTCAGAGGCTAAGCTGCTACCACTGCCCCCTCCAACCCCAGAGGAGCGGCCGTCTTTAGGACCCACAATTACCCCGTTAACCAAGGGCTTGTCATGCTCTTCAGACTTCAATCCTGATGCCTCTCTTTTAGGCCATTCATTCTTGCGATTACCCTGTCGGGACTTCTTCTGGGGTGGTGGGCCATCAGGCTGGTTTTGGGGTTCCTCTGAGCTTTTAGACAGACAGTTAAGCTCCATGGTCTCTGAGCCACAGGTATCTACCCCTGGAAGGGTAACAGAGGAATCATCCAGTGAGGCACTGTTGGTTGTGGATACTGAGGCAGACTGGGGGGATCCTTGGGAGTTGCTGTGTGGGCTGAGCGCATCGGTGGCTGTGCCGGCAGAAGGAGGGCTCTTCTTGGAGAGGTCTAATCCAAGGTCTGGCTCCCCAGCACTACCTCCGCTACTGATGTTACCATTACTGTTGCCATTAGCCCCATTTCCATTCTTCCCAGAGCTGCCAATAAACATCTCGTCGTCAGAGAGTTTGTCCCGAAGGCCTTCATCTGGCTGTGGCTGGTCGGCATCAGAAGGGGTTGGAGGATAGTGGTTGTTGGCGCCGACAGGGGTAGAAGAGGAGAGTTGCTGGTTGTTGAGGCGCAAGCGGCTAATGGGACCTGTAGTGGAGGGTTTACCCGGCAGGGGTTTACCCCCACTGCGCTTGAGCTTCTTTCTGCACAGAGCAGCGAGGTCATGGAGCTGGAGGTAGCTGGCTGCAGTTAAGAGGGCACTGAAGTTCTGCTCACTGCTCTGGTCCGATGAGGACAGGAGCTTCCCAGTGTAGATGAAGTCCAGAACTTGTCTGAATACAGAGGGGTTAACCATCTCTGTATCAAGGTTAATGAGGTTATCGTGGAGGACCAAAGATTTGAAGTAAATGCTGCTTGCTGCTAGAATGTTCTTGTGGGCACGGAATAGCGCATTCTCCACCACGATGATAACATCACACAGGAAGCCCTTGGCTCTCTGCTGGTTGAGTTGCAGCAGCAGTTGTTTGGCATGATTTGGCAGTTCCATTTCCACCTTCCTTCTTTCCGTCTCTCTCGTCCTACACCAGCACCACCTGAATCTGCAAGAAAAAAAAAAAAAAGAAGAAGATGTTAGTGTTACATTGTAGACATGGTGATGCATTAGCGGTCTTCAAAGGAGGGCACAAAGTATTTCCACACTCGAGTTGGCAGTGTATGAGAAAAGGTCAATGCAGCATGCACAGGCTTGGTGACAAAACAAGAGTTTGTATTGCTAAAAAGCAGTGTGTTAATTAGTTTCTAATTAACTGCAGCCTTCAGTAGGATTAAAATGTAATACGGATTTTAAAACAATTACACTCACAGTGCTTGCACACTGTATCTACCAATTAAACTATGTGTTTTGACTCCCACTGCGAGTACATCAATTTAAGGTTTCAGCTCTCATGGGGAATCTAACAACTATTAGCACAGTGTGCCACAGGATCACACAGCAGCTTAGTAACTGGAACCCTTCCATCCCTCTCATCTTCCTTTTTAAACAAACCACAACCCTACATGGATCAAGTTCTGATTGCAAACAGTGCCACTGTTCTGGCACAAAGGCCAAAGGGGGCAGAGAAGAAAACGGGTAAAACAACCACTTTCTAAGATGCCGCCTCTCGGTTTCTCTTTCCCATCTACCCAGAGTAACTCCAGTTTCGGTGGGGTGCCCTCTTTGGTACTCAGCTGTCTCTATTCTCCATTAGGTCATGATGATGTCAGCCCTGCCCCATTGTCTGGAGGTAGAGGTCGGTGGCATAGCGGGCCCCAGGGGGAGGGATTAGATGACACCTGAGCAGGTAAAACTACACAGGAACTAAGGCACAAGATGGGGGTGGAGTGGGGTGTGGCTCAAGAACAAGGACAGCATCACCTGATCCTCCAGAGAGGCCCTCATTTATGGAATTAGGACAGATGAATCTCATTCACTGTTCGACTACAAACTGATGACCTATTTCATACAACAGTGCTCTATTTGTAGTCTGATACTGAAAACACAAATATTGTTAAAGAAATGTAATTCAGGAAATTCAAAAAGTCTACCCACTGCTCAGGAGCGATGGGAACAGCAGTAGTGTGCTTTAGTTAAGGCAGCGAGATCCATCCATGACTCATACATCTTAAATGCCCCTGATCAGAGCAGAGTATACATATTAGAGGAGATTACACAGTAATGCAGACAAATGTTTAACTCATCATCATAATGCTGACAAAATGGAGGTCCCTTTTGTACTTCTGACAGCCTTGTCCCTAAGGTGCAGGAAAGCATAGACTCCTTCACTTCATCTGTTAAATACTCAGTAAAAACAATCTTTGTGTTTGAAAAGACTGACTCTGGACCAGCTTGTGAAGAAGGGTTTGGGTTTTTAGAGCTCTACATTAGAGCGCTACCGCAACCTTATGTCATTAGTAGGTCTCTCAGTCCCACTGGCTAAGATTTACTGTTCCTCTCAACAGGCTCAAAACTAAAGGAAACAGTGCATTTGAAGTCATGGCTCCTAAACTATGGAGGTTTCTGTGCACAATGCAGATGTCTTTAGAAAGGAGCTCAACATCCATTTGGTTTTGAATAGTTCTCAAACATTTTGTGACATCTGATCTAGAAAGATGCTAAAATCTAACTGATTTACCTACAAATCACCATACAGTCTTTGAAGAAAGAATAACACACATAAGAATCACAAACTGTCACTGAAGAAGGTGGTAACATGGCAAAATCATAGGTCTGGATGGTGAGGACAACATAATGTAAAACAAACAAAAGAAAGAGAGAGAGAGAGAGAACATTGTGCAGAACCAAGGTGAAATTTACAAACTGGAGATGGCTGGCTGATGTATAAAACCAGCTCTGTTGGAACAGTCAGGCCAGCCGATACAATCAGCTGCAGTGATCATTAGTCTTAGGTCCAGGCCTGGGCTTGCCTCCTCTGCTTTGACACTTCTACTCATGGTCTTCTTATTCACTCCCCCGCCCCCCCACAATGAGATATTCTGGAACGCATAACCCAGATCTGCAGTTATTCGCAATGTGCTACAGGGGCACTCAACTGTGCAGGCAGCAATGAAGAAGGAGGCTGCTAAAGAAACAAGGACCTCTGTTATGACGCCATGACAGCCAGGAAGCCATGTATCAGTCAGGTCTGTCTTAACACACACACACACACACACCTCTGTAGGCATTCAAGAGGCTTCTCTAACAGACAGACATAAAAGGGGGCTGGGCTCAAAGTGGAGAAGCCAGCTTGGGAGGGGAAAAAAAAAAGCCCCCCCCATCCCTCCCCCCCCCCAATCACCAACACAGCTACCCGCTCCCCCTGGCCCCCTCCCGTGTTGGGCTGTGCCAGGGAGCTGCTAATGGATTACGGCTGATCTATATGCAGCTAGGTTGGGACATATGTAGGCCCAGCTCCCCTTCCAATGGTGCTACCCAGGAAGGCAGGCTTAATGCCACAGGGGGCAGACAGAGCTACCATGAGGGTGCAGGCCTCTCTGAGTGCACAGCACTCCTTGTAGTTTGCAGAACTATTTCCAGCACCTTATCAAGCAGCTGATTTATTAAAGCTTCATGGTTACAGTGTAAAGTCTTGAGATTTCTGAGCATTAGAAAGATGATCCTACTAGAACAGAAAGAATAATGTTGCCACCATTCATGATGACTAGTTCATATGTACAGCATTACATAGTTGGTGAGCAGCACTTCCTGGAGGGTTTGATCCCTGGAATTCTAAGCCATCTGCAAAGGCTGGTTGGCAGGGAGGGTGAGAGATGTTAAGATAGCTGGAGCCCTGTGAGAAACAAGACTTGCTCTGGATAAATATGGTTCCACATACTAACCAAAAGCAGCTCTGGACATGGACTGCAAACTATAGCAGATGCTGCCCTTCAAGCACAGGCAGAGTATCAGCATACCTTGCCTGCAGGGTTAACCTTTTCAAGAAATGAACCAGGAAAGGCAACCTCATTTTAAAAACACAGCACAGTACTGCTTAGCCTCAACCTTGACTTGTTTCAGGAGATGAGCAGACAGAGGTGTAGACAGACTGACAGACATGGTCAGAATAATACATCCATGTGTGGATTTGGGACTGAAAACTAGTGAGCTTCAAAGTGTCCCCAAGCAGTGAATTAATGTCAGCCTTCTTTGAATTTACTGGTTACACCAGAGATCTGGATGATCTGGTCTGAATTCACTTTATTTCTGTCACTGCATTCATTTTCCAAGGAGTTTGTGGATTAAACAGTGAGTTAGTAAACCATTCAGAGTCTGTGTTCATGCAGTGAAGGTGACAGAGAGCAGTGGGCTGTGGCACTAATCTCCTGAACAGAGGGTAGAGAGCCAGAAGAGAGGGCAGAGGTGAGGCAAAGTCCTATGGCGCAATAGCAAAACACTCCCTACTACTGAGAAAGGTCACCTGCTAACAACAAACAGAAAACAAGATTGAGCAGGATTTTAAAAACATATTCAACCTTGGATTTCATGAAAGGTTATGTTTCACACTGACTCCTTTAAACAATATACGCAGTGTGTATGGGGTCATATTGTGCAAGAAAAGATGGATGTGCGGATAAAAACTGTTTTAAGTAGATAGACAAAGCTAGCCCATCAAGGCCTCAGTGTGTGCACACACTCATAAAGACAGTGCACTCGCAGACATATACATGCAGGAATACACGTTCACACACACAGAGTATGCTGGTGGGCAGAGTGAGTGGGGGAGGGGCTAGGGGGATGGTACAAAGCCAGTTTGAAACACAAACACCAAGCATCCACCTCCGAGCCATTTCAACATGGCTCACGCTGCTGCATGGGCAACATTATCCATGCAGGATTCAGAGTTACAGGAATTATCTGAATTTAGCTTAGAGTGAAAAGGTGGCTCACAATACAACGAGGTAACCAAAGAGAACAGATGAGCTTTTCATTTACACACACAGTAGGTTACTACACCTGTGTCACATGCTGTATCGGAGCAAACGTCATAAACATATCTTTGATGATTTCAATTTTAATCACCATTTTACAAACTTCTTACCCCCCACAGTTAGTATGTTTCAAGGCACACACCAAAATAAACTAGTGGTGCAAATAAAAAAAAGGCAGAAAATGATCCACTGCTGTAACCTGATTACTTTAAACCTGCACCTAAATGCAGGAGGTGTCATATTTTTAACTGATCAATTAGTGGTAGAGATTTTTTTTTTCTTTTTGCATAGAATTTGAATTGGGCAGGCTGTGCAGCTGGGGAAACCATGGTATTGTCTTACAAACAGTCCACTCTTTGGCTGCTGAGACCGGCTTACTTATTTCTGTTTTAATCAGAGTTTAGAGTTGTTATAAGGATGAATTTATCAGTAATGATGTGTCCTTTCATCTCGCCATGCTGCTGTCACAGTGATATAACCCTTGTCTGAAGTCATTGTCATGCACATGAGCAATAACACTTTCAGCAAGCCTGTCAAGTGCACTGTAAAGAAATCAGGTTTCTCTGGATGAAACCCAACCGTGTTTACAGTGTTTTTCTTAATCCCCTTCCTCATTTAAAAACAAAGTTCTATTGTCATAATGTAAAAATATAAATAAATAAATCTAATTAGTGCAGATAGTCAGCACTACCTAGGTAAGTTATAAAAGCACCGAGCAGAGTGAATCTCTCAAAGAGAAATAAGTATTTCAAACACAAATTTTTTTTGATTGAATTTATGAACATGCCATGCAGTCTTGAACTGAAATTTCTCCACTGATATATAGAAAGCAAGGCTATTTAATTAGGTACAATATAGAGCAGAGCATGCAGTTTTTTAAAACTTCACCCAGAAACTACACAGGGTGAAATCACCTGCCGTGGTCTTTGCTTGAAATAAGAATCTGTCTTGTAACTCGCACATATGTCTCCATGGCAAATGGTTGTATAGCTCTGATGCATCTGCTGACATCCTGGATGCTGATCCAATTCTAGTTATGTCTTCACAAAAGCTGCAGGAGCGACTTCCTGTGGTGCTGCAAGGCTGAAAGAGGAAGTACATGAAGTACAGTATCCCTGCTGTAGTCTGGCTAGAACCCTTCCAATTAAGAGTCATTTTCTGTCAGAGCAGTTCATCCATG
The DNA here is from genome assembly GCF_001952655.1 of Monopterus albus. Lineage (NCBI taxonomy): Eukaryota > Metazoa > Chordata > Actinopteri > Synbranchiformes > Synbranchidae > Monopterus > Monopterus albus. Next base: position 3,233,944 of record NW_018127900.1, read on the forward strand.
TTGCAGACAAACAATTCCTGCCTAGGGTGCAGTACAATGGAGAGAGAGCCCTGTCCATTTCATCACAGGAGGGGTCAACGGCTGCCGTGCACCTCAGATGTGCCAGTGCTGTGCAGCACAGGGAGAAGAGCCAAGACTGTCACCTATAAATTGAACCCAAGGATCTATTCCTCTATGAATTTATGCAATTTAAAAAAAGTCTAAAAACACATGTTGCACTTCAGGATTTTCTTGTGGTAGGGCACTGACACCAGTGAAAAGAAATTAAGTCTAGAGGGAGTAACAGGCAAACAAACGTACTGTCTTATGTGTGCAAAAACAGCATGCACACCCAAACCTTTCCAAAATTCCCCCTCTTCACATTTATTATTGATTTATGATTGTGTGGCCCCTGGATACAGTTTGCCTAAACTGGATCTCAAACTCCTCCCTGATGCTTTACAAACCGTGTCCAAGTCCTACTCAACTCAAACCAACACTGGTTATCAGCAGGGACAATTTAAGGTCATGATTAAAAAGGTACAATAAAACAGTAAATACAAGATATCAGATTACAAAAACTGGACAGGGCTGAATGCTATCCAAAGTCCTTTGAAATGTCTCTCTCTCTCTCTCTATACATCTATCTATATATAGATATACCTATATCTATATATAGATATAGATATATATCTTTAAACAATTTCAGGTGACAAAACTTATACACCCGTGTAATTTTATGCATACTTTGAGATACACATTTTTTTTCTTAGGCAAATGACTATCTGAATGTGAGTTCATTGCTAATAAAAAAAAAAAAAAGGAGGAGATAAAAGATTGAGAGATTTGTTGGACTCCAAAATGAACAAAGTGGGTCAGTTGTTGCATCCAAAGGGCCCCCCTGGAGAAATTAAACAAAGAAAGACTGACATGACTCACTGAGGCTACCAGCAAAACTGGATTGCAGCTGCCACCCACATATACTGTATTCAACTGTGTCACTTCATCAAAAACTATGCCATCAACCACTTCACTAACAAGTAAACAAATGATTGGTGTGATAAAGTGCCCTCTGTCTTGAGAGAATTAACTCTGTTGTGAGATAAAACCCTTTGTAAAAGCAGCAGACCCAAATGACCAGGTGCCTCCTGCTTAGGCTAAGGGGCAGAGGGCATGTTGGGTAAGGAGGGATCCTGTATGGCTCATGGTTTTACAGAGCTGCCACCCCCTCCTCCTCCAGCCTTTACACACTGCGTAACCTTCTGGCTATCAGCACTACATTCCACAGACGGTTTCTTCTTCTTAAAGAACAACAACGACCCTGCCCTGTGGTGCTTTAGCTACTCACAGTCAAACGCCCTCAGACAGACAACACAGAACAAACAGAGCCGTATATTCCTTTGCTTGATTGCACATTACCTCCTTACTTCTGTTCTCAGCCTTATATTGTTTGCTTGCCCACTGCTGCCTTACATAAGGACATGTACATATGCATTGAGAGCCGTTGTACCAGTCAAATTCCTCATGTGTCCAACACACCTTGCCAGTAAAGCTGATTCTGATATATGCATGTATGTACGTATAGCCTAGTGCAGTCAACAAGTCCTCATCCAACAAGTCAGCAGAACATATAGCCTATGTACTCTTCTGACTTACTGCACTGTGGTGCCCACACACGGCATGGAAGGCCATGATAACAGTGCACACGTATACAGGATACTATGTTTGTGCTGAGAAGGGGCGAGGCAAGACCAACTGGCTGATGAGGATCATGAGGAACACACACACACACCTCAAATTACCTTCCAGGCTCCTCTTTGTAGTCCATAGTAAAACTAGTCACACTGATGAGCTGACTTGACTCAGTCATTTTAATGGCCCAAAACATCTTGTTTGAGGTGATTTATTAGATCCTACACGTTCTGCTTAACTGGATAAGTTTAGGAAAGATAGTCTTGAAAATAATGGCCTCACTAAACGCTTAGTATTGCTAGTCTTCAAAGCTTATTGCTGTTACAGATGCAGCCAGACGCAGAAGGCAGTAAAGCCAGCATTAACTGGCCTCACCAAATGACATTGTGTCTACAAAACCTAAAATGCATTTAAACCTTGAAAATATTGGACCTTTCAACTGTTTTGTTGAATTGTATGATTTAGTTACTTGTTCAGCCAAATGTTAGGCTAGCAGGCAGAGCAACTGCACACCAGCTACACTTGTAGGTGGGTGTGTCCAGACAAATTATAACCCTATAATCTTCATATTATAGACTACAGCACCCTGCAGCCTTTAATGGTACAAGAGGTTGGATGGATTCATCTTCATATTGCCTTAAAGTTGTGACAGAGCCTTCCCAAGACAAGAGTCTAAATATTTCAACATATATAGGAAACGGTTAAAAACTCACAAGCTGTCTATGTAAAATTTCAATGCTGGATGAATTAAAAAACAAAAACAGTCTGCACAATTATCCTTTTGCAAGACCATGCAAAACCATTCTGCCATGTGTGCCAACCAGGACAACCAACCTTTACAGTGTTGTACCCGGTACTTTTTACCATACGAACTCTGAGAGACGAGGCAGTCCAAGTAACTACAAAACAGTGCTGATTAATTCAAAGGATCACAGGTAAAATTAACATTACACGCTTAGGTATCTTGCACCTCCAAACTGCACGCAGGCAGATGTAAGATGAAAGACCCTGAACCCACCAGGCCTGTACATTATATCCCTTCGGTTGGGCTAGCCCCATACTACACAGAAACATCAACCGAGACGTCTCTGGTGCCAGCTTTGCAGCTGGCCATAGCAGTAGTCAAAACATGAAGCAAATCGATGTGTGTGTGTGTCTGTTGATTAAGTGGTGTGTAACTAAAAACATTCTCACGACCTCTAGTACATGTCGTGACTTAAACATAAGAACATATTATGGCTAAGGCTACAGTTATACACGTCATAATAATAATATTAAACACCCTGTCTGCTGACAGCCATCAACCTTCCTCTCTAGTTATCCTTGACCAGATGTACCCTGTAGAAACTCATAAGCATGCCTAAGCATTTAACAGTCTAACTAGACATCCTATCTCCACTAAACATTTCTAATACATAAAGTATCTATCCAATTTCTATCTGACTACAAATACCTAACAACAGTCAAAACTATGTTGCTGGACAAGCGAGGACCTCTGACCTCTTCTGGCACAAACCTTTTTAATCAAGCTCCTGAAAACAAAAACTGGTAAATTTACTTTAACCAAGTTATACTATACTGTCCTAAACTCTTAGCATGTATAACAGTTCAATTCCATTTACCTCTTTGCTGAAACTAAGCAATGTACATTTGACCTCTACTGCAAATATTGGGATTAAACATGATTAAAATGTGGTTATACAAAAACAGCACACACCAAAGCAACCATGTCAGTCATTCCTGTGCTTTATCTTGTGCCAAGCATTAATCACCTAAGACAACCAGCCTTCAAATCTGAGCACATACATTGTTTCAGATGATTTGCTGTTGGCCTGAGTTTAATAATCAAATATTCAAGATGCTGATGTGGCTTTTTGCTTTATCAGAAAGACAATACGTAAATCAATATCAAGCAAGACTGTTTTTATAAAGCCCAACAGAATGGATCACAATGTAAAGTTACACCCACACTCTAGCTGAGCAGGACAATGTAGGTGTTTAGCAGCAGGACATCTATAGGCTATGAAGACATACAGGCTACATCCCCCAGCATCGACTCACGTTTACAAGGCAACGTTAGAAAACCACAAAGTAGCTGCTTCTAAACTGCAGACCTACTGGGTGTTTTCTTAAGTCAGCCTCATTATATCATTATAATAAGCCCTACCTATGACCACTGTGGATTAACCTAGATACAGTCAACGCAGGTATCGACTGTGGCATTTTCAAGATGATTGCGCAAAATAGTGCCCCCCCCCCAAAAAAAACAACAACAAAAAAAAAACACCAAGAGAATCAGTCCAGTTCCACTTACCACATTGTGCAATTTTCTACTATTTTTGTTTTGATTATGTGACAGCGGTGGGTTTAAATGAGACATTAAGTCATTACCTAACATTTAGTAAACATAATTCAACAATCTGTTTAATTGATTAAGTGCAAGAAAACGAGGTAACGTGGAGAAGCATTACAATATTTCTGTGGAGTGCTGCGTCGCGTCGTTTGTGGAGCCTTTCTGTCGCCTAATGTGCGTTACCAACCTGATAATTATTTGGCAGCCTGTGCTCGTCCTGTGGGGCATCTCTTATAAGCCCACGGCGCCAAAATAAATGTCACAACATTAGCAAACTCATTTTGTGGTTTCGCGCAAAAGCCGCAATAAGTGCGAACAAATAAAGGGAGATTTGTCGGCTTGTCAAGCCGGTTGGGAGAGCCAAAATACACCAGCGGATCCCCTTTTTGTTGGCACGCCGTGGAAAAAAACACCACCGTGACGCCGAAAACCTTTGCGATCCTTGCAGCAGCCGAGAGAAAACCGATCGGCTGAAAACAGCCATGGAAATAGCTCCATGGCGCATTTGCAATCCAACTCACAGAAAAAGAATCTCTTTTAAATACCTTATTACATCGGTAGGATCGTTCTCAAGCGTTCTTTACCATCCTCTTGCTCATCTCACAGCCTTCGGGACGCCATGTTGCAAGCTTATGACGTTAGGGCTTCCTCACCCCTGACCTACATTTGAATAGAAACCAGCCCAGAGTGCAGCAGAGAAAACATCCCACTGTGGGGGGGTTTGGCCACTTTCTCAGCCCAATATCCCTCACAACTTTACCTGCAAGATGGCAGAGGGGGGGGGGGGGGAGATGGATGCTGTGCTCACACAACGGTACGGGCCTTCGTCTCACAGTAGCACGACCCAGCCATGGCCTCACACTGCAAAACTCCCCGACTTCTCAAGTCATTTTGTGTAATGCCCAGGCCTACTTCCATAATAAGAAAACTATCTTTGAGAGGTTTCCAGCGCAGTTTCACGTAAATACAATAAAACAAATACGCCATTGTACTGTATTGAAATAAAATCGTAGCTTTTATGGTTTTAATAAAGTTTTAATATTGTATGACTTCATCATGTTTAGACATGAAAGGCTGAAATTCACATTAAGTAATTTGCATATTTTGGAGTGTGCCAGGTCACACTGCAATTTCAACATGCAGTGTAATTATTGCAATGGAAAATATGACTAAACCAGTTTATTCTGAAACCAGTTCATCAGTTGGAGTTAACATAATTGCAATGTAAGATTTCAAGTTTGAGCTCAGTACTATAACAGATCTCGGAGAATGTCAGTGTGTATCCGTTTCCTCTGCGTTTTCATGTAGACAATATTTGGTTTGCATGATTTCTTTCTTTCTGTTGAGATATGGAGATAGCTTACAGTCCGTTTGGGGACTAGCTTATAAGGCATTTGGAATCTTCCGTCCTGGCCCAGATTCTTTAGGGGTATAAGCAAAAAGAAAGAGAAAGAAAAAAGAGGGGGAAAGGAGAGGTGTGTGAGTTGAGGTTCAGAAACTGGGCACCAGATGAGCGGAAATGTGGCGATCCACTGGCTCCTCCTCTCAGCTTATAGGACGCAGACCAGACCTCAGCCAACAGAGAAGAGGGCACAACCATATGGATGCGTTTCACCAACATACCATTTAATTAATCTCTGTTAATGAGATTTAGCTTTGATGGTGACACCTGTCTGAAGCTAGGCCAAACTTTATTATCCTACCCCCTTGGAGGCCATGTGGAGACACAAGCTGATCCAGATAGGCTGCTGTAATTTTCAGTGCTTTCTTAATTATGGTTCACATTCCGGGCATATCAACGTTATGGCGCTGTGTCAAAGTGCTCTTCTGACACTCTGTGGTTGCCGCAGAAACTGCACCCTCTGCGGGGGAAGTGCGACAGTGAAGTTGAATGATCAGTGTGTTTAGACGCACCCGATGCACCTCATAAGGATATAATAGAAATATCGTGTTTAACGTGCGTCCCGCCAGAAGTTATATATGAATTCAATAAATACAGCCGATTAATCTGCACTGAGCTATCTCCCCTTTTAAGTTATACCGACAAAGGTTTAATAGGACAGAAGTCTCCTTAACAGAGGTGCTGGAAAGTGGTCAGACTATGGGAAGATGCTGAGTAGCAAGTAGACCAGTAACAAGCGGCATCGGCACATTTTGCTCTTTGCATATTTCACATGTAATTGTCCAAGAAGGATCATTCAAGAGAATACAAAAAGAAATGTATTGAGACTTAGAAAAGTCGACATGCCTTACATAAATTAGCACAGTTGAACCCCCTGGTGACCTGCTTTTTTTTTATTATAGAATATAAAAATAAAATTCGCTGCAGTGTTCATTTGTAATTTCAATCGGTTCTTTGTGCAACAAAATTTCTCATGACAAAAACACTAAACGTTTAACATAGATGAAATTCGTTCACTGCATTTGAGAAGAAGAATTGAAACAATGGATGTGTAGATTGAAACAATGGATGTGTAGAATGATGATCCATTTCAGCATCTTAGAAGAGCCTCGAAGTGAAATCTTGTCCTCGGCGTTTAACACCTTTCCAGCATTCATAATGGAAAATCCTCATCAGCCTTTCATTAGTTTGATCATGTTGGCATGGATTTAAAGCAGCACTGACGTTGACATCAACGCTGGGAGTGGGTGAGTACACAGGCCTTATGAAGAGAAGGATCGAGGAAGAAAATGAGGACTTTTGGATCAATTTCAATACTGTTATTTATTACCAAATCAACTCAGCACTTTGGATATTTGTCCTGATGTTTTCCCGACAGACAAAAAGGCAGCGAGAAGAATTTCAAACAAGATCAAATAAAGAAAATATGTACAAACACCCAAAAGCACAAACACGCAAAGTGACAACCCGTAATGACATAAACACAGTCGTGAAAAGTGGTGCAATTATAAAAGCGGCATGTGAAAGGCATTCCGAATGTCGTCATAAATACATGATAGCCTATTTATGGTCCATGAGCTTGGATCAAACAAACACATTTATAAAATCTGCAGCATTTATTGAACGGGCTCGGGGGAAAAAAGGAGCTCATTTGTGTGAAACCGCCAACCATGCTGAAAGGAACCTCTGGGTAACACTGAGACTAACAACCTCTGGTCAGACATCACCGCCGTGCTTCCTCCTCCCACAGCAGGGTCTCCACACTTTGGTAAGCAGCATCGCTCTGAGCGGAGTGAAGCCTCTGATGTATAGAATGGAGTCAGAGCAGCGTTAACTCGGGGCAAAATAAGAAGAGGGTCAGTGCCTTCATTCTTAAAGGTATAACACGTTGAACCAAATGTGATCGAGCCAATATACAGGCCTAGGCAACTCAGACCGTAGTAACTTTTAGTAGTTCCCCAAGAATAACACCCCTCCTGTTTTCAGAGGTCAAATTCATGCAAACTTCCCCAGTACTGAGCTGCTACCCCCAGATAGATCTGCAAACACGGAGACGTTGGAGCTACTCACACAGATAAAACTTTGAGTCAAAGTATAATTTAACAGTGAAAAAGTTTTAAGAAGCCTAACCCCAGAAGCTAAAATGTTACCTATAAGAAGAAGTTTCCCCCCACTCAATAAATACAGTGCAGAACAGGAATAAAATGGTCAGAGTCAACAGGTTAAAAGGCACCATTAAATAAACACCACAAATCAATTATCACACATCAACCAAATATAAGAGGGCCTTGCCTCCCTGTGCATAAAACCATTCACACACTGTTCACACCATAAAATTGCCTAAACCCTATTTGGAAACAATGTTATTTATATCCATGATCATTCTGCCAAATTACTAACCAGGCGGTGTAGGCGTGGCCAACAAAAAGAAATTACAGACCACAACGTGACAGAATATAGGAAGTCATGTCCCCAAGAAAAACACAGCCACCACCAAGATAAGATACACCGATGAGCGCCTGCTCTCTCTCTCCTCAGAGGGTGGCTCCCTCTCCAGCTGAAACTTGGCTATGACGAACAGTTTAATGTTCAACCCTATCGTTATAATCCCGATGAATACGTTTGCCACTAACGTAACGCTCACGATCTTTTTGGCTACCCTGACTGTGACCAAATGTTGCACAGCCACGATGAGGAAAGCATAGACCCAGTAGGCAAAGATGACCAGCAGGGTCCTGTGTCGGGTCATGCGCTGGGAGTATTTAAAAGGTGATGCCACCGCGTGGTACCTGTCTGCCTGGGCAGCCAGGATGGCCATAAAGGACAGCCCTAGAAATGTGGGTACAATGTAAAATGTTCTTGTAGGAGAATCGAAAACACTAACATAATAATAAGACACGCCGGTGCAGATGTCACTGAGGCAGGTGCTCAGCATGTACATGAAGCGGTTCTCCTGGACAGAAACACAGAAACGTTGAGGAAAATGATGGCTGCAGCCAGGAAAATGTTGAAAAGAAGCATCAGAACATTGCCAAAGGTTGTGAAGGGCAGCAGGAGAAACAAACCCTGGCTGCTGTTTGTCATCGGCACGGAGAAAACGTGTGTGCAACAACGTGTTCAGGTCTTGTTGCACAGCACAGAGTGGCAGTGATGTAGGTGTGCGACTGTACAGCTCAGGGGTTTGCCTCTACTCTGATTTATGTAGAAAGCACAGTCAGGCTTACAGGAATACGTCGACATGGGTGGATTTATTCCCATGAACAAGTCAACAAGCTGCGTAATAAGCATAAATATTCTAGTACAATTTGACGAAATTATATCTCACTGCACACGTTTATCAATTTCGGGTTTATAATTTTAATGTTTTTCCATTTTGTGATCGTCAGTAAACTGATGATATAATTTTGCAGGTTCCACAAAACTTCACCCGAAGTTTGCACATCTGGCTCCCATGGGTCTCAGGGCCACAGCATAAAGGCTTTGTCTTTGTAGTTTGTGGCTGCATGTGTGCTAAACCTTTTTTTTTTTTAAGAATTTATATATGAAGATGTCCACTAAGGACTAATTTGATTTATGATAAAGCTTTCATACATTGAGGTTTACTACAAACTGAGGTGTGAATTCAAACTAAATAAGCCAATTTACTGGTATAACATTTCATAGGGCTTGTTTTGTGATCTTTAAACATTTTTTCATTAAGATATCTACCTAGATAGATAAGACATTGAAAAGGTTCTTATATTCTAATGCGATAAAGAACAAAAAAGCACATTACTTGACAATTACAGGCCTTTTGGAAAACTTCCCTAATCAAAATGTGCCTGGATTAAAAGAAAATATATTATTCAATGCCCCAAAGTGAGTGTTGTGGCAACTACAGGACGCCAAACAGGTGACTGGAGGCCATCTTTCACCTTTACCCTATTACCAAACAGCGTTGGGATTTAGGGTTTTGATCAGATATTGTTCTTTCCATATGCCTAGCACAGGACAGTTCTACTTGAAAACATGTGACTTGACTGTGCTGAAGGCCCTGCCCTATAGAGATTCGGGGGGTGGTCTGACACAATATATAATGTATAAATATGAATGCGCAACTTCTGGTGGACCGTCAGGATGCTCCTCAATGCCACCATCCCCCTGTCGGTGGATTTCAGCTCTCCGGAGGACTTCCTCATCTTCATCTTCCACATTCTGTTCGCCACAAGCGCCGTGCTCGTCGCTGGCTCGGTGGTCATCGGGATATCCTCTACCCAGTCTCTTCGAGGCCAGAACCGTTTTATTTTCATGCTAAACACGAGCATCAGTGACACTATGACTGGCTTCTCGGTCTATTACCTCGGCATCTTCGACGTTCAGGAGGGCTATCCCTCAAGAAACGGAACATACTACATTTTGCCCTCATTTCTAGGTGTCAATGTGTTAACCTTCCTCTTCGCTCAGTTTGACCGTTACTTTGCAGTGTGCCATCCTTTCTTCTACAGTCGCTACATAACAAGATCTGTTGTCATTGTGGTTTGTACACTTTGCTGGATTTACACATACTCTATTGTCACGGTGCAGAACGTGGTTCCTATTTCAAAGGCGGCTCAAATAAACGCGTTTGGTGTAATGACTCTGCAGGTGATAGTTCTCACTAAAGTGCTGATGACATTTAAATTATATATCATAGCCAGGAATCAGGTGGAGCGTGAGGCGCCCAGTGTTGAGAGAGACAACAAAAAGGAGTCGCTGCACATCATTTTGTTCGTGGTCATTTGCTTCTTGGCTTTATGGTGTCCATCCTTTGTTAATATAATTGTCAGACAGTTGACGATAAAGGGCCTGAAGTTTCGGAATGAAGCCACTAACCCGTTCGCCATCATGGCACGCATGAACGCACTGGTCACTCCGGCTCTCTACATCTGGGCCAGTCCGGCGCTGCGGGAGGCGGTGTGGAGAACGGTGTGGCGGAGGGTTTGCCCCAGGCGTAAGGTAAGGTAAGAGTTGGTCAGTCAATGTTCCTAATTTTGTGGGAATAAGACATACAGTATAAAACATTTACTCTGACTCTGTCTCGCCCCAACCCTCCTTCTCTTTCAGAACTGGTTTTAAAATCGATGGATTGACAAACAATTAATGAGGCTGCCATCATGGCATCATATCATGAGGCTGAAATGGCACATGGTCACGTTTTTAAGCCACGTTTTCATAACAAAACGCAATTAAGATCTTGCATATTTTGCGTGGAAATTCAGGTGTGAAGTCGAGGAAATTCAGGTAGCCCCGCTACCACTGATGGCGCAGGTTCAGGACCAAGGTCAGCTCCGTATTGCTGTTGTTTACAATTGGGCCATAAAGGTTCGGTTTATATGGGGTAGACACTCAACAAAATAAAATGCTTCTGTAGTCTATTGTCCATTTTCTCTCTTGTTGTTTGAGTGGAATAAATACGGCTCTTATTTTCTGCTGTGGTTCCTCTCTTTGCTCTTCCCGATTCTGTCTTCGCTGACGGGGAAATACGGTATGTTGACATTTAAAACGACTCAGTAAATCCACTGAAAATTGCTGTGTGGAAAAATGTCTGCATGAAAATCTGTTGCAAACGACCCAAAACGGCTGGCTGGAGTAAACACTTGCAATGTTCAGACAATGAACTAAGATCGTTCCTTTCAGCCGCTGCATCTCCACCAGCTTGTAAACTTACCTGGATTTAAAATTTAATATATGGCTCGGTCATTGCTACTTCACAGCTTGGTTTAATTTGTCAGAACAAATTTTTATAGTTTAATTATTATAAAAGGCTTATATAAAATTGAATTAGTAGTCTAGTAGCAGGATACAAGACTTAAGTACGTTGCTGACAATTAAGAGCAAAAGAAGGAAACAGCACAAACACAGGCCTTTCCCGCGACAGATACTTTTTGGAGGACACGTAGTATGAATACGTCAGGGATGCAATCTTCCATGTTTATGTTTAAAAAAGGAAAACTGAAATGCAAATTCTAGCCTTTATAGCTCAATGAAAGAAAAAAGAAAATTAAAAAAGGTTCTTCAAGCTGTTGGACCAATATAACCCCCGATCACTGATAAGAAAAGAGAGATGCCTCATGGGGAAAGAATTCGTGATTACCTGAGCAGTGGCTTATCAACCGGCTATAAAGGGACAGGACACTTTAAAGCTGCATTACTGGAATGACGCTCCTCTCCAACATCACGGACTCTTTAGGAGTGCCTCTGTCGGTGACGTTCGACGCTCCTGTGGACTACTTCATCTTTATTTTTCAGATTTTATTCGCAACAACTGTTGTTCTTGTGGCCGGACCTGTAGTGATAGCCATCCTGGCTACAAAAGCGCTTCGCCTCCAAAACAGGTTTATTTTCATGCTGAACACCAGTATCACCGACACGCTGGTCGGGGTTTCAGGGTATTATATCGGCATATTTGATGTTAGTGAGGGATTTCCTTCAAGAAATGGAACGTTCAATATGTTACCTAGTCTTCTTGGGGTAAACTTGCTGACGTTTCTATTTGCACAGTTTGACCGATATGCTGTCATTTGTCATCCGTTCTTTTACGCGCGCTTTATCACCCGGAGAGTGGTTATTTGTGTAAACATCTATTGTTGGTTTCATGTCTACTTTATGACGACCATTCAAACTTTTTTGCCGCTTTCCAAAGCAATACAAACATATGCTTTAGGCAATATAAGCGTACAAATAATTGTTCTAATCAAAGTGGTCATGACTATTAAACTGTACCTTATTGCCAGATTCCAAATTGAAAGAGACCCTCCCAGCGCGGAGAAAGACAGGAAGAAGGAATCACTGAGGATCATAATATTTGTTGTCATAATCTTCTTGGTGTTGTGGACCCCATCTTTTGTTAATATCGCCCTCAGACTGTTGGCAGGACGAGGGGTGACATTTAGAAACGAGGCCACTAATGTTTTCGCCATCATGGCTCGTTTCAACGCTGTGTGCACACCGTCGGTGTACTTGTGGGGCAGTCCGGCTCTGAGAGAAGCCCTGGTGAGGACAGTGTGGGGCAGAGTGTGCCCGAGATGCAGAAAGAGGTACAAAGTTCATACTGCAATAAATGTGAAACGCTCCTTTCTTTCAGCAGCAAATCCGCAGTAAGCAGCTGTTAACCCGCTTCGTTCTCAGAGTCTCAGTCCTGCCCGAGAACTGGCAAAGGAATTGGCCGAGGAAGACTCTGATTGTGAAAAATGCAACAGACGACTCTGTCAGCACCTGCGAAGATTCAGTGACCGCTGATAAAAACATTCAAGGACTTTGTTTGCCACAGACATGTTGTCAGGTTGCCCCTCATCTTGCAGATAAGGAGGCTGCTGTTTTGAACTGTGGTGTAGTGCGTTGTATATGCGTCTGACTAATCCAGGGAAGCGTGGTCGTTGTACTTTTATAATAAGGCAATAACCTAATGCTAGAACAGCACATTTGAGTAATAGCCCAAATGTTTATTTTGATCGTTATGAAAGCCTTTAATTGCATTGTCAATTAAATTTCCCAGTTTGCACATTGCTTTGAGTTTCTTCATATCCTATTAGGTTGTACCATTTAGTTTATCCTTATTACTTTGTTGATTTAACTTAACATATTTCACAATATCAACTGCTTTGCATAATTATTGCACCTAATATGTTAAGCTCATTACAATAAATTCCAAGTTGATCTGATTCAAATTTTGCCATATTAATTTCCTTGCCTATTTAGCCAAGTTATCTTCAACATGTGTATAATGTTTTATTTCTGTCTTCAAGATGTTACACATGAAAACTTTGATAAACAGGAAATGAAAATCACAAAATTTGACTTATGAAGTTTCAGCTTAATAATACAACATTAAAGTCAAGGTACATAATTCCTTGCCTTAAAACTTTCAAGTTTTAATATTACAGTATTAAAACTATTACAGTACAGATATTACAGTAATACCCCTCAAGTCCTAACATGTATTGAACAAATGACCTGTGAATCAGAATGGGATCAAACCACAATATCAGGGCCAATACCATAAGACAGGAAGTACAACTAGTGCAAACATGTTTTTCTAAAAGTGCAACATTGAAAACTAAGCACCTGATATCCAGAACAGTAGCATGACAACCCAAAACCCATTTCATACTGCAAGCTGGTTTTTCAGAGTCTGATTTTTTGGTGCCAGCTGACTTTTACCCAGGTTGAGCATCACCTGTTGGACAAAGTAGAAAGTGTTTTTCATGTACTTGGGATAATCCAGGTGCAGGGCGTAAATCAGTCCAAAAAGGACGCAGAAGGCCTGAGGAAGGTTGGCGAGCTCATCCATCACCACAATCCCTTCCAAGACGATTCTCACTCTGGATGGGTTCAACTGAGGGTTTCCTTCATCAGTGCACCGGAGTTTGACTGTATGAGTCCTTGTCAGTTGCATCCTTACACAGAAAAAAAAAACAGATCAACAAGACACTATCAGATAAGCACTGCGTGGGCCACAATTATTGCCTTCAAATGTTAAGAATGAAAGGTCCCATAGAAAATAGAACTGTACACTGACAGAAAAGGGAAGTGAGGCACACTGCTAATGCAGGATAGGACGCCTAACACTAAGGGCCCGATTTACTAAGATCTGCAAAAAAAAAAAAAAACTAAACTGCGTGTTCATTGCACCTTTGGGTGGAGCATGTTTTGCAGGAGAAAACAAAGTGACAGCAAGCGCAGAATGAAATTTGATCTAACAGAATAAGAGGTGTTAGTTGAAGAGGCAAATAAACATTTGACTGAGCTGCAGAAATTTGAATATTATAAAGAAAAGAAAATATTACATTATTTTTGCCTCTCTCACTCCAAAGATGTAAATATCGGCATTCTCATTGTATTCTTTTCTTGTGTCTGTGTCTCCCCACCACCACAGCAACAGCAGACATCTGTGCGTAAACGCAGAGCGCTTCGTTGCACCTTGCTTTCAAGGGTATTAAATCCGCATGTGCCAAAAGCTTAATAAATCACACTGTGCGAGCTAAATTAATGTATATGCATTATCACCTCCCTGTATTCTCAGTAGAAACACCTCATACTGCAGATTAAGGCAAATATGCAGAATGGACAAGACGCACTATATTCCACCTTTGACAGAAGCAATCCTCAGCGCAGCCTGTTAGTAGATCAGTTTGCACAGTATTTTGCAGGCATTATCAAGTTCGCACACGTTTTAACAAACGTTTAGCAAATCAGGCCATAAGTGTTTCCTTTTCAGTTGTGCAGCCACAGCAAAATATTTCATGTTACTTGAGCACATTTTAAAAACATTTTTAAAGTCAAGTCTTGCAGCTGTAACATTTACAGCACAATCGTTTACTTATGGAGCAAGTCTTGAAGAAGGCAGAAGGATCATCTCCCGTATGAATACGTCAGGGATGCAATCTTCTATGTTTATGTTTAAAAAAGGAAAACTGAAATGCAAATTCTAGCCTTTATAGCTCAATGAAAGAAAAAAGAAAATTAAAAAAGGTTCTTCAAGCTGTTGGACCAATATAACCCCCGATCACTGATAAGAAAAGAGAGATGCCTCATGGGGAAAGAATTCGTGATTACCTGAGCAGTGGCTTATCAACCGGCTATAAAGGGACAGGACACTTTAAAGCTGCATTACTGGAATGACGCTCCTCTCCAACATCACGGACTCTTTAGGAGTGCCTCTGTCGGTGACGTTCGACGCTCCTGTGGACTACTTCATCTTTATTTTTCAGATTTTATTCGCAACAACTGTTGTTCTTGTGGCCGGACCTGTAGTGATAGCCATCCTGGCTACAAAAGCGCTTCGCCTCCAAAACAGGTTTATTTTCATGCTGAACACCAGTATCACCGACACGCTGGTCGGGGTTTCAGGGTATTATATCGGCATATTTGATGTTAGTGAGGGATTTCCTTCAAGAAATGGAACGTTCAATATGTTACCTAGTCTTCTTGGGGTAAACTTGCTGACGTTTCTATTTGCACAGTTTGACCGATATGCTGTCATTTGTCATCCGTTCTTTTACGCGCGCTTTATCACCCGGAGAGTGGTTATTTGTGTAAACATCTATTGTTGGTTTCATGTCTACTTTATGACGACCATTCAAACTTTTTTGCCGCTTTCCAAAGCAATACAAACATATGCTTTAGGCAATATAAGCGTACAAATAATTGTTCTAATCAAAGTGGTCATGACTATTAAACTGTACCTTATTGCCAGATTCCAAATTGAAAGAGACCCTCCCAGCGCGGAGAAAGACAGGAAGAAGGAATCACTGAGGATCATAATATTTGTTGTCATAATCTTCTTGGTGTTGTGGACCCCATCTTTTGTTAATATCGCCCTCAGACTGTTGGCAGGACGAGGGGTGACATTTAGAAACGAGGCCACTAATGTTTTCGCCATCATGGCTCGTTTCAACGCTGTGTGCACACCGTCGGTGTACTTGTGGGGCAGTCCGGCTCTGAGAGAAGCCCTGGTGAGGACAGTGTGGGGCAGAGTGTGCCCGAGATGCAGAAAGAGGTACAAAGTTCATACTGCAATAAATGTGAAACGCTCCTTTCTTTCAGCAGCAAATCCGCAGTAAGCAGCTGTTAACCCGCTTCGTTCTCAGAGTCTCAGTCCTGCCCGAGAACTGGCAAAGGAATTGGCCGAGGAAGACTCTGATTGTGAAAAATGCAACAGACGACTCTGTCAGCACCTGCGAAGATTCAGTGACCGCTGATAAAAACATTCAAGGACTTTGTTTGCCACAGACATGTTGTCAGGTTGCCCCTCATCTTGCAGATAAGGAGGCTGCAGTTTTGAACTGTGGTGTAGTGCGTTGTATATGCACTGTTCGATTTTACGGTGGCACGTTAATAATGTTACAGTAAACTTAGGCTGTGCATTTTGAATTAAATTTTTGAGCTCAAACAGACCTAATGGACTATTTGACAGTACATTATTTAGTGTTAATTAAATACGAGGAGAATATTGGTCGCTCACTTGTCTCTAAAATGTCATTATCTTGTGCGTTTTTGTAAGCCCAATGAGTTAGTGCTAAACCTATGGAACACAAAAATTAGACAATGTGAACGAACGCACTTTTCCTATTGACACGCACTGTACGAAGAGAGCGAGATTCGTTAAGGTTGGGCTCAGTGTATTATCATTATCATTATCATTATTATTATTAGTATTATGCACTGGCTACAAAATAAATTATTTCTAGGTCCTCAAAATACGGGTTTAGAGTCAAACTGTTTTCTAAGCCTAAAAGTGAAAGATAAATGTTCTATAAACGTTTAGGCACTCTTTCACCAAATCTGAACAAAGATTCATTGTGCAGGGAAACACGTTTCCATACTGTGTATATGACAATAAACATTTGGAATCTTGAAGACAGCGCCACACTTAACCTCTAGCTTCTGACTATTTGAGGGAAGCGTTGTACTTTTATAATAAGACAATAGCCTAATGCTAGAACAGCACATTTGAGAATAGCACAAATTTTTATTCGAGTTTAATTGGAAAGCCTTTAATTCCATTCTCGTCAACCGAAGTAATTTCCCCCAGTTTGCACATGGCTTTGAGATTCTTCGTAGCCTATTGGGTTGTACCATTAGTTTATCCTTCAGTATTCATTCAATTTATTGTGTTTATTCTACTTTTATTCTATTTTAGTTTGTTAAATGTTACGGACATTCTACATTAGGTGAGGGAGAAACAGTATTTCGATTTTTCTGTATGTTCTGCACATATAGTGAATTGACAATAAAAAAATCTTTGACCTTTCCCCCAGAATAGAGGTAAGGTGACGAGAGTGGCGTTGATAAGCAAAGTAAGGCCCGCACATTAACAGTTTATTCAAATGGAAACTAAACATATTTTGAATTGTTTTCGTTTATATTCAATAACAACCAACAATTCTGTGCAACGAATAAACACTTGTTTTTAACTTTACTTGGCCTCAGATGAACGGGAGTCCGTGTATCTGAGGACCTCTCCTGGTCACCCAGCATCATAGCGACTGTGAAAAGGAAGCTGCTGGTACCAGGGCTGCACTGCAGCAGCAAAAGGTCTCTGCAAAGAGTAGTCAACTCTGCCCCTCCGCCCACTTGGGGTTTTTAGGATTAAAAGAATGAAAGGGATTCCTCAAAGGACACCAAACCATGCTTTACTTACACAAAGTACAAAGGATCAGTCAAATATGTATGTCTGGTGTTTTCTTTCCCAATCTGTCATAAAGCACCAATGCAAGATCCAATTTGAAACATTTTTGTTTAGAATGGGGGACAGTTAGGTGTAAGTGCTATAACTGCTCCATCTTCAGTCAATATTCCCTGAAAGGAAACATGTAAATCTGCACAGAACTAAAATGAACGCAATTGTAACAAGAGCTTTAGTAATTGGATTTCTCTCAGGGTTATGAAGAATTGATATTTGTGCATTCACAAGAAGGCAAAAGACCTACAACAAAAATTACAAAGATGGTATCATCTGGGAAGATGCAACTTGCACAAGTCAACTTTTATCTGTATAGCCCAAAATCAGAAATCACACATTTTCCACAAGGAGAAGCAGCACTCATTGCACAAGGTGTTATCACCAAAGTAAAGCCTTGTGTAGAGAGAGAACATCTTCCAGGGTAAACGAGCCTTTTGCGAAACTTGTGATACTTCATCTTTTAGATTTCTTGTTTGGTATGTTTTCATTTTTCTGCTGTACAAATTTAATTAAAGAATCTTACTGCCTACCTTGTACATTATACTTAATAAACCTCAGTAATGTTCCACAGAATATCCAAGATGTTGTCACTGATCATCTGGAGTGCTCCTTGCTGCATGGTGCTCAGTCCTGCCAGCAATGTAAAAGTGCAGTACACCGGTATACCCTCCTGCTTCTGTTTTTGGCGGAGACTCTCCTTTTCTTCTAACATGTTACTACCATATACACTGCCTGGCCTATGTTATGTTCAGAGGCGTTCCTAATATTCTGACCCTCTCATCTATGTAGCTGGGGAGAACAAAAATATAGAGACACCTCTGAATATAATGTAGTCCAGTACAACACCATCTTCAAATGTGACCTCAATAATAAACAGATAATTGAATGTATACATTTAAAGACAATTTCACCAAAATCTTAAACATTTTGAGCTTCATAGACACAGATGTCAAGGCGGAAGAGCTGCATTGAATTGCATACAGCTCTACAGGTGTGAATATTAAAGTGGCCAGGCAGCATAGCTTACAACCTTCAGACAATTTTACTGACACTGAATGTATAGAATAGCTGGCTGACTGGGATAGTTGTTGGGACTGTGATGTAAGGTCCTAAATTAGGGGAGAAAAGTAATGTTTTCTGCAGAGCAGTTCAGGTATTACAGGACCTTCTATTGCCCAACACTGCTCAGAGCATCACAATAATTGTCCTCCAGGTTACTGTGGGCATGAACCATAACCATATTCTCTGTAGCACTGAACTATTGTCATATATTGCATGTTGCCATTTTTAAAAAAGGCTACTTGTCAAATTGCCTTTTTCATTATTTGTATTCTGCCAATATCATTGTGTCAGTCTTGTTTATCCTAACTGTCACATTTGTCTGGGCCAAGAATGGTGACGATGCAAACATAATATTGTAAATGCAAAGCAATGAAAGACAAAGGGTTATAGTAGTCAAGTGGATCAAATGTGCCTTTAAAGCCTTTAAAGTTGCACATGTGCACCATATAAAGAAAATAAATGGCACATTTGCAAAATGTTTCATTTAATATTTATTACCATGAGTAAAACAATGTTCATGTTTCTGATCATAGTTTCATGTCGTTAATGTTCATGCAGAAAAAAGGAACTTATTTCTATTTTTACAGTGAGACATCCCCAATATGCTGTACTGTATGTCTGGGCTCTACTGAAAGACATGTACAGTGATTAAAGCCAGTTGCTAAGTATTCCAACATTCAGCTGAGCACCGAGAATAATCATGCTCTTTTCTTGTTACCTGGTACAACGGCTCTAACAAAGAGGCTTGCAAAACCCGCCTTTGGCTAATCATGTGTGTTAATTTTACTTGTTCACCACTCATCGGTGTGAATTTGTTTAACCACCATAAAAAAAAATCCCCTTCGAGGCTTATTCACTGATGACAGGATATAATGTGATGACAAAATGTTCAAGTTGTGGGTGTGTGCCATTTCTACCACAGTGTCCATGGTGGCTGCTTGAGTGGGAACGAGGCCAAGGAGGAAATATTGACAGGGATGGAGATAACAGCCCACGGCAGCGCTTGTCTCTGAAGGGATCGTCTGATCATCATCCTAGAACCCATGGAAACGGGGTGTGGGTGGAGATCAATAATGAATATTTACTTTTTTATGCTTATATAAATAAAAGTGGA
>NW_018127900.1:3253764-3326429 GCF_001952655.1 Monopterus albus
AGCAGGAATAGAGCAGGTATGCTTGGTTTGACAGTGCTTCCATCAGTGATCATATCAAGATATTGACTGTCATTATCTTCTGCATTATCAGCAATCAGAACAGCTTTGCCTCCTGCTTCCTCCACATGTCGGGCCTTTTGTACAAAAGAGCAACTTCTGGAGAGCACACAAACACAGAGAAAGGAATGAGGAACTACTCTCACTACAACTGAGTCTTTGACACCCAACAAACTGTTTCATAAGAGCAGTCTGACATGTGCATAGTTTGCAAGAAAACATTCAAAAAGTGTTCGGTTTACTACAAGTTGAAGAGGCATAATTTGACATGCAAATCACCTATACATACAAACCCTTTGTATGACAAATGATTTACAGTGAATATTCAACATTTGACAGAAGCCAGACTAACAGCTCACTGTTCAAATAACTCTACAACTGAGAAAAAAAAACACACTTAGGGTTATGAGGGTATAGTGAAAGTCAATATCACATGTTTGCCCAGCAGTGTCCAACCCAAGTAAAACTCAATTTATAGAATGTGGTTGTGCAGTCAGGTCTGTTAAACTGTGCTGACCCTTATATGTTAAACGTTTTTTCAGTTATTGCTGTTTGGGCAAGAACCAAGCTCATAGGAACAGGGCCATGATGCTCCCAGCTACATTTTGTGATGTACAGTGGTCCGTAGAGATGTTTTCCCATAAACAACCATTACAAAGAAAGAGCCGTACAAGAATGAAGAAAATTTACTAAGCATGCATTGTAAATATCGATCAGAGTTTAGTTGTAGGTCCAGTGTGAATTTAAGATGTCATGCAAAACCATATCAGCATTTTATTTTGTGCCAGTCATGAGTTCATGTCCATTTAAGATAGAAAAACTCTCATGTGCATACACTAAGCATCCAAAAACATGTTTTTTCAATGTATGTGCTCAGTGAGCAACTTTGATTGGAATGAATGGATATTGCATTGAACTGCCATCAGGCTCAACACATCCATGATATGAATAGGATACTTTAGTGAGAGTAGATTTGCCTTTTAAATTATTTATTTTATTCTACTGGTAAGATATAAGTTGTATGTACAATACAGCATTTCAACCTGTTCTCTGAAGGCTGTGATAGTACAGTCAAGAATAACATCACACCTAAGCTTTTGCCAACTGCCTTACTAACAGTCTACTCAAATATCTTCCTTTCTGACAGCCATACTTCTAAAACTCAAGCTTACAGTTCCAGTTTCCCACTACTGGCTTGTGTTGACATCCTCTATGGTTTATACTGGTGGAGCTGTAGGTACTATGAGATGTGTGCATACCCCCTTTCCACCAGGATTACTTGTCCCCGGATGGTGTCTCTGTCCGTTAGGTCTGAGCAGCCATCTGCTGGGTTTGCAGGCACCAGAAAAATCTCATCATAAGATGACGTCTTGCAACCAAAGGACAGACAATGAATTAGCTTAAAGGGTGAGTGTACATACTGTATGTGTCTAACGGTTGGCTGTCTTTTGGGCAACAGATAAAATACATACGAGGACTGAGTACTTACAAAATCTCCTCCAAAATCTTTAGCAGGTGCTGCACTGAAGATGTACCCTATCTCCTCTGGACTGATAACCCGGAAATAGAGTAGTTCATTGACTCCAAGACCTGAAGCGATCCAGAAAACACTGAGGCTACCACGAATAGCTTAACGTTACCTCAGATATATGAGGAACTGCATCATCAATATGACGTTAGTGTTGGTAACCATAGCAGCTGAGTGACATGGGCTTGAAAGTCACAAGATACACAGTAGGCTAGACATCATGACTAGACATGTGACTTAATGTGTGACTAATCGTGACGGATAAGTCACAACAGCTATAGTATGCTTCTGAAACCCGAGCCGTTAGCTAAATTAGCAGTTAGCATTTGAAACTTGCCTTTTCTTCTCACCTGACATGCGACTGAGCTGCATGAAAACACTCCAGATGTATAAAACTAAAGCCTTCGTGCAAATAAACTTTGCCATGTTCCAAGACATTGGTAGAGCTCCTCAACGTTACATAGTCGAGACTTCACTGCGGTTTGTATTTCACAGCGGTCTTTGGTCGACATATAGTAACGCTAGCGCTGCCATGGACGTAGTTAGCAACCATATCCGCGCTTCCTCTCGTGCGCATGCGTATGTTGTAAAGCCTAATTAATCTGCTACAGCACTAGGCCCCGCCCCACCCCCCATCTATAAACTAGCCTATAACAAAGCTCTGTGGAGTACTCGATTTGGCACTAGTCCCACTTGGTGCCTCTCAGTCTTTCTGCGAAAGATAATTAACCCAGTGTTTATTTAAGATTAGGCTATGGTATTTCAAAGACTCTTCTAACCATCTAAGTAAAAATAAAAATATTCAGTCAGGTACAAACCAATTGACTCACATAAATGTTTATCAAATTGCCATTGTGTAATAGGTGGGTTCAGTGGTTAATTGTAACAATAAAGGAGACAGTCATTAAATTGTCATTGAATTAAAAGGGCATTTATCCTGACTTTGAAATATCATGTGTAAAAAGGAGGGAATGGCTTGCATTTTTATTTCTCATGAGATTTGTTTGGTCATTTTAATGAAATGCTATTTGAAAAAAGCGTATTACTTTTATTAATTTGTTTAACAATAAAATTCCCACTACATTTCAGTTTTCTACAGCTGTTAAGAAATGAATGATAGTGATAGTTTCTCTGAATTCACCTTTCAAACAAAGAAATGCATAACAATAGCAATGAAATGAAAAACAGACAGCTTTAATAAAAGTTTTAATAAAAAACAATCAATCATTATAACCCTAATAAAAGTAT
Organism: Monopterus albus; assembly: GCF_001952655.1. Classification (NCBI taxonomy): domain Eukaryota; kingdom Metazoa; phylum Chordata; class Actinopteri; order Synbranchiformes; family Synbranchidae; genus Monopterus; species Monopterus albus. The sequence goes on from NW_018127900.1 coordinate 3,256,598, forward strand.
ATTGCATGATAGCCAAAGGTAGCATCAGCTTTAAGTACTTGTATTAAAAAATGGCAACTGAGTTTAATTCACAGAACAATACATGCAACCTAATGCCTTACCTTGTAGAAATTAAGTTTAAAATACTCACCATCCCCAAAAGCTAAATTTTTATTCAATTAAACAAAAGGTACAATGTAATACAAGAGGTGTTTGTATACAAGAACAATCTCAGCTGCAATGCATCTTTTCATTTGACATCTTTTTAAGATTGTTGGCTCCTTTTGGCATCTTTGTTCCTTTTTTTCAACCTTCTCTTTTTGCAGTCATCCAAGGATCCAGGTGGCAACTCTGGACAGCAATATTTTGTTTTGTTTTTGCATTTGCAAAGCTTACGTCGATTCGTTCTTACCTGTAATGAGTTAATGACAGATCAGGGTTTTAAAGTTGAATAAGGAACCAACTTTAATGTGTCTATGAATATCTGAAAGTCTCAGTTAATGGCCATTTTAAGTGCCATGTACACCTCATACATCTCTCTATATATTAGTACAATACAACATACAATCAATGCAAATGCATCAGTTTCTGTATAATGGTGTCATATACTGCTCAAAACTCAAGCCAAGTAAGCTGTATCATCAATTTGTCCTCTTCTTGATGAGCTGTCATCAAAAACATAGGTTTTACTTTTTCAAGGTAGGGGAATATTTAAACTAGTGTTGCATTTTGTTGGTGATTCAGCATGTCTAATAAAGTTTAAATGAAAATTATATGGCAAAAATGACCTGCTAATGTGACAATTGTATATACTATAAAGGAAAAGAATGAAAATATGGATAGAAACACAGACTTTAGATGGCAAATGACGGCATAATAGGCTTCATTTGTCATCTATTACAAATTGGGCTTTGAAAGTATATGCAACTATAATAAACGTTTACTGCATTTTGCTATTTGTTAGCTATAGTTGATGGCTTAGAGGATCTGTATTGTTTGCACAAGCTAATCACTGATAACAATGACATGTCATCTGAAAATAGGGGCATTTTACAATAGCTGACAACCACAGAGAAAGATTTTCTCATTGTTTGCTTTACTGTCTTAGTTGGAAAAAAACCTTCATTTTTATTTGTTCCTCTACTTAAAAAAATGTTTGATAACATTATTGTAGTTTTGTAACCCACATAATTGTGATTAGTAACTAAAAGTATAGCATCTAATTTTGCCTGGGATTATCTTAGTTTTACAATAAAATGGCATTTCCTATTTGAAATAGTTAGTTTTCCAATGAAACTCCATTACATATTAGTTTCACACAAGTGAACTCAGAAAGTTGCTTTGACCTCAGTTCAATATTAAGAAAAGCTTACGTCGAACTGACCATTACTCAGTTCAATATTAAGAAACACACACTCACTGACTAATCTCTCCCAATATTTTTTCCACCCTCATTTTCATAAAGTACAAATGTAACATTGTAGGGAGTTTTTGTTTGCACGTCAGTAGGTGTACACATGTCATGAGCAACATATACAGTATATGAAGAAAGAACATCTATAAGGAAGGAAGCACAAAGCTCTTTTAATAGCCATTTGTTTTGCACAGAGCTAAACCACCAAAACACCCACACCCCTTCACAGTAGTAACAGACAAAAATGAAATGTGTAAAAGTCTGTCTAATGTGGAACTGGACTCCTCTTGTTGAAATGCAAATTTAACTCCTGATGCATGTTAAATTATGTGCTATGTAGACTTTGTTCAATTTTAATGCCAAGAATTCCTAAATGACTAGACCCAATTTGTGAGATTTGATTCCATAGAAGCCCAACTGGTAGATACAGCTTCATATTGAAGTGGAGAAATGCGCTGTGCATAGTAAGCTGGGAGGTAAGAGTGACCATACCAATGTCTACCATATATATATATATATATTTCCTACTTCCAGTATTAAAGTTATCAGACCCCAGACTGACTTGGGAAAGGTAGTGCCTTAGTTAGCAAGAAATACTTTCCTTAAAAATGTTTTCGCATTACATCAATGATGGTGTTTGATTTATGTTATGTATTATTTAAAATAAATAATAAATATACAAAACACAAAAAAAATATATAAAAATTGGCATAAATAAAGTGTGCTCTAATAATCTTCTATCATAAAACAAAACTCTTGACATATTAATGAGCTTCAGTTGAGTGCTGTGTTATCTCTTGGCCAATGGGAGACAACCAGAACACACAGTGAAAAATAATAGGTGAAAGGACATGAGAGGACATTGTAGACATAAAAGAATAAGAAAAGAGCAGGAGCAGACAGTATTGCATTCAAATAATGTCAGTGGGTTACATTTTTCCAGGAACTCCACTGGCTCCAGGCTGAGCGCACCAGCGAGTCTCTGGAGCGAACTCTCAGCTTGCTGATCTTCTTCGGAATCAGGGCGGACGAAGAACGTTCAATCTAAAGTCAGACAATAAAAAAGAACACAAATAAGAAAACAAAGTGCAATACAGAGAATGATACGCATAAAGACATCACCAGACATTGTTTCACTGCAAGCTCCATACCGTGCCGTCATCTTTGAACACATATTCAATCTCATGCTCCAGACTGAAGAAGCTGTGAGGGGTTGACCAACTGGACGGTGCATTGATGGTCACATTCAGGTACTGCTCCTCCTCCTGACATTTGACAATCTGGGGACTGTCTGGTTGGACTGGCCAGGGGAAAAACAGAGTTAGAGTGTTACCAAGGAATCATAAAGGTGTATAATTATTTTGCTGCTATTTACTGATGGCTTTTTTGCATGGCTTTTTACATTTGACTTCTATACTTCTTGGCACTTGAATTTTAATGTTGCATTTTCAAGTTGTCACAGTTGTTTTTGTAGCTGTTAACAATTAAATTACTAATTTTACATGGACATCAATATAGATGTAGTCATTGTTAGTATAACTACACCATCAGAAAGTTATTTTAATGAATACTGTACTTTTGTACTTTGTGAACAACTTTTTGATTTTTGCAAATGATACTCTTTACTTCAAACATTGATAACCTTCTGTAGAATGCTCAGTTTCACTCATCTTACTAATGTCTCGCAGATAAAATCTCTTGGTTCTCCTGAGGATCCCAAAATCAGCAATGGCCTCAACCGTGAGTTCGAGCATGGTGCTTTCCTCAGCGTAGGGTGAGGTGGAGTGGGACAGCTCAAACTGGAATCCCCCATCACTGCCACTGACCCACTGACATGACTTCTCACCTTTATTGCTGCACAGACAAACAGTAAAACAAGACAGTAAGTGAAATATATACAGTAAGTGAGAATGGTACCATTCTGTCTGCTTGTTTGTCTGTGTCAACACACTGTAAACACACTATAATAGTTTGGCCTTTTTATTGTACTCTATCTGTATTTACCAGTCATGGCCCAGTCCAAGGCGCACTGCTGTGTATCCAGTGGAGGTCCACGTACAACTGAACATACAGCCATAGGAATTTGCTCGGCAACTTATGAGAGAATCTATAAAAACAGACAATGTGGGTAAATGCAAGTGTAATAGAAACTTCGTCTCACCAAAAAATGAAGAGAAAACATTGCTGAGTGTAATACATTTATGCTGGAAGTGCATTATAGTATAAATAGTTTAGTATGGTAACTTTCAGTCTCATCCTCTAGAGAAATATTATATGCATCCAGAGTTTCATGACTTAAAGAGGCCTTGTCAGTGCTAAGTTTGGATATAGTATAAGATCTCACCTAACTCGTCTCCCTCAACCTCCAGCAGCAGATAGGTTGATGATAACTTTTCTTCCCCTCTCCAGCAGCTGTATTCCCCCATCATGGGTGTACCTACATCTGACACAATCAGATCTTGACCGACCCGCTGCAAGCTGTCCTTAAAAAAACCATCCTTTATCATTCTGTTACGAAACCTCCATGTCACATTTTCGTCGGTCCTTGTACCACAGGTTAGGGTAACTGGATTGTCATCATTCAATTTTGCCACCACAACTACACAAACATGGATACAGGCAGGTACACACATAGGGACATGCACAAAAACATATATATTAACATGTTAGAACCACTGAAGACATGGAAAAATTCTTATTAGAAAAATATGTGGAACATAAATAAGACAATTTACAATTTTCTGGAAAAGAGTTGAGTCCATTTGCTCCTGTGAGACTGGTAAACAGAATCCCAAATATCCACAGTGACAAATTCTACAGCAGGAGGAGAAATATTTGAAAGTTACTGAAAATAATCCATTACTTGCATAAAAATTAAGTTATGATTTGTGAGTGATTAGCCATCATTAGTTAAGAAAGAAAATAAAAACCTGTTCATAGGAGATTTCAAAGCTGAATACTTTTATTTAAGAAAATATTTTGGAAAATGACTAGAATAGTAATGTAGGTAATCTACTACCTATTCTAACATTTACTATATACAATCAAAAGCCACATAATAGACCAGACTAGATAATAAGTGTAATTTTAAAAAGAAATAAGCATCTAATTCCTTGCTATGATCTCTGTTCCCTGTTATTTCTTACCATCTGGATAATGTTAGATGTCAATAGTAATCAAGAGCAGAAGTTCAGTCGTAGTATTTCGGATGACTGTATTCAACTGCCCTCTAGGCCTATTTTTATATGGTTGCACACAGCATGCATCATCAGTACCGACATCATGGCACCTCTGGAGGTGAGACAGAAATTCATCAATATAGCACACTAGTAAGACCCTATTAACAGAGCTGGCTGCACGGTGGTGTATTTCCTCTATACTGTTTTGCATGTCAAATCTGTGTTTAAAAAAAAAAACGGTAAGTTCCGAATAAGGGACTGAGAGATAGAGATAAGAAGTGTTAAGTGTGGGTGTTCACTGTAGTGGGGGATTACCGTTTAAGATAAAATACTGCAGAATATAGTATCTGACAAAAAGTCAATCTGAGAAACGCAACTAAAATCACACAAAACAGACACACTACGACATATATGCACATTTGATCTTCTGTCTTTATGAGAACTAAATATTTATTTTAAGGTGTATCCACTTTGTCTAAGCCTTTAAAAAAGTTCGCTTCAAATTAACATAATACCAAAGGAATACATACATGGAATAGATAGATATGTTATTATTCTATTTAGCTGTACAGTTTAATTTATGCCATCTAAAGATGATAGATTCTTCTACAAGAGACCAGCTGAAACAACTAGTTCAACTAACAGTTTTAAATCATGAAATTATTTCTGAGGTAAAATGCCAAAAATGTAAGTAGCCTCTTTGTTGTTTTTCCAATGAAAGCAAATTCATATGTTTAGTTATAGGATTGTTTGTTGCACAGGAATGAATGAGTATGGCTCTGGGAAACTGTGATCTATCTTGTCACACTTTACAGAGCTGTCAGATTAGTCTATAATAAAAACCATCATTATTTGCAGCCTTACATGACAGACTGTGCATAAGACATGCATTAATGATATTATTACTTTGATATTAAATCTAATTCTTAGTATAATACAGACCTTTTATATCTCAGAAATAACCAGTATTTTGCCCCATCCATCCACCTATGCACACACACACACCTTCACACACAGAACCATAAGAAGACATTTACAAAGAACATATTTTGCACATGTTTTTCCTCACACATATATAAATTATCTGATGCCATCAGGTGTTAAACTCTGCCTGAAAGAATTCCATAGTAAAAAAGCCTTGCAGTTCATGTTAGTATTTGGTGGTACAAGTCTCAGTCCTCTTAGAGTTTAGTTAAGGGTATCATACTGTATATTTAATAGAATTTACCACACATGGTGTAGCATGCATAAAGCAACCACGCTGCTGACCTAAAATTTCTGTGAAATCTGCCTGTGGTCACATGAACAAAAATTCAGGTTTCAGTTCTTCAAAAGTAAAAATGCGACGCAGCATTAGTCAGAGAGAAGACATCAATGCACTTGAAAAATCTCTCTGCGTAACTACAGTGATTGTGGTAAATGGTCACATTACTAATAATAATTTTTAACTACAAAAAGGTCTATGTTCACATCTAACAATTAATTATCACACCGTTCTAGAATTAAATACAGAGCATGTAAATGTAGTTGATCAACGTGTCATACATGCAGCACATGTTGCTGATGCTGACCTCTACAGTGGTCTGGGCCACGCAGGGAGACGACTGTGCTTGGTGGTAAGCATATTAAATAAAGTTTTACCACTGAACTAAAACAGAACTAAACAAGTAATGTGTTTATACTATAAACTGCTAATTTATAAAAGCTTAGTTTCATTTCTTTCTTTTTTTTACATTCTGTAGTATTTTTACATCATGAAGTTCAGACAGTTTTAAGTCACTCAACTTCTTTTTTCTGCTTAATCAGATGATTAAGTGTGAACACCGAGAGAGCCTCAGCCCATTCTGTGTTAGTTGGATATGAATTCACCAGCTGAAAATAGCGGTTTATACACAAGTCAGTACTGTGCCACGATCACTGCAGTCCAGCCAATGGAATAACCCATCAAGGCCTTCCAAGAAAAGGGTCAGTAGCAGTTTCAGTTTCCACTCTACAAAAACTACATTTAATCACTGCCACTTGCCACATGTACGAAGAAATGATTATCTCAGAGCAGATGACTGTTGGTGCCCCTGATTCAGAGAACCCTTGAACTCTTTCGTACAAGAAAGTCAAATTTTATTGTTTAACTTCCCTGGCTGAACAAACTGAGTATCACAGATAGGTACTCAGCTGGCAGTTTATTAGATACACCCATCTAAGAATTATGCAGCCTAATACAGTGGTCCTGCATTTAATCCTCCCTTCATGAAGGTGATGATGTTCATTTTATGTAGGAGTGTCTTAGAGAGGTGTTGATTAAACTGTATGGTCATTTTGGAAGATGTAGTTTGTGCTTCTATTCGGCTATACACCATAGCGCATTAAGGTGTTTTTGTTATTTAGCATAGCCTTGTTGATATTAATGGGGTAGACAAAATAATAGAAATCCCTGTAAATACACTGCAGTACAATTTAATGGCAACACAAACTACATCTTGAAAATGATCAGTGGAACCGACATCTCCTCAAAGCAATTTGAACATCCATCCATCCATCCATCTTCGCCCGCTTTATCCACAACCGGCTCGCAGGGGGCAGTAGGCCTCCCAGACTTCCCTCTCCCCACACACCTCCTCTAGCTCCTCAGGAGGGACCCCAAGTTACACCCATGCCAGCCGGCAGGCAGTCTCTCCAACGTGTCCTTGGTCTGCCCTGAGGCCTTCTCCCAAAGGGACATGCCTGGAATACCTCCCCAGGGAGGTGTCCAGGGGGCATCCTAAACAGGTGCCCGAGCCACCTCAACTGGTTCCGCTCAACATGGAGGAGCAGTGGCTCTACTCCAAGCTGCTCATGGGTGACTGAGCTCTGCACCCTATCCCTAAGGGTGCGCCTAGCCACTCTCAGGAGGAAACTCAGTTTTTGCCATGGTGACGACCAGAGCGGCATCCCGCTTGGCCTGTCGGTACCTGCCAGCAGCTTCAGGAATCCCATGAGTCAACCAGGCCCGATAGAGCTCCTTCTTCAGCTTGACAACATGCCTTACTTGCGGTGTCCACCACTGTGTTTGGGGATTGTCGCCCCGACAGGCACTGTAGACCTTATGGCCACAGCTCCCAGCAGCTTCCCTGACAATGGAGGTGTGGAACATGGTCCATTCGGACTCAATGTCCCCAGTCTCTGTCAGACCTCTCTGACCGGGGCCTCCACCAAAGATGTTCCCAACAGACCCTCACTATATGCTTGGGCCTGCCAGGTCTGTCCAGCTTTTTCCCCACCACCACAATTTGAACAGGTAATGAATATAACCACCTACCTGAATGCAGGATTTATTGGAGGACGGTTGTGTTAAACTGCATTAGTTTTAGCTTGGTGTACCACCAGAGCTTTGGAAATTTATAGATTTGGGGAAAACCTACAAGGTACTGAGCCTAAAAATTTGTTGAGCACCCTAGATGGAAAATTAACAACAGTTCCTTTTTCATAATCTTCATTGCAAAACTCTGTCAGTTCATTTTCCAGTGAAGGTATATGAGAAATAGGATTTTGTTTTTTCTTAGGTAATCACTAATGTCCCAGATATACATTTTTGAAATGGCTGACTAAAGTGCTCTGGCACCTGTGATTACACAGCATGAAAAACTAAGAAAAAGTGTTAAGTGGGCATCATAAAGAGGGGAGGCTGCACACAATGATACTGAGTAGGATACAGTACATCTACTGTACATAATCTACACTGGATGATATTTCTGTAATTTTTCAGCCTTCAGTATCATTGTACAGATGTTTGCAGTTTAACCAATGCTCCTGTAAACACAGGATTCCTAATGGCACTTCACATTTAACTGCAATCGTCTCTCACTTTCACATTTAAGATAACATTGCGTTTTGTACTCTGAAGAGACTAACATTTGCATGCACACATCAGTGCTGCTATGATCACGGGTCCAGTGTAGCCCTACACTTACAAACATGCTGCTTTTGCTGCACAGCCAGTAATGACAAGAAACTTTAAAAGGCTGAATATAATAAAACCAACAAAATAAATGTGATTTTCTATTTTATGATCAAATAACTGGTGGAGCATTAAAAAATGAGAAATTTAAATGTATTCTTTATTACATGATTAATTCCACTAATACATTTTCGATGTGAGGGCATCATGATGTAGAGGAGGCAGCGTGACAAAGAGAAAGGTTTGCACCTTCCACTGAATTAAATAATGTCACCTGAACAGCAGAACAAGGCAAATCAGACAAAATGGTAGGTAACAACTGCCAAAAAAGTCCATTTTAATTGTTTTAGCTCAACTGTAAAGGTTACAATTAAAAAAGCAACTTTTTTGTGGAGCCACACACCAAGATGAACATCTACAAAACGCTGCTGTGTCAAAGTACGGTGAGTCGAGAGGAACCTTAAAATGTTCGCTGGTGTTTGCTAGTCTGCCTCATTCTTTGAAGCTTCATCAAAGTTTTCAACAAGATCTAAAAATGAAAACAGAAGGGTCAAAAGAGGTGAAGGACAAAAACACAATAACAGAAAGAAAATGTCTCAATGAGCATAAAATTAATCCAACATATATATAAAACTTAATTACTAAATATTAATATAGCCAAAAATATCAGGCCTTTGACTCAAGTCATAGATTTGTTCAGTGAGAAAAGCTTGTTTTCTATTCTTATACACACATCCAGATAAAATAAGACTCAAGCTATGTTCACATTACAAACTGTAATGCTCATTTCCAATCTTTCTGTGTTGATGGTTCACGTTCATGTATCTGCTCAGCTACAACATATTCCTTCCAATTTGGCTCAATCAGACACTTAACCATAAATCCCCAACAAATGTCCCTGTATCTTGCTGCTGTTTTCCCCTCCATGTCTGTGAGGCAGCACACTGACTGATGACGTTCTGACAGCCTTTGCATAACCAAATATCAGATATGAACAAGAGCTAGGACCACCACTGGAAATGGCCCCAATCTGATTAAAAACAAATATCTTATTTGACTTGTTCACAGATTTGAATTACTTCAGCAGGTATTGTGAATGCATCATAAACTTATTAGACTACTAAGATCACATATGTTTCATGCGATTAATCATAAATGCAAATACCTAGGTCAACTTGTTGTGATCTGTTAATGAGTTATTTTAATGTTAGTCTATTGCATCATCAATACAAATCTTTGTTGTAAAAGGGCATATGTAAATTTGCTTACCTGGAACCTCATCATCTTCCTCTTCAGCAGCAACCATGGGGGTTTTGTTGTCTCCAGCTACGAGGTGAAAGAACCACAGTTCATTTTTGACAGACAGCACACAAAGCTGATACATGCAAACAGATCAGTAAAGGACGTTGTGGGTACCTGGTTTGGGCAGGGTCTCTGCTAATCTCCTGAGGCTGGTAAGACTGTCGGCACCCAGCTGGTTTAGGATTCCTGGGAGCATTTCTGTGAGCTGCTTGTTCTCAGCATGCCCTGTGATCGTAAAAGTGTTGGCAGCCAAGGACGCCTGAACTTTTGGGTTATTGAAATGGATCACTGTCCCCTGGTTAGTGAACATATTCACCTACAGTGAAACACAAAAGAAGGAACAAAGAGAAAGATAAAGATAGGCGGTTGAGGTCACTGCCAAAGAGGATGATCCAACAGCTGGGAAAATTTGGTGCCTAAACACCATTTTCAACAATGGATAAACTGAAACCTTAACTTTAAAATAAACAATTCTTTTATATCCTGTTGTTAATTTAGCTCATGCTGACTAGACAAAAACCGGTCACCAAATCAATGATGCACCACCATGCTTACAAACAAAATGTTTACAGCTTACATACATTTTTAGATCTAAAATAACACTGTGGAGAAATCATTGTAAGCTGTCAGTCAAGACATAAGACTTGAAGAATTTGTAGTTTGGAATGTTATTTTAAATTAAATTAATTTGTTTATATAGAGCTTTACAAAGCAGAAGATAACACACACACACACACACACACACACAAACTAACAAAAAGGAAAATAAACTAAAATTACACAAATTTGAAACCAAAGACTGTAAGCATCTATAAAACTTTACAATAAAAATGTGTCAAAGTACACACAGAATAAGAATACAGAATATAAAATCAGAAAGCCTGTAGGCACCTGTATATCACCACTGCTATAAATTAAGTGCCAAAAGCCAGTCTCAATAAGTGTGCTTTTAATTTAGACTTAAAAACCATTAGCTCAGTTATAGACCGAAGCTCAGGAGGCAGGGTATTCCAGAGCTTGGGGGCATATACGGCAAAAGAACGATCACCCCACTTTTTGTACCTTGCTCGCAGGACAACCAGAGACAAATGCTCAGAGGAGCGCAGCGCTCTGACTGGGGTATGAATAGTTAAAAGATCAAATAAGATGGAACACGAACATGAACAATAGAAACTTAAAATCAATTCTAAACTGAACCGGAAGCCAGTGAAGAGACTGAAGAACAGGGGTGATATGAGCATACTTTGGACTATTTGACAGTAGACAAGCAGCTGCGTTCTGTACTAGTTGGAGCCTACGGAGAAGAGACTGGTTAATTCCAGTATAGAGGGTGTTGCAGTAGTAAAGTCACGAGCTAATGAAAGCATGAATGGCTTTTTATAGGTCGAGTCGAGATAAAAGTGAAGAAGTTCATAAACTGAAACATCATTAACATGCACTACTTTGTTTTGCTATCTTTTCTTTAATAAATGGTTTAAAAAAAAACAGTTCCAGAACTGAAACACAGTAATTAAAAGGACTCACGTTCGCTTACGATACATCATATTTATTAGTCCATTATTAAGCAGGGAACCCCTGACCTCAGAGCATCAAGGTCATGAAGAAGATCTCTCTACATACTTGCTGCTATACATTTCAGTGAGAATTTGCAGTACCTCTTCAATGCCAGAAATGTTGTTGACGCCCAGTTTCTTGAGGGAGAACTGCAGTTTCTTGTCATCTGCTGTAGCCGTTCTGTGCACGACCTTCTTCTTTCTGCGGGCTGACCCCTGCAGAGCACAACAACAACATAAACCTATAACCCCAGGACAATATAAAGCATTTCCTTCAAATCATTTGCAAGTACAGATGGGTGACAAATGAAATGAAAACCCAACATAAAGTATCTTAGTAAGATGTTAGGCCTCCACATGCCTTCAGTGCACCTTCACATTGATTCTACAAGTCTCTGAACTGTATTAGAGGGCTGAACATGATTCTTCCAACAAATATTCCCTTATGTGATGTTTTGATGATGGTTGTCGACAGCGCTATCTAAAACATTAGCCCAATATCTCCTATAGGTGTTCAACTGGGTTGAGATCTGGTGACTGTGAAGGACACATAATCTAATTCACATCATTTTCATATTCATCAATGCAATCAGTGATCCCTTGTGCCCTATGGAGAGAGGCAGTGTCATCCTGGAAGAGACCACTCCATTCAGGATATAAATATTTCATCACAGACTCAAGAGGGCCACTTTGCATTGGTTTGCAATGGCCTTTTCCTCAAAGGGGACAAGTGGACCCAAACCACACCAATATCTGTTATGTTTCTCTATTCAGGTTTTCTATTTGATTTGTCACCTACGTTTATGTATTTCTACTTACCTTGCCGCCTATGCGGACCTGAGCCTGCAGTTTTGCGAGCTTCTCCTGGTTCATTATCGACTCCTTCATCTGACATAAGACAATCACATTAATATTTGCTCACAAGTCATTTTGGAGAAAAAAAAAATTCTCACCAGACACAGAGCTGGAAGACACGAAACCACCAACAGTCATGATATTAATGTCATTAAAACACTCCTACAGTTAGTATTGGGTCAATACTTGCACTAATCAGACATTCTTTCATGTTACTAATAATTTAATATTGAGATGAGAATCAGAGACAGAAATATGCTTAATGACACAAGTCCAAATTTAATGATTAACAAATTGGTAACTGATGACACTGTAAGCACATAATTTGTGAATTCAACAGTTAACTGGAAACGTTAAGTGCCAAACCTAAAACTCCCCGAAATTCCCCGAGTCGTTTAGCATTTGGCGCAGCAAACTAGCAAGAATGCGCTGCCGTCAGAAGCCCAAAATAGCAGCACACGTTATAGTGTCGACTCAAGTTCTGTATGAATCAGACACAAGTGGTCAGCCAGCTTGGCTAAGTCGGGCTCTTAACGTTCCCCAAAATGACGTGGGATCAGTTGGCTAATAACTTTAGCTACTAGCTTACTTTTCTACAGTACCCCCATGGATAAGAAGTACTGTTGTTTCATGCTTGAATTTTCAGCTTCAAAGCCAGAAAACCTAATGTGTTTTTAAACCATGTGTTGTTAAAATTATGAAGCCTCAACTGCTGGCTGGAAAGCAATTCAAGCTAAACAGCTAACTAGCTTAGGCCTCTTCAAACTGATGCTAGCATGCAAGTGTAATTTACGTTGTCCTCGCAGTTTAACGTGTAAAGTGACACGGGGAATTGTTCGTTATTTTCAAATCCAAAACTTATGAATATGGGACACAGTAAAAACACCACAGAGACATAAACCAACCTGGGAGTGTGTAAACACGCGGATCACACAGTCGACAGAAGTTCGGTGAAAAGGAGTGAAGCCCGGAAGTGTCGTACTCAGATCAATAATCTTGCCGGAAGTGCTCATATATTTTTAAAATGTGTTCCCATATCAGCTGCTTGCTAAACTGATTAAAAGTAGTGAACCCAGAAACATTTGAAAAGAAACATCACTATAATTTTTACGATAATTGATATGTTGCCCTATAAAATATACGAGTTTCCCACTACTATGTAAACAAGTTGTTCATCCATTGAGTGGACAATAAAGATATACCTTACATAACGGAAGTAGCACTCCTACATCCATCATGGTGTCCTCCTTTGCACCGAGAGGCAACGTGATCACTCATTAAAATGAATAACTTCTAGTTTACTTAGACAATCAGTATCGGTATCATCTAATTTCAGAACTACATACGATAACTTTGCGCACCTGGACCTTTTCGTCAAAAGGTGGGACTCATCAGAACGCAGTTTAGTAGAAACTATTAGCCTGCTTGCTAAAGCGGAGCGTGCTAAACAAACTGTGGTGTAATGTTACTGAACACGTTGTCAGCCATCTGTCTGATAAGCTCATTTTATATTATTTTATTAAAACCAGCAACTTTAACTCTTAAAAAGAGGTGTGCAGTAGATGGTTTTACATCCTTATGCTCAATTAAAGAAAGACTTTAGTGAAGAAATCTAACGTTACTTTGAAATAGTGAACTCCTTAGCTCAGCCTTCATGAATCGCAGTTTGGTGGGCTACTATGTCTGATTAAAAGTGTTAAGGTGAGCTGCAGTGTCATTCAGTCGGTGTTAGAGTCGATGCAATGGGAACCAAGAGAAAAATAGCTAAGCAATTAATTAGTCCAGGTGGCATATCTCTTTATGTTAAAGTCTTGTTTTTATTTCCTATATCCGACTTGTCTAGATAAAAACATTTCAGAAATGGCTTCATTTAAACCTACAAAAATCCAAGTGTATCCTAAACTTGGAGAGAAAGTCACACAAGACACGCTGTATTGGAAAAACTATAAGGTGAGACTCGTCTACTCTTTCCTGTTTTAAATAACTGGAAAAAAATGTCACTTTAAGTCAGAGTTACAAGTTACGTCCTGGTCTTGATGATGCACCTTTGTTTCTCCTCTCACAGGCTCCGGTCCAAATAAAAGAATTTGGAGCGATCACAAACATAGACTTCTCTCCTGTGGCCCCTCATAATTATTCTGTGACGGCATTCACAAGAGTATGTTGGTTTTGCTTGTATAAACACATGTAGCTTTTTGCTTAAGAAACAATTCTGGATCCAGTCAGTCTTTGGTGCATAGTTGAATATAAAGTATGCAACACGTTTGAGATTTCATCTCATTATCATACTGGCTTCTCTGCAGATCCACATTTATGGGCCTTTCTCCCAAGAGCCTGTGAAGACATTTACTCGGTTTAAGGACAGTGCTTACTGTGGGAGGTTCAGGTCTGATGGTCAACTGCTCGTGGCAGGATGTGAGGACTCTGTGGTCAGGCTGTTTGATGTCAGTGGCAAGGTGGCACTCAGGCTCTTCAAAGGGCACACAAAGTAGGTATCTCAGTTACTTGTACATATATTTCAGAGTAGAACATTATACTTTCTTATGGATCTTTTTCAGTGTTTCTCAGCTACTTTTGCTCGGTTCATTTCAAATTAATCAAAGGAGCTCTCAGTGATTTGTTCAAAATGTCTGTACATTGCATAGGTTGGCAAAAACAAAGACAATGTTGTTTTCATGGTACTATATCAAAAATAAACTTGCAACCATACATCTATCAATAGTTGTTGAACAGAAGTAGGTTTTTGATTTGTTATCTGTGTTTTTTGTTGTGCACTTAAAGCATTGTTGTGTGATGATTTCTTGAGTGATCCATCGACTGAGTTTCATGATGATCTCAAGAATTCTGACAACCCGAAAAGTCTTTTACAGGCTTATAAACATCTAGTCATGAAAATGAACGGATATAACTTTTGTGTTACTATATTTCTTCTCAGGGCTGTACATGTAACAGACTTCATCTCAGACCGTTACCAGGTCCTCACAGGGTCAGACGACTACACCTGTCGACTTTGGGACATTCCAAATGCAACGGAGCTCACAACCTACCAAGAACACACAGATTACATCCGCTGTGGTGTCACAAGCAAACTCAACAGCGATCTCTTTGTTACTGGTGAGAAGGAGGCTAAATTTTATATATGGTATGAGGAGGTTATCATCAGTGAACTATATGCAGCATTTTGACACGGTTTGTATAGAACAACCATGTGATTATGTAGTGTGAAAAAACTAGAAAAATAAAAGTACCGACAGTCTGAGTGAGTGCCACTGCAGAGGGAAGGATGAAGGACTTTGGTTCGTTTTTGTTTTACAATAATAATGTGGGTTTTTTTGTTTTTTTTAATCATAGGATCATATGATCATACAGTGAAACTGTTTGATGCCAGAGTGGATAAGAGTGTGATAACCATGGACCATGGCCACCCAGTGGAGAGTGTTCTTCTATATCCTTCTGAGGGACTTCTGGTCTCTGCAGGTAGTCAGCAGTTCAGTTTCATGTCCAGTCACCAGATCCAGAAAATGTGCCAGCTTGTTATCAGACCAAACACAGATTCTGTTAATGTTTATTGATTTGAATTTAACAGCGTGTCCCTCAGCCTTGCTCAAATTGAAATCAGTTGTGTTGTTAAAAAATTGGATTGACACTGCCATGAACAACAAGGAAAGACATTTAAGACCCTTGTATTCTTGGTTGTGACTTCCCTCACAATTTCCTGACTGCAGTCTTACACACACACACACACACACTACATAATATTGACTGATGTTTATTCTGGTCATTAAAAAAGTCTTTAATCCAGGGTCACTTGTTCACTCTCTTTAGGCGGGCGCTATGTGAAAGTGTGGGATCTGCTCAAAGGAGGCCAGGCTCTGGTGTCTCTAAAGAACCATCACAAAACTGTCACCTGTTTGTGTCTGAGCAGCAACGGACAGAGACTGCTGTCAGCGTCTTTGGACAGGTACAGGGACCTGTTTGTAACACTATATATGGTTGACATAGCAAACAAAGAAAAAGGTTCTGTGGAAGTCAGAGGTGTCATTTTTCATTACAGTTGGATGTGTTTAGTTGCATGTGAATCTGATCTAATTCAGATTTTCTGTCTTTCAGGCATGTGAAGGTGTACAACACAACCAACTATAAAGTGGTCCACAACTTTGACTACCCTGCCTCCATCCTCAGTCTGGCTTTAGCTGTAAGAAAATACATCACCACCAGATTGCATTTTAGTTTTTTTTACATTTGTAATTAATATAATGTCAGTTGATTCCCAAGATGGGAAGGAGATAAAACGGTACATCCTCCTACCTTGGTGTTGGCACAAAGGGGTAGGCTTTTCTGAACACGATGTGCGTCCTCAGATAGTGAACTGACAAGCCATTTTTTATTTGAGTCTTTAAATACTACCAGTCTTTGGTTTGTTAGAGAATGGCACTTTTAAAATGAAAGGTATCGCAGGTTCAGTATAGCCACAGTCTATGCATTGTGTATTTGTTTTGAGATAAATATATACTGCTCAAAAAAATAAAGGGAACACAAATAGTTGAATGTCTTATTTTTGTGTTCCCTTTATTTTTTTGAGCAGTGTATTTTATGCCATATTGATGATAATATATCATCATCAGTCCTAACACAGCATTATATTTATTTGCTTGTTGCTCCTCAAAGAGATGTGGGGGAAAAAGGTTTCTGAGTTCTTGCCCTTAAAACGATGAATATGTATTTCTCCTCAGCCGGATGATGAGTCCATCGTAGTGGGTATGACCAACAGTATTCTGAGTATAAAACATAGAAAAAGCTCTGAAGAGTCAAAGGAAATATCTAGCAAGCAGAGACGACGGCCATCATACCGTGTTTTTGTGAAGGGGAAGAACTACATGCCTAAACAGGTAAGTTTACATTATGTAACATGCAGTAATATTGCAGACTAAGATGTAGTCTGTTGAATGATTGTTCCCCAAGAGATTTTGACCTCGTGCCACAAAAAGATGAGTTCAAACTGTCTGACATAGGCTAAAGTCTATTCCTGTGCACTGAGACATAATATGTTTTATGAAACAATTATCTTTGTAAACATTGTTCATTTATTTCTTGGTTTCCCATTTTTGTCCAGGATGACTACCTCGTCAGTAAGCCAGTGAAACAGCATTTGACAAAATACGACAAGCAGCTCAAGAAATTTAATGTATCCAAGGCCTTAGATACAGCTCTGGAGGTATACATTTCACGCTTGAGTTGTACAAGTGGAATGGCGAACCTGGATATTGGAAGATGAACAACATTTCTCACACACAAAACATTTCAGAAAAAGTCTGAGAATTTTTTCCATTTAGTAATTTTCAAATATATTCCCTTTTCTTTGTGAGACATGGACGAGAATGAGAAAGCCAGAGATTACAGTTGCTGTTATGAAGGAGCTGGAACGAAGAGGAACACTGAAAAACGCTCTGGCTGGAAGGGATGAACAGGGGCTTTCTCATTTGCTCAACTTCCTTATAGGGTAAGATGCCGAAATGTATCAAGCAGCCTGTACAAAGTGTTGAGGTCATGTGTTATTGGATGCACTGAATTGCAGGTAGTCAAATCTTGCAGATTTTTTTTTTTTTTTTTGCCACTAATACATTTTTCTGTTTCCTGCCCAGGAACTTGGCTGACCCCAGGTTTGCTCCTGTCCTTGTAACAGCAACTGAGGCGATCCTGGACATCTATCAGTCAGTAATCGGACAGTCTGCAGTTGTGGACCGACAGCTGTTGCGTCTGCAGGAGCTTCTGGAGAAAGAGGCTGACTACCAGCAGGACCTCCTGGAGGTGCTGGGCATGTTGGACACAATCTTTGCCTCCTCTCTCCCTAGAAAGGAGGTGCCGTGCTCTGGCGTCAGCAGGTCTAATGGCCTGGCCCAGGGAGAAGCGAGTGCCTCAGGACCACAGCTTCAGGCCACCTGAGGCATGTAATGCGGAAGACTGCTTTAGACTGGGTTGGAGTATGCTTACAACTCTAAAACCTCCTTTTGAAACATAAGACATTTCCTAACATGACAGGCCATGTCATAGACTTTACCAGACAAACATTTTGATACAGGTTTTAAGAGATTGACAAACTCATGGTCTCACTTTGGTGTTTTAACTCAGCATGACTGACAATACAACAGGTAACAAAGAACATACATTTTCTGTAAGAAGACTCTTTAAATGTGTGAATGTAAAGCAAGGTGATTCTTTTATTGGAAGTCTTGAAATTACATTTTCAGTTGTAATTGTAATATGTGTGTGTGCACATGCGCACTTGTGTGTTTGAATAGTTTTACTATAAATGTTTGTGTTTTCATAATATTTGGCATTGACAAATGTTTTATAAGCAGATAAAATTTAATATTTTACAATTTTGGAACTGACTGATTGTGTTCAGATGGTTTGAAAAGTTATTTTACTGTTAAATTTCCACCAATTATACTGATTTCAACAGACACTTTGAGTCCCCCTCTTGAGCACTAACGAGCATTCGACTACTGTCTACTACAGCCGTGTGGTTATAGGCACACCTAAGGACCGTTTTAGTGGTTAATGTACAATTTGACAACATATTGACAACAACATTTGTTTTATTTTTGTCATTTTGAATCTTTTTGGGTCATTGTGCACCTCTTTGTGCCTCTGAATATCAAAGTAATTTGGTAAGTATTGTTTAAAGCAGTACATCTCTGACCCTCTTAGTTGGGGCTGTCAGGCCTACTTTGCCTGATGGACAATTGACAACAGACAAAGCACATCAAGGCCACTTATGTGAATAAAATAAGGGTTTAATAATTCTTGCAGCAAGGGAGCATTCAATACACGCAATAGGCGGTCTGTCTGAGGGTCATTTATACGTTTAGAATTAACAGTCATGGTGTGATCACAGACATTCTTGCACATCTGCAGTCTGACTGCTCATGAGAACAGCATGTTACAGCAGGGTGGAAGCTTGATAGGGAACACACAGTATCTACTCAGTACATGCACAAGACGTATAATAATTTCACCGTGGGTCTCTGGGTGTCTACTGCCCCTTAGTAAATATATTTTCAACAGAAAAGTCCGCCCCTGGTGCTGTGGGAGCAAAAGGAGCCTGCAGTGCGTTAGCTCGATTTCTGTGCTTTTACACGGGTGGTACTTTCGACCAGTGAACTTTTAACGGGACACGTAACGGAAGCAGCCTACACGTGCGCGACCTGTGTTTCAGGTAGGATTACTTCACATTTGTTCACGAAAATGTGTATAGATGACGTGTATGTGTTCTGAAATGAAATGGGATCAATTTGGGGCAAAAGTACAATCAGAGTAAAAGTAAAAAAGTGGTGCTTGGGCCCCGGATCTCCTCAATTGTTCACTTTGTAAGTTTCATAGAAAGCTTATGACATTGCAGCTGGATAGGTTTCACATCAGTGACACTGTGCGTTATTGTGAGTACAGTATTTACGAATCAACAATGAGTAAAAGTGCTGTGCTCAGGTGGAATCTTTTACCAGACGAATGTGAATCAAAGGGATGTAGAGCATTAAAAGCAGACTGCAATCCAGTAAAGGTTTGGATGGTAGATCCCTGTGTGGCTTTTTTCTCTCTGCCTAGTTAACTATCCTCGGGTTGGATCGGTCAGTGCACCTGTGTGTTGATTGGGCGGTGCTGTCGGGGTATATCTAGGAGAGCTCTTGGTGCTCCGAGGTATTTCCTCCGCTCCGGTTGAGTAGTTGTTCTGTCTTGGTAGTAAAATGTCACTCTGGGCCTCTGGTTTTTTGGTTTTTGCGGTGATGAAGTTGTGGTATTGTTTCACATCCCCTTCCTTTGAGTTTGAGCTGCACTTTCACCTTCGTATGGGAGTTTGGAGAGCAGTTTTGCATTGCTCGTCCTTTTGCCTTTGTGTATTTTTCTAGGCATTATGATTTTATAGACAGTGTAAAACAAGGGACGTCTTTCTCCCATATAAGTTCTTCTCTTCGGGGAACGGGGCGTTGCTAGACAAAGTTCTACTGGGGCACAGGCCTCCCATTACTCAAATCACAGTAATTTTTCTTGACTGTCTGCTGCATGAATGAAATGTGCTATCTATTGTGCTATGTGAACTTCCCTTGTTTAGCCCACTATTCCACTGCAGTACTGCTGCTACTGAAACACCTACTGGTAAAGGTAAAAATGTAGAAATATTATTCTTTATAAAAGAAGGCCACACAACATATCAATGTTCTAACTATTTCAAATTTGTATTGTGCCACTGCACCTTGTTTACCAGCTACAGCCACGTCTTACCTCTCTCACCCTCATTTCTCCTCTAAAGAATTTGCTTATGTCTATCTACATGAGTCAGTTATGTTTGAGATCATCGGTATTATTCAAAAACTCAACTGTGCCTCAGCTTGTAGTTTGCTTTGACATTCTGGATTAGAATAAATCAATTATTTTCCTGTTATTATTGATCTAAATTAATCCTCTGCCAAATATAGGAGCTTGTTAAAACTCAAATGTGTGATTTTACTGGAGCACAGCAGATCAATACTGGGGCATGTGCTGTAATACTGGGGGTCTGCACCAAATACAAATTCCTTGTGTGTAACATACTTGGCCAAATAAAGGTGATTATCCTGATCATCCAGCAAAAGGGGTCTAATGACGCCTATGTCGGGGAGGCTGCTGCTCTGACTCTACTTGTGGGCCGTGTATGCACTTGAGACAGTGTACACACCATGCTGTAGGGTTTATTTTTAATGTTGTGTCATGGGGAAATATTTGTGCAGTGGGTTGAGGTTACGCTGGGGTTTGTAACCTTTTAGTTGGCCTGGGTTTGAGATCTTTTTGCATTGGTTTAGTTATGAGTGTTTGCAAGATTTGACTATTTTGCATAATTTTCAGTTCAGTTTGAATTGTATTAATTTTGTCTGCAGGGCTGGCTACACTCTGGGTTGAGGCCCTAAGTTACTGTGGAATACCTTACTGGGTGATCTACATTACTGTGCATTATGTTGATGTAATGTTTTCTTAATATTGGTTATATGTGAGTGGTTTTTAAATGTAGTTTTTTACATGTCCTATTAATAAAATGTCCAACATGTTTGAACACAATCCTACCTCTGCCCATCAGTGATACGTACCTGTGTGCCTTTTTGGGTGAAATTTTCCCGGGAGTGAACTTCCCCTGGCTGGCGTTGTTGGAACCTGTTAAGTTGGGTTATACCTACCCACTGTGCCGCACTGCCACATATAAACACATATTAAATACATGTATATAAAATTTGACAATCCTCCCAATATACTGATAAACCAGTTCTAACATCATCACATTATGAAAAATAGTAAAGAAGTATTTTTTTTCTATTTTTCTAATGTTCAAAAAATAAAACGAGTTTGTCTTGTGTGGGTCTAATCCATGTTGAATTTGGTTATGGAATAACAATAATAAAAATGCAATGCATTGAAGAAGGCATAACTACACTCAAAACAAAACCCAATTTTAAAAAATCTATAAATAAAATATTAAGGCATTATATTCAGTGTTGTAACACTGAATTCAGTGAACTACATTTTACACCCACTGTCACACTAGAATAAAATAATAGCTAAAGGATACTATACAAATATCCTCAGTGCTCTTCTTCCTCCTGATGCAGATTTTGTTACTCTATATTACAACTTATTGTTGGTCATAATAAGCTGTTGGCACTAACAAGTAATGGCCCCATTGTTTTTCTTTTCTTTTCAGCCACAAACACGCTGGGTTAATCAGAATGTAGTAAGAGATGGACTAATGTCCTGATGATTTTAGTACTTTTGTGGGATTTTTTTTCCAGTAACAAAATGTATCTATAAATGACCACTGGAAGAACAGTGATGTATCAGGTAGCAGGTGTTACAAGCTTATTAAATGAAAGACTTGAAAAACACACATAGGGCAGGTGTAACATTCTTTGCCTACAGATGGCACAAATGCTAAAATTGAAACAGCGGTTCTTTTCTTTGCCTGTAGGAGGCGACATCTACATATCAACGTGCTAAATGTTCTTAATTTACTGAGTGTTTTGATGTTTAGGAAAAGCCTTCTGAATGTATAAAAATCTAAAGAAATGAATCTCAGACAGTAAGTTCTTTGCTATTTATGTTTTGTTTTGTTTTTTTTGACAGGTGAAAAACTTTATAACAATAACAGTATTGCAAAGAGTGCTACAATGAATATAACAGAAGTCTACAACATAATGGTTAACCCCTATAATCAAGGAAATGTCTCTGGAAATGGAAGTATGGGTTTCCTGAGGAACTCCACTTTAAACAGAGCCATCAACATCTTCAGCATCATCATCCTCTTTATCGCCATGATATCCCTCGGCTGTACGATGGAGATTTCCAGAATTAAGGCTCACCTCTTCAAGCCAAAAGGAGTATTCATTGCATTGCTGGCCCAGTTTGGTATCATGCCCCTGAGTTCTTTTTGTCTAGCCAAAATGCTACAGTTGAGTCCTATCAAGGCTTTGACTGTGCTTATCTGTGGCTGCTGTCCCGGTGGAAGCTTGTCAAACATTTTTTCCTTGGCTATTAAGGGTGACATGAACCTCAGGTAAATACTCACTCACTGATTGATTCTGACCTTGCTGAAAGATTACAAATGTCTACAATGAGTTACTACTTCAGCTGTGTCAACACAATTTTCTGTCTTACCACAAAATTGGTCAATAAACAGAAAAACACAAATCAAGACCCATGTTTTTGTGTGTACAATTTTATTTTGGACATGTCAGTCTAACAGTGTTTCTTCTCCATCTGACACCCTCCCAGCATCACAATGACCACTTGCTCCAGCATCGCAGCCCTTGGTCTGATGCCTCTGCTGCTCTTTCTCCTGTGTAAAGGCTTCCCCAGTGTGGCAAATGCTGTACCATACCCTGGCATCCTCACTGGTCTAACATTAACCCTGATTCCTTGTACCATTGGCATTACTGTCAATCACTACAAACCACACTACTCGCCATTCATCACAAAAGTGAGACTACTGAAATCTGTCTCACACAAACATGTAGATATTCTGTTATACAGTTGACAGGACTTTTTCACAATTCAGGGGTCCCACTAATCAACCATAACAGTAAGCCATGACAGTGAGTCAATATGCACAGTACAGGACCCTGAAACTAAAGCTGCCAAATGGAATTCAGCAGTCCTAAAGGGACAGACATCCTATGCGCATGGTCTCATGCGTAGGAGGACACAGGTGAGACATGTGCACGCGCTCCTATTCATACTTCAAATCAAGGGTCTGCCTTCTGTCCGTGTACCACCACTGTTTCCAATCATTGTGTTACGTGCACAGTCAAGTGATGTGCCGTAATTTTCATCATCTTCCCAGGTCTGCGAGAGTCTGTGCAGACAGTTTTCACAGCAAAAGCCCTGACTGCACATGTACCACAATACTTGGAAACCATAAGCATATGGGGGCATAAGCCAAACCCTAGATTTGAAGTATGAATAGGAACGCCTGTGTGTTCGCCTTTAGTCTTATTCTTTTCATTTTTGCTTTTGCTATTGTGACACATCAAAATATCTTTCATGGAAAAGGCCTACTGGACAAAAAGTTGTTTACCAAAATGATTCATCACATGTGGGTGCTGCCATACAGTCCTGAGGGACTATAACAAAATAAGCACAAATTGGTTGCGTACTCTTTCGGCTTTACTGTTTGAACACCGTCCTTTCAGGGCCGCGCCATACATACAGCTCTAATGTATAACCTTTAACTGCTTAATGTCGTAAATGCCCTCTTAAGACAGGTGTAATTTGTGGTCTAAATAAATAGGAAGGTGTGTGCAACAGGAAGCCTTTACTGACGACTAAGAGCAGAGCCTGATGCTTCCAGACAATGTTTGGAAGTAGGAAGAGAGGAAAAAATGTTTTCATGTTCACATTCATGTAACATTTAAAGGAGATAACACTTGTAACATGGTCTAACTCAAATTTTCTATCTCAACAGGCTGGTCTCATCATTCTGATCATCTCTAGCATTATAGTTCTCATCCTGTCTGGCATTGCCATCAAAGATGAAATATGGATGGTCTTCACAGCAGATATTGTGACCACGGCTGCACTGATGCCACTGACTGGATTTATGATGGGATATGCCATGTCTATCATATGCAGACTCAGTCCTCAGTAAGTGAATACACACTAAATAACAATTAGCTGTGTCCCAGTTACTGCATACTGAATGTATACAGAGGCTGCACACTGTATGACTTCTGCAGTGTAATCAATGTTCTTTACTGTCTTAGATTATTATAAATTATTATTGTTAAAGATTATTTATGGCTATTCTTATTTTTGAATGTCTCACCACCACCCACAATTATTTAGAATTTTAGTAACACCTCCCTTTTCTCTTTGAGAGAATTGTACATATCACACATTTTCATCCTTTGTGGCTTGTTGTGAGCCCACAAAATAAAGTAACATGTTTTAGTGACCCCTTTTCACATTTTCACAGGTTGTGGATTTATGAAGTGTAGACATGATTTGTGAATAGTTCAACCAAAGAACAATTTTGTTTTCTTGAGTTTGTTTAATTTAGGGATTTCTGGAGGACCTGAAAAGGTCAAATTGCCTAGTAGATACCAAGAAAAACATAAAAATCAGTGGGAAAAAAAATACAATTAAATCTGTGTAATTTATTTTTATTTTTTGGTTCCTTTATTCTGTTTCTGAGTCTTCAGCTTAATCTTGTGGAAGGTTGGGACGCTATAGTGTTTAACTGACTCTACTTGACTATTTCTGTTTAATTTTATTTTATACTAAAATATGTCAGTTTTCATGCCTCTACAGCTATTACAAAATATGACAGATTAAACTACCCAACAGTAAATAAAATTGTTTAAACTAGCTCCATCTCAACAAACTACAACAGCAAAGCATCACTCACACACTAATGCACCAATATACCATAATATAATAATAATAAACGTTATCATTTATAACAGTACAACATGCTGAGGCCATTTTTTGCAGTATGAGTGCTTCTGATACTTTCAGTACATTTTGCTACTTAATTACAATTTCAGCCTAGGCTTTTTATTGTAAAGGAGAATGTTTAAATTGCAATGTAGCAACTTTTATTTAAAGGTCTGAATATGTCCTCCACAACTGTCTCATAATATAATTTAAAGACAAACTTTTAATGAACTGTGCAATAGAAATAAACAATATGCATATAAATGACATCTCTAGTAGTGCATTCTGTAGCTCAAGAAGGTGTTAAAAGAAGTGAAGAAATGTTTCAGATAATCTACTGAAATGTAGAAAGACATCCTGATATTTTATCCAGTTGCAATAAAACTGGCACATTTTTAGTATGAAATTCAAATAATG
This sequence comes from Monopterus albus, assembly GCF_001952655.1. Classification (NCBI taxonomy): domain Eukaryota; kingdom Metazoa; phylum Chordata; class Actinopteri; order Synbranchiformes; family Synbranchidae; genus Monopterus; species Monopterus albus. The sequence goes on from NW_018127900.1 coordinate 3,282,185, forward strand.
CAATGTCACATGGCTCACCTCGTTTCAGATGCTGCAGGACCATCTCCATGGAGACAGGGTGTCAAAATGTGCAGCTATGCAACACTGTCCTGAAAGTGGCCTTTCCCCCACAGGTCATTGGGCCCATGTTTGTCTTCCCTTTCATATACATGATAATGCAGTGTGCTGAGGCTCTTCTCCTGATCCTCTGCTTCAGATGTTACCAAAAATTCAAGGCACAAGATAAGGGTAAATGTCACAGCTGCAACTGTGTATTTTTCTAATGGGAGGTAGGGGGGAGGGTTCACACAAGCACATGCACTCTCTCCACATATTCGCAGCAGGGCTCGAAAAAAATAACTTTTTCTACCAGTGTACCAGAACTACCCAGAATGCAACTTTAAACTGTTCTAAACTTAGTCCCTTATTTACGATTTACATTAGCAGGGCCAGACTGGCAAAAAAAAACAGCCTGGGAGTTTTATTGTCAAGTGACCCCAGTTTGATTTGTCAAATTGATACTGTCAGACCAAGTTAATCTATCAACAAATTAAAAAAACAAATCTCACTGTTGCACAGTTTGTGGTAGTTTAGTGATCACATTTTTCAAGGTTTTCCTTCCAATATTTGTTTGCAGACAGCAAAAATATAACATTATGATGACACCTAATCTGATTTGGCCTACAATTTATAAATATATATATATTTAATACATAATTTTATATGTTCAGCTTTGTTAAAGGTTGTGTGAAATTATTAAACATCTGTGTTTTCTGCCTTCTGAGCCCTTGTCCCCTTTTCCTCTCTCTCCCACAGCTGCGCTGGACTCTGAATCCAACCTCACCATTTCACTGCGTTCTGACTTTGCATCTACAACAGAGAAGATGACCAGTTTTTAGATATATTCAATCATTAACTCATAAGGCCACATAAATATATCAATGCTTAAGCTACTTTGAAATTGTATCGCACACTACACTGGCTGCTGGTCACTCACAGTGGTCTCCACAGAGGCCCCTGAGTCACTACTTTCCTCATCACCATCGTACACACCAGCTGTTTATAGCAGTGGTGTAACATAACTATAATGGGCCCTGGTGCAAATTATTTTTCTGTGCTCTACCCTATCCCATATACACATGCATGCTCCTGCACACATGCACACACACAACCACTCCAGACAATTGCATGGAGAGGCTTACCCTGCAAGTTCCATCCTGAAAACCAGCCTTTGATCAGCATCACAGACCGTGGATAATCATCAACCTGGACTCTAACCACCACAGCATAATTTCTCCAACTCTCAAACATCCATAATATTCAGCCAGTCTAACTACACTAACAAATAAGCACAAAGGTAGCTTACACTGAATGTTGATAGACACAAATGAGTGTTATACACATGATCAGAAGGTGGTGTGTATATATAGCTGTCACATTAACTGTTGCAATTTAGCATTTGACTGTCAATGAAGGGTCAGCCTGAAAACTGCACAGTATAATTTATAGCCATGGAGGGGCTCCTGCAATAGGCAACACTAATGCATTTATTCAGTGAGTGATTTAACCTAACACAGTCTTTTCCTTAGACTGAACCACATAGCTTTAGTGACTAAACTAACCATGCATGTAATTTTTGTGCTTAAAACTAATGATGATTTTTTTTAAGTGCCAAATAAGGAGTAAAGGATTAAATAAGGAACAGAGGCAAAGTTTGTCATGTTTGGCTCGTGACCTCCTGTTAGAGACTCTTATTGTGAAAGGAAGTTCTGGGTTTTCACCATCTCATTTTCTTTGAGCGTGACTTCTGCCAATCAGTGACTGATTCAGATCACCTGGCTAATTCTTCTTACCTGTTGCTCATTGTCTCTGCCCTACATCTACTGCTTTGTTTCTTCACTTCAACTGCTAGATAGTCATCAGCACCATGCTATGTGCTCCAGCTGTCATCTCTCTCTGGACCTGGACCTGGACCTGGACCTGCATTCTGTCTGCTTGATTGATTGACTCTTCAGTGTCAGTGACAGCACACAGTTCTTTCCAGCCTTCACCAGCTGCTCTGTATTGCTGTCTGGTTGCCCCTGGTTACCTATTATCTGCCCTGTACCCTGTCTCTGCCAGCCTAGAACTTGCCATCCTGCGGTTCAGACAACCCTTTTCCTAAGCCTGTTCTCTGAATCTTGCCCAGCCTGGTTTTGGGATCTCTGTCCACCCAGTCCTGTCTGTACTGTATGTGGGGTTTTTTTTGTTTGTTTTTTAAGCCTGTCTTCTGACCTATGGATTTTTCTTGGTGTTTTTTTTTTTGGCCCTGAAAACATATTGTTAGCCAGCTAAGGAGGACTATTTTTGTTGATACTTTTTTGGATATATATATAAACTGACTTTCTATATTTCCGGCTGCCATGATTGTGCTGTTCTTTTTGTGTTGTTCCCCACCACCTGAGATGTTTTTTTTTTGTACTTGGCCTGTACATTTCTATTTTGTGGAACTTACCTGTATGCCCCTCCCTAGTCCCTGGAATAGTCCAGTCTGCCTTTTCTCTGTGACATCATCTAGCTCACCTGTGGATGAGGCCACTTACTGTCACATATGTGTGTTAGCCCAGTCTTGTTTCATCTTAAAAGCTAAGTATGGCTGGGCCTGGTAAACACCTGGGTGGGAGACTGCATCAAAACACCAGTAACACAAACAAGACCAGTGTCTGTCTGACCCAGGTGATCCAGAGGCAGTACCTAAACAGCAAGGCCACCTTCACCACTCCCAGCCCCCGGAGCAGCTCTGCCTCAAACCCCCCAATAAAGCTCTTAAACATCAGTCAGACTTTGTCCTGTATTTGGGTCCTTCCCTCATGAGAAGCCTGACAGAGTTGGCTAAAGAATGCTCTCTTAATTTTACACAAAATAAACATTTTGCTTCCTAATATATGGTTTATTATTTTATACTATTATTTTATTTATTTTATATTTTTACATGATTTTTAAATGTGCCACTTTTCTCTGAGGCTGTGTCCCAACCTGGCCACCCCGTTCAAATTTTTCTAGACCGCCCCTGGAAAGCATCCACAGTGACACGGAGGATGCTGTGCCAGTGGAGGCTGCAGCTGAGTCTGGGAAGCGTCACCGACTGAGCATCATTTCTCAACTTGTAGCTTCACCACAAACTTAAAGCAGAAGGACGATGAGTCCGACTTAGGTGCGTTCTAAGACTACATTTACATCGAGTGTTTTTTATCCGAGTTTGAGCTCCTGTTAAGGTAGGTGTTACATTTCTACTAGCCGCTGACTTCAGTGTCTCATATGATACTGACAGTTTGCTAATGTGTCAATTCACGATATAGCCATTTAAAAGAGCCTCAAATTTATTCTGCAGCTAAGGGGTCAACATTAAATTCACTTGAATCGTTACGAAAAAGCAAACACATATCTCTAAAGCTCGACCTGGGCTTGTAGTGTTTAGTAGCTAATGTAAATAATCAGTATACTGCCGTTAAATTCTGCGATGAACAGTTTAGCTGTGCTAAAGCTAGCAGACTTAGAAAACCCTCTCCTCTTGGTCTTCATGCCTTATCTTTATTCACTGTAATGTTTGGTTTGTCATAAATACTTAGCGTTATTATAAGTGTAAATGCAGAAAATAGCGTAATTGCACAGTAATCGATTTCTTGAAAAAGAGACTTTGCTTAAAGACCTTGCTGTTGTTGTCCAGTTGAGGAAGTGGCCACTGATAAAGAACAGATCTGAACCCTGCAGCAGAAACTCAGTCTCTTTCCTAGTACTGTCTGGCACACCGCCTGTTTATCAGATCAGGATACATTACCTTTAGTGCTCTGGGTGCCTACTGTCTCTACCCACCAAGGCAGAAATATCATCATTAAAATCATTATTCACATACTTGGGATCAAAGAGCCTGTCAGAGGACCTCAGACTCTGCTTGGTACAGTTGGATAATATCCTCCCCAGGATCAGAGGAGGATAACTAAAATAACCAAAGATGTACTGAGGAGATTCATGGCTACACTGAATTTGAGTTTGTTCATTTTTGTCTCTCGCATGTCTGTTTAATGTCGATCTTTGCCTGCAGTCGCTGTGCAGATGGAGCTGAGCAGGAGGAAAGTGCCTCTTTATGTGAGTATGTGCTCCAGTTTGCAGTCAAGTGTGGAGACCAGCGTTTCTAATTAATCTCAAGAGTTAGTTATCCCTCTGGAAAATCTCTGTAAATTGGGTTTGGTATGCGAGTGAGAGATCAGCAGCCTGATGATTCACTGTGATGACAAAACACTGATACTTCTGATATTGATCAAGCAGGGAATTTATTGGTCTTTAACCTTAATTGTCCACACAACAGTGATGGTAGCAGATTTGCTAGTAAATCACTTACTGTGATTCATTCACAGTTTTAATTGTTTTTGCATTAGAGTTGGAAAGGAAAATGTATTTGCTATCAGTTTTGATTGCATCCATTGTCCATGAGGTTAAGCTGTAGTCAAACAGGGCAGGACTGTGGCCAAATATTTTTGATGCTTTTAGTTTGGGATGTTAACATTAATGAGGACTAGACTAAGACTAATCAAAAGGTGAATTTTCTGATTGCCTTGTATTCTATAGATGCCAACAGATGAACTAACTCAAATTTAAAGGCTGAAGAAAACCTGACCATTGTTAAAACAATACTCATCCACAGCCACGTTAGTGACTCTGTTCTTGGAATGCTAGCATGCTAAAAGATCCAAACATTTACCACACAGTTATTAGTGGTGAACATCTGGCCAGTCACAGAGAGGTGAGGGCAGAGAGGAAGCTCTGTTGACTTTACAACATTTTTGGTAGGTCTTTGCAGTACACACTAAGACATTCCTGTTTTCATTAAGGGGGACTTGTTTTATTGTACCTTCAAGAGGAATGATGTCTGGGGATTTGGTGATCTTATTCTGATGAATTGCTCTACTTTTTGGTAAAGTCTTACTCTAGATTGAGCCTGCATCTTCAGGGATTACTTTTTTGTCTAACATCTTTATTTTCAACCTTTCAACCTTGCTTCAGCCTCACCCATCTTTCTTTATGTCAGGGCCAGGCTAAGGTATTTGCCTTGCTGGAGGGTTTAGACTCACTGCCCGAGGATGCCGAGGTCTACGTTGTTTTGGAAGGATCCACATTGGTCCATGTCACCAGGGCTAGGAATGATGTCATGCTCTGCTTTGTAGTGCCAGGTATGTGTTCATGTATGTCTGTATGATGTGTACTGTGTTACTGTGTGCATGTTTTCTTGTGTTTTGAAAAGCATGTTTGGACATTAAACAGCACATCCTGACAAGGCCAGGTTTTCCCCTCCCGTCTACTAAGAAGCATTATATCACCATTTGTGTCTTAACATGTAAGCACATACATACATAGTCTGTGACTTGAGGTCTGGAAGGGAACAGAATCTTATCAGCTTCCTCTCAGGAGGGAAGCAGCTCGATAAACAATATGTCAACATTACCGACCTTCTGTGTAGGTTGACACAGACAGCAGAAAGTCCTACAGGCTTGTGCACTCTCTCTAACAACTGGACTATTAAAGCCATCATCAAAAAATGATTTTATTAGAATAAAAAAAGAAAATTTGAGAAAACTTTAAGCACACTCAGGTATTTTTTAAGGTCATTTGAAATATTTGTAAGGAACAAGGAATAAGTTCCATACCAGTAATTTAGCATTTTTAGCTTGTTACCTTCAAACAGTATATAATTTTAATCATGTTCATTCATTTATTGTAGACATAAAGACTTGAATCTTGTGGTAATCAACCACTGTGGACATTCTGTCTCTTTATTTTTTCATATTTTAACCTAAGAAGGCAGTTACAGGCAATGCCTCAAAGAATTAGGAAGAAAATGAATAAGAAAGAAGGCTACGTGGGTCTGATACAGTATAAAGCAACTTTTATTTATATACATGTACATGAATATAAAACTGTTTGGAGTAAAGTCTGTGTTTCGCTGTGCTGTTTTTTTAGGACATAACCTGGCTGAGGTGGTTTCTGTCCAGGCCTACCTGTGTTCTGAAACCACACCCCTCACCTGGGTGGGTGGGGCTTCATTGGAGTATGTTCAAGATGATGCTCAGGTACGAAAGATACACAAACATGAAGCTATTTGCGCAAGTTTGTGCATCCCTGTGGAGAAAATTACCCATTTATACACACAATCTTCAAATGTAGCAAAAATGTTCATGCACACCATTTATGACAGATTATACCTTATTCATGACTGCTTTCTTCTCAGGACTTGGCAGAGCACCTGGTGATCCATGGACATTGTCTGACCTCCACAGATCACATGGAGCTGAGAAGCCTCTTCAGTCTGGGCCAGGAGAGCTCTCGCCGGTCTATGGATCATTGTGCGGCCCTGGCTATGGCCAATCTGGATATCCCCCAAAACTGGAATGTACTGGGCTGCCACAGTGGAGACGGTGAGAGCAGAATCAGCTAAATGAGAATTCCTGCAGAGATGTGTTGATCAAAATCAAATTATATTTGTTTTCCTATATAACATATCTGTGAAAATGTTTAATAGATAGGGAACTTACTGAGCAGAGATGAAGTTGATAGGTTTTCTCACAACCTCATCCCTCATCATGTTGGAAACTAGGAGCGAGTGCTATGGAAGGTGAACTTTTCAACCTTGCTTCCCATCCACCTCCTTTCTTCTTTCTCTGCCATCATTCCCATTTTCCATGGGTTGAAATTGGAAGTGAACATGATCATGTCTGTTCTTGTTGAAGTCATCAAAACTAATTAAGCAGCATGTAACGTGGTTAATAGAGCCTTTCCGTCTGGAAGCAGCGTTAGGCAGAGCTCAGGAAATCTGAGGACGAGTATGTTCAATTCACTTCAATTCAGTTTTATTTCTATAGCACCAAGTTATAACAAGAGTCATCTCAAGACACTTTACAAAGCAGGTATAGACCTTACAATTATGATTATTATTATCATTATTATTATTATTATTATTATTATTACTACAAAGGAAAAACCCAACAAATCCCCCTTGATCACCATGTTTACCAGATGCCTCCATCTGTTTCTATGGCATACGTGCTTGTGCAGGGCCACCTGCATAAATAACAAATTAGATTTAGTGTTAACGTAGTTATGGCAGTCTGTTTCATGGCAGCCTCTCCCCCCAAATGTCTGCAGTTGATTTGATAACACTGCTTATGACATCATTCCAGCGCTGATGCCATATGCAACTGAATTATCAATCCCCAACTTTCTTTATTCAGTCACCATGTCTTTACTGTGCATACTGCATTTTTAAAGGCATTGGAAAAACAACAAATGCTCATTACTGTCACAAAAACAGGATTGCACTGGAGCTTGGATTTACTATGTTCTTTCTGAGGGAGAGCAGCAGAGAGTTGAGCGTACAACTGGCAAAGGTGTTAGCTTGCCAAGTCTGTCTATTGCTTAACAATGCACCGTTTTGGATGTTTGGTAATAAAATATCCTTAAACAAATAGAAAAACTGCTCTCTCTTTTTGCTAGTATATTTTTCCTGTGATTCACTATGATTTTGAGTCCTCCTCTTCCCAGACTTTTGCATTGTTAATGAGCGATGTGCATTCAGTTCAGACAACATCTGTCTGGCTTTTGTTGGACTATATTGAGTGGTTGACACAGAAATAAGATGCTGTCACCACTTGGTTAGAAAAGATTTTATTGCCTTAAAGTGGGTCAATGGGGCACAGGCATCCAGTGCTGTGCAAGAGAATATATTAGTATGTGAAATTTAGGTTAATTGTTGAGGAGTGGAGGAGGTGTTTCTCAAGACGGTGTTAGTTTCTTCCTGTTTTTCTCACATTTCACCACTGGCTTATTTTATTATCTTATTTTACCATCAAGTTCACCTACCTTTTCGATTCAGCACTATCCTAGATCCCACTGAATACTTTAATCTCTGCAGAATCCTATTTTTATGTCATTATATTTCTCCCCTCATCTCCAGAGAACAGTCTCAGGGAGTCTCCCCTCCACCTGGCAGTGCGATGGGGTCTTTGTCGGCTTGCAGAGCTATTGCTTTGCCAGCCAGGAGGTTTGATGGCTGTGAGTCTACCAAACGAAGAGGGAATCACACCACTGCAGCTGGCACAGGCAGCAAGCAACGCTGAGCTCCTGGAGCTGCTCACTCAGTAAGATAATAAGTTCCAACAGGGCATTTCAGGGGGAGACACTAACAAATGAATCACTGCTGTAAAACTTTGCTGTAACATTTTGTGTCCAGTCCAGTGCAGCAAGAAAGCTTTTCAAATGTAGAAATAAGCTGGTTTCACACTAGCTATTACCCCAGATAACATGCATTCTTTAGATATCATAACTACTGTAAATATTCTGTTTAAAGTACAGCACATAAAATGAAAACACCTGTTAGTACTACCTGTCTAACTCTGGAATATTTTGTGCTCAATCAATTGGGCTCAATTTGAATCCATTCCAGAGGCCTGTTTACTTGTCCTGAAAAACTGGCAGACCATCATCTGCACAGTGTACTTTTAGATATTTATTTAAACATTCTATTGGCTTGGAAAGTAATTCTATCCACATTTTTAGTCAAAATTATCTAAGAATATCAACCCTATTTTCTTGTATGTTTTGTGATTAAACTAACCCACCTGTCACGCTGCAGCCCACCCAACCCTTTAACCACACCTCCAGCAGGTCTGTCCCAGGTATGGGCAGACCGGTCGCGCTTGCTGAGGTTCTGTCATGACACAGGGAACCTGACACTGACCGTCCGTCAAAACCTGAGGTGGAGCTCAGAGGAGAGCCGTCACACTGACATCTTGCTTCTTCGAGACTGGCTCAGAGATGAGGACTTCCTCAGAGAGGTGTGTTATCAGTTTTGAGTATTGTAAATATTAATCTACATGAGTAATATCTGTAAATACAAGGGTGAAATGGAAAAACATTGTCAATTGGGATCAGGTATTTGAATTAACCTGTATTTTATATGGGAAAAAATGGCCTTTGCAATAGAAGCTGCATAATTAAATAAGCATGGAGTCAATATCAGTCAATCCTCTGCCTATATACGTTGGTTTACTACATCCTCTTAAAGTTTCCCTTTCCTACCACAGATCAAAGCACTAAAGAGTGAACGCAAGAAGACCATCGTAGGGAAGGAAGAACTAGTGGATGATCCTGCAGGGAATGGTATCTGCCATAAATCTGTCCTGCATAACCCTTCTCCACTCTTAACTCTTCACTTTCATGCCGCACTGGCCTGCCACTGTTTGTTGTAGTGCTGTATGAGGCTAGATACTGTTGTTTCACTCAGGCCACAATGCTGATAAAAATACAGTGCCCTCCTCTGGGATCTTTGGGGTATTGCAAGTCTGAAAAAATCAAGAGAACCAGATTTATTTTGAAGTAGGCTGACATTTTTTCAATTAATCAATTAATAGATGATGACTGAGATGTTGATTGTCAGAAAATTAATTAACAAAAATTTTGTGTACTGATTTAATTGTGCAAGTTTTTTAATCAAGCAACCATACCACGTATTTCCCTGTTTAATCCTCTTAAATGTAAGAATTGTCTGTTGCATATCATTGTGAATTTATTTGGGGAGTAGTAATGGTGACTTTTTACATTCTCATGGCATTTCACTGAGAAGTGATTAATCTAAACAATAATCAGCACCTGATGTTAGCAGGTATAATGGTTAGCCTGTTCACTATCCTAGTTTAGCATTGAAGGATGCTAATGCATACTAATTACCACCAAATGCAAAGTACAGCTGAAACAGATGAGAATGTCATTAGTTTTGCAGATATTTGGTTTATAAACCAAATTACTGAACAAATAAAATTTTTGCCCTGATGATGGAGCTACCTGACAAGCTAGGAGATCACCAAAGTTATTCTAGTTCATTCTGAAGGAATACAGAATCATCTGTAAATCATGAGTGTCAATCTGTAAAGTAGCTATAGATGATATTTCACTGGATAAATGAGACTTTGACCTGCTGGTGGTGCTAGAGCAAAAGACAGGGGACCAGCAAAGTCATGAGGAATCTACCTTGTCATCTCTGAATGTCTATGCAAAAGTTCATTACAGCCCATATTATAATTGTTGAGTTGGAACCAAAGTAGTGGCCCTAGTGACAAACAGACCAAGAGCAAAGCTGCTAGGATGACAGAAATGGAAATGAAATGTGTCCCCTTTCAGCCTCCCTTTCAATCCTTTTAGCTCTTTTGTTCATACTGTAGAGCAACATTTAAACCATCTAGTAGCACTATATCAGACCTGAGCGAATGTGTTTTATGGGATCATGATGAGGCACAGAAGGACCTTTGTCATATAAGGGTTGTTGTTTTGCTGTACATTACATCTTCTCCTTTCTCAGCATTTGCCTCCTTTTCTCCTCCTCCTCCTCTCATAAGTTTTTCTTATATCTCCCATCGTTATACATCCTTTATAGATCACTAACACCTACCTCTCCTACATTTTCTGTCATTATATGCCATTTTATGTGACCCAAACACTAATTTGTCTGTTTCTGGTAAGTGATCATACATTGTGATCTGGGACATGTGGTATTTAATGGTATTTAAATGAAAAGAAAGGAAATCAAGGCCTAACAATAAAGATCCTCCCCCAGGTTATGAAAATAAAATAAAAAAGGGCTTTGTTATTATTAAAAACTGACAAACATCTGTGCCCACTTGAGGCTCTTCTCAAGTTTAATGACTGCATCTGAATCTAGTTTCTCTTGTCTTAGCACTATATCCTGATATCAATGGAGGAACCGCTGCTGTAGAACAAAATGTGAGTATTTGATGTAAGAACAGTAATGGATTTCCTCATAATAAATTACATATTACAATCAACCATGGGCCTTACCTGTCCTTATTAAACAGACTTACTTTGTGCCTTTGTTTGTTCTTCAACAACAGGCGTTACTTTAAAAACCCCAGTTATCTAATTTCAAATTTTATGGCTCTCAGCTCCCTTCAGTAGTAGTCAACAAGGCACTGACTGCCCCTCAATGCGCCACATTGTTTCACTATTATTGTGAAGGTGTTGGAGGCGGCACCTTGCACTCGCCACTGAATAGGTGACTTTGTGAGCAGTGAAGTGTGTATTTCATGTTTTGAGAGGTGTGGCATGTGCACATGATTCTGGTCATCCACTAGAACCTGGTTTATGTGTTACAGATGGTTACCTACAGTCATATATCTGTCTGCCACACACTTAGCCACTCATCAAACACTTGTGGTTTTGTTCTTTCTTCTACTTGTTTTTTTTGTTTGTTTTTGTGCCATATGTCTGTAGCCTGTAGTCTCACTGTGCATTTTCGCATTTGTGCATGCTGTTCATTGAAAGGTTCCCTGTTTCACTCAGGGCTATGAGGAGCCACTAATGTTTTGCCTGAATGAGGAGGATGAAGAGGACAATCCATCACAGTCTGACTCTGGTAAGAAGTTTATTTTTAAAGTCTTTTTAAAACTTCCTCCCAAGCAAGGTTAATTTCTCAGAAGCCTGTTCTTAGATTTTGATTTAATTTTAGAGCCTGCAGTGCCGCAGCTGTAGACCATGTTGTGTGCAGAATGAAAATGATCGTTGTTGTTTTAGGTGGTATTACATTCAGAGTAAGTTATCCAAGTAGCTTCCAATCATTGAGTGAGTCCAACTGCAGGAAACATTTCCTCTCCTGGACAGAACTTGGAACTTAGCTATAATGCTCAACTGTGGCTGTCTCCCATCCCTATGGACTAGAATCACATTTCTCTGGCCTGTCCTGACCCTCTCTTTCTCTCTTGGGCTTTTGAGTCTTGTCACTTTGTGTTTACAGTGATTGTGGCAGTGAGATGAAATCTTTTTAATACAACATGTAGAGATCATGCTGTCGCTAATCCTGAGTCTTCATGTTCCTGCCAGCAGTGACAGGGGAGCAGAAATGCGTCCTAACTATGTGACTGAAGGTGGATTCACTCTGATGTGTAACTGGACAGGAAGGGGAAGATTTGAGAATGGGAACATCCTGCGGGTTAATAAATGGCTTTTACTGCTGCAGAGCAGACTAATACCTCAGAGTAAAAATGCTGTGGTTACAAGCTGAGGCTTTGGGCTTTGTAACACTTGGCAATGAGCATCTGCAATTTTAACTTCCTGTGGCTGGTGTCGTTTTCCATGCTCTATGGTTTAGCCATTTTGTATATGTGTATTTGTTGGCTGGTAGAGGATTTTCACATTTTCTGTGTAGCCTTTGAAGGTTGCCTGCCTGTGACCTTGTTTAATCCCCTGTCCAACTCCCTTTGTGGTTCAAATGAATAACAGTCACTTGAATACTGTTTTCTTCAGGTTTCCCTTCAACGCCCTGTTTGACTAAAAAACAGCCCAGACTAAAAAAAATGACTCAGGTTTTATACATATCATTCTTGCAGGATCACAGTGTTTATTTGAGCCTTTCCTCATCAGACATTCCAAAGCTATCAGGCATTATGAGCTACTAGCATGTTTTTACTTCTCTTTTACAAAGAAGTAAAGCAGATTGTGATTCCAGTGTTTTTGTCACATGCCATATAGGTGCTTGACTTGCGCTAATGTGTCATCAAATAGACAGACAGGACTTCTGCAGCCAGAGCTTTGAGGAATTTTGAATGTAGCTGTGATGTTTCCCCTGTCTTCTTGATGTCAGCTCATTCCTCTTTCCAATTTTAATTACTGTAACTTCATTGACATGACTGTAATTAAATACAGCATTGCCAAAACAGGTTTTACAAGGTTTAAAATGTATATATTATAATTCTGAACTTTAAAAAGAAAAGACAGTCTTTTTCATTTTCCATCCTTCCTCCTCCCTGCATTTACCCCCACCTTTTACTCAAACGTATGCACCCATGCCCCCCATCCTATGGCCCCAAGTCAGCATTTTAATGCGAGTTTAGTGAACAAATAGCAAGAATCACTTCATCCTTAGGAGCTTGCTCTCCACAGCTGAAGAAAGGAATGAGGTTGTTGTGTTTGCGTGCACTTGTGTGCTTGAGAGGGAGAATGCAGTAGGGAAGAGCATTCTGGAGGGGGAAAGGGGTATAGGCAAGTGAAAAAAGGGGGCATTTGTGGCTGAATGGGGGTTGCCAGGGCTTTGCTGAATGTAGTTTTCCAGCAGCTTGTTGAGATCCCCAGGGAGAGGAGAGTGGAGCACTGTGAGAATAGTGTGTGTGTGTGTGTGTGTGTGTGTGTGTGTGTAATAGGGGGAAAGGAAAGAAACCAAGAGAAAGGGATTTATGGTATGGATAGTTTGGCAGGGTGATGACAGATGATTAGTGCAACACCAGAAATTCTAACACGAGAGTCTCCGATCTTGGCTGAAGGATCTAATTGGAGATTGGAAAAAACAATTAAACCTCACACAAACCCCACAAAGGCAGCATTAATGTTCACTAATACAGTGCCAGCACCCTCTACAACCCGTCTCGATGCAGACACACACACACACACACACACACACACATCCTCAAACTCAAAGTTCTTTCTATAGTTGCAGTGTACTTCTTTTTCCATCCTCTGCATATAATCTGCCTTCAAACCCTTCTCGTCCCCCTTTTCAGTCTTTTTTCATCACATTCCTTCATTTACAAACCCATGTTTGGCCTCTCTCCAGCGTGCCATTGTCTGATTTGTCTCTTAAACCCCCGTCACTATTCCATTCTCTCGCTTTTACCACCTCTAGCCAAACTTACATTCTTGCTGCTGCAAATGGAGCACTGTACTCTTGCAAAGCTGGCAAAAGGAGAAAAATTGGGGGGAAACTGCATGGAAGAAGAAAACAGCAGCAGCTCTCACTGCTGTCTCCATGGTGAGGCTGCTGACCTGGCAATCTGCCCCCTCCCTGTTCAAACCCCTTTCTCCTCAGCTTGGCTTTGACATGCTAAAATATAGAGAAAGAGAGAGAATAGAGTGATCTCTTCAGATGTGGCATCAGGGATATTTGTGATGAATGGCTTGTACCTTGGAGTGTGTGGATTATGCAGCTCTGCAGCCTAGCATATCTCCGAGAGAGTCGTGATCTCACAAAGTTAATGATTTCTCCCCTGCCTGAGACTCACCCTCCACTAAGCCGTCTGCCCTCATGTTTATCTTCACTGTAGGTTCTGAAGTCACTCCTATGTTTGACTTTGTCTCCCTGTGTTTCTTTCCCTCCACCACTCCCGCCTGTCAGTACCCCCTCCCCCTGCTCCTGTCAGCATGTGTCGATCTCTCTCCCTCTCGTTTTGGACTGAGTGTGGTAGTTGAGTGACTGAGACAGAGAGAGACTTCAGAGGCTGGCACAGATTTGAGCAGTCAAAATAACAAGAAAAGGAGATAGGTAGTGAAAAGACTCAAGGAAAGGATCTGAGACAGGGTTTGGTCCTAACTCTGTTGAACAGTTGGTTCACAGCTGGCTCACTCCTGAAGTGTCAGAGTATGTACAGCGGGGCTCTGGAGGAGGAAAAGTGAGCGCTGCAGCTCGTTCACAGTCTGTTCAGCCATGGGGAAATGAATGTAAATTGAACCATTGTTGATTTATTTAACATACAAAGAAGCTGGTTGGATGAAGATTTCCTTGAAAACAGCAAGTCATGGATTCAGACTCAGACTCTCCTTTCAACTACTCCTGGCCTTATTTTCCAAAGATGAGGATGCGAAGGAAGATGGGGAAAAAAGGTAACAGAACAGTAATTAATAGATACAGCAATTCATCTGGCTGTTCTCCCACACTGACACTTAGAGGTGAATAAGTTTCATTAAAGATTGACTGGGTCACTTTTCACTTCACAGACAGAAATGTGTTTGATATGTTTCTGACATATTGGTTTCAGCAGTGTTTGGCAGATGTGTATGGATTCATTTCAGAGAGAAAGCTACTGGCTGTATAAGCACAGGTTGGCCTTACAGCTACATCATGTTACAGATGGCAGACGAAAAGCTTGCCCTCCTTGGCAGACCTGTTTGTCCCCTCACTGTGGAACAATAAAGTTAAAATTAGACTGTTCCCATGACACATTCTTGCTTACAGGCTACCACTGCAGCACTGAGTCAGTCACAGTGAGATAACAGCATGTTTGCCAGTGATGTAACCTGATATCTGACAGTATGTTGGGGAATGTCAGATGTTCACTTGAGGCTGATTGAGTGGTTTGGGGCCTTTGTCATCTTCAGACCATGCTGTCATGTGCATACACATGAACCCCGCTGAGGAGTTGTGGTCTCATGTGACTGTCCATAATGTGCAACAGGGAGGACAGATGCTTAATATGTGCCTTTATATATGCATGCTTAGTTTCCAGCAATTGAGAATCAGTTTTTGTTCTGGTGTCACTGAACATTGGTGGTGTCATTGGAGCTGAAGTTCAGTGTTTCCCTCAGTTTATTATCAGTGTATGAGAAACTTAAGTAAAATAAAGGTAATCCCGGTGCTTTAACCTGCCATACAAATTTGTAGCTTCATTATTATGCATGGGAGAGCAAAAGTTAAAGTGCAAAATTAAACCAGAATGGTTAAACAGTTCACTGCTTGTGTGAGAACAGCTCTGTGTTTGTGGGGAAGAGAAAGAGAGAGAGACAGACACAGAGGAAGCTCGAGTTACTGCCATGTCTGTGTTATGGCTCAGCTCCAGTGGTCTTTTCCTCATCTTTCACCATGCACCTCCGCAAGATTGTCTGTTATTCCTTCTTAACTGTGATTGACATTCGAAAATTCCATACACATTAGTTGTCTGTGCTGTTGGCACTATAGAAACTTTTGAAACCGACCATATATTATCCAATAGAATGTAGATATTTTTGGTTGTCAAACACTGATGTAAAACAGCTTTGGTGTAATAATGCACCTGTAGAGTGAGATGTGATTTCAAGTGTTAATAGCCAGATGGTTATTTCTTTACTCTGAGGACTTGATTGCTGTTCACTCTGGGTTTACTTCTTCCTGATTGTCTCAGGCTACGCGACGCACTGAAATGCAAACACCATGGGAATGCACAATGTGATTCTTGGACCTGGAGGTCGGACTGCAGTGTCATAACTCAGAGTGGGTTTGTACTAGATGTTGGTAGACATTTGTTTTAATCGTTTAAATGGCCCTCCAGGAACTTTGAAATGAAGTAATGACTTCTCCCTTTTTGTAAGGTACAGTAATAATGGCCTCTGTTGTGATTCTGTTTCTTTCTTTCTCTTCAGAGTGACACTTGTTTAGTGTGGTGCTTAAACAGCAACTCATCGTAAAGAAGGAATGGCATGGAGAATTGATCTTTTTCTACTCATAATAAAATAATTTAGGTGTTTACACATGTAATGTGTGTTCATGATTTTGTACAGCAAACCTTTAATTTTGCTGCACAGCTTCCACAGAGAGTGAACCTTGAGAATGAATCGTTGTGATAGCCCTGCCTTCCCCCTTTCCATCCTGCCTTCTTCAGTCTCTCTCTCTCCCAGGGGTTTGCATGGGTTGTAGGGTCACTGTCTGTGTTTAACTGACCTGGTCTGGGAACCTGGCACTGACTGCTGTCTTTGTCTGGGTTTTTGTAGAGCTCCTTCTCGCTCTGTTTTTCTCTGCTGTAGCTCCAGGCACTGCTAATATGTAGGGTTGGCTGTCACTCAGGGAAATGCTCTGAATATCACATCACTCCAAATACACCTTTTGTGAAGAAAGATCCTACACAAATACCCCCACACACTGTTCCGCATACCTTAAATCTCTCTTTGAAATTGCTCTCTGTCTAAGAAATAAAGACAGCTTCTCTGGCGGTATGATTGATTTTGTGCAGCTCTAACTTGTTGGTAATATGAACTCCCTGTTTCTCTGTTATTTCCCCACTTAACTAATGTTAAACACAGATCACGGCATTTGAGAGTAATGTTAACTGAGGCGGTGTTTATGGGTCAGAAGTGTGTGAATGATTGGCCTGTGGCAGCCAGCTGTGGCTTTGAACCTGGCTCAGAACCTGAACTATTAGGCTTGTTTATCAAGTTCCTGATGGGTTAGAATGAAACAGTATCTGCTTTCAAACAGCAGTCTAAGGTCCAGGATCCAAGCCTCTCTCTGTACTTGATGTTAGACTAATTTCTACAGTACATAGTATAAAGTCTAACATGACTATGCAGGTATTATGGATCTGGATTCCAGTTCATATACAGTGTAATGTTTTCATGTGGAACTAAAAGGAACCAGGAGTTTTTTTTTTAAACAGAAGAACATGTTGTAACGTTTATGCCATGTTGCCATTTTTTGACATGTCTGGGAGATATCATGCAGCTTGAGAGATATTTAAGAACTTAAGAGACTTAGGATGGATGTGGATTGGTCACTCTATACCCTGAACCTGAGTCTACTCCTTCAAATCATCTGCTGTACTCATCAGTGTCTGCTTGACTCCCTGTTGCCTCTCAGATTTACTGGACTCACCACCTACAGGAAGCACAACTGATTGTTGGTCTGATTTATTCTTTGTTATAAATACTGGACCACTCTGCTTGTATTCTGTGGTGCTGGCAGCTTTGAAACTATGGATTTGTTTTTAAAGAAGACTGAGTCATATTTTTATAGCTGGTTGAGGAGTTCATGCGGAAACAGCAGGGCCAGACATGTTTTTTTACCACTGGCATTGTTGCAGACATGGCTTACCCATTGTAAAGTGAGACTGTCATTAGGAACATAATAACATAACATGAACTAATGAGGGTGCCTCCTGTTATTAGTTTGATGAGTACAACACTGGTACTACTGGTTGGTAATGTGATTAGAAATGAGCTTTTTTTCTAATGCATGCTCAGCAGAATGTGAAATCTCTTATTTAGTGCTGCACTTCACATATATAATGCAGTTATCACCCATCAGCCACAGAATTTAAACAGTCTAATTTTGTGTGTTTACTTATAAACCCCTCTGAAGCATCGAGGGTGGTTGGTAGATTTAGGCTTGGTTGGGGGGGTAAGTCAGCATCAGCTTGAATGGTTGTGCCAGGTGTTGAACACGTGAGGAATTTGACTCTGGTACAGTGGCTCTCAATAGTTATGTACATTGAGAGCCGCTGTACATGGCTTTCAGTTGCTTGTAATTTCAAGATATAGTTTTGTAGGTGCAAGTATATGATTGGAGTTTGGGAACCTAAAAATGATAATCTTTTCAAATTTATGTCAATTCCTCAGAATCAAATGCAAGGCTTCTTTCTCCATTGAATTATATTTTTTTTAGATCAATATGATTGCTAAGGTTTAGCAGCTGTACGGTGAAGAATTCATCATTGTTGAGACATAGACATTATCAGGGCAGTGCATCATGAGTATTCAATTCATGTAGTATGTCATATGCTTTATATAGTGCATATACAGCCATAACAATATGAACACTGACAGGTGAAGTGAATAACATGATCTTGTTACAGTGGCACCTGTCAGTGTGTGGGGTGTATTATTATGTGTAAGGATCTGAGTGACTTTGATTTTCACAAGGGTCAAACTGTGATGGCTGACGACTGGGTCAGAGCATCTCCCAGTTTGCAGTGGTTAGTACCTACCAACAGTGTCTAAGGAAGGACAGACAGTGAAGCGGAGACAGAGTCATGGACACCCAAGGCTCACTGATGAAAAGATTCCAGGGTGTCTATGAGGAGAAACATTCAGCAGCTATAGTGGTGATATCACATCTGCTGAATATGTTTAACAAAATTAACTCTAACTCGTCCTCACGACCACAGTTTTCACACCTTTTACATAATATTTTCACGGCATGGTCGACTCATCTGTGCTCTTCCTGACAGTAGAATTATGGAATCAAACTGCTTCACAGAAAATGCACAGTGAGCTGCAGAGAGACACGAGCACCAAACAACTTGCCACATTGGCTCCTGTGTACACAGTGTTAGTCGGGTGGTCATAATGTTATTTCTGATCAGTGTACTTGCAGTATATACAGTACATTTTGGGCACCACATACCCTCTACACTAGACTCTTTGTTTTACTGAGCTGAAATTTTAGCACATTTGTTTTTGTAAACACTTTTTTACTTTACTTTGTTTTACTTTAGCACATTTGTTTTTGTAAACACTTTGTTTTGCTCCTCATGTTACAGTTTCACTGTTATTTTTTTAAGTCTCATTAAGCTGTACATTAAGCTTAAACAATGTTTTACCATGTTCTGTCTTATCAAAGGTTTCTTGTACTAAGTACTGAAAAAGTGTTGTGGAGAAGCTGAGTTTTTTACAGAGCAACATCCCAGAGGGAGCTGTGTGTGTTTTCAAAGCAGGCTACTGCTCACAGTGGCTCTACTGTGTTGGACGTGGTCCTCTCAATGCTACTGTGTGCTCACCAGGAGAGATTTCCACTCGCTGACTGTATTTCAGACAGGGTGGGGAAAACTGTTCCTACAGATTCCCACTCACAACTTTATGCACACTCATTTATGTGTGTGTGCAAAGAGTCATTCAGACAGTTACACACACACACACACACACACACACACACTCACTCACTCATACAGAGACTTTTGGTTCAGAACAATGACATGCAACTGCCCAGGGTGTCTGTCACTTCCTGTGTTTGTGAGGAGTTATTTGGTGTTACTGTGGAAACCAAATGTAATATTGAAAAGTTCCCCACTCTCTGGGTGGTTCTGTCCTTTTCTGTAGAGAAAAATCAGTGCATAAGGGACAGCCAGACCTCGTCCCCGACTCTGGCTGCAGCTGCCAGACTGTCAGCGATGATACACGGCAAAGACAGAGTGTATGCCAACGCCATGCTGGTGGACCAGGTGAGTCAGGTTGAAATTAATGTTTTTTTGTATCACTTTTAAGAAAAAATATGTAACATGCATCAGTTATATAGACTAAAACATTAAGTGAAAACAGACCTGGCTCATGTGATGTAAAATGTGCCATTACAAGAGCTACAATCAGCTTCTGGAGTAGTCCCTTCTCTTTGCCTTAACTTCCTTATTTTCTGCCCCAGGTCAATGATGCAGATATTAAATACCGCTCTCCAGAGGAGGAAGAGGTGAGCCATGTGCCCCATGTTGGCAGCCCATGTTGGGACTCCCTCTCCATGACTCCCCCTGACTCAGGAATCTGCTCCCTGAACCGGCACCCATCCTCACCCCATAACGGGGAGAGGGAAATCCAAGCTTGTGGCCTAAAGAATGACAGGGAGCCATCCCCTTGGACCTCTCCCCCCTCTCCCTTTGCTACCTCTCCATCTTTTTCTTCCTCCCCCTGGACCTCCACCTTTCATTTGTTTGAGGGAGCACAGCGGCATCAGGCGCAGCCGTACCTGCCAGTTTCTCCTGCTTTGAATCACGGAGGATGTGGCTTCACAGAGGAGAGTCGAGGCCTATGGTAGGATGCTGTTGCTGTTAATTACTTCAAATATTAAGTACTCAAAGTGTGAGCTATTATATTAATGAAAGAACTTTTAAATGTGACTCAGCCGGGTGAGTTCTTTTATGTTAAAGTGAAAGAACATTACGACCAACTCTCTTGATTTATTTTAAAAATAAAATCAGTTCAGCAAGCGTCTATACCAATTTATTTTACGATCTTGTTGATGAGAATTATAAACATTTGTGTCTAAACTATACTAAAAAAAAATCATGCGTTTGGAATTTCTTGACATTTAGTGCAGTGACTGTAGTCACTGAAGGTGCGGGAAAGTGACAGGAAGCCTGGACACAATTGAGCTGTTTGCATGCTGATATTGCTGAACATTCTTTCCAGTTTCCTCAGTGCTGCACTATCTTCTGTATTAGGACAGAAGCAGGGGAAAGGGCCGCATGGTTTAAAGCCTGATTAGAGCCTGGATTTGACCATAATGGCTATGATGCTTTTTAAGATCACGGACATTATCTGCTCTGATCTATATGAAATGGTGTCATCATGGTGTACAAGTTGGCACATTACTTTATGTTTTAGATTTATGAGAGTTATGAAGCAGTTGGAGGCGTCATTATCATATCAGATTTTACTGATTTTGAAGAATGCAATCTGAATAAAACTGAATGTAATACCCTAGCTTCGGCTAGTTAATGACAAACAGTTTGTCTGCAGCTGTAATGTGTAACACCAAGACGTTTGACATTCAGTAGAATATTGTTTTTATGTCCTCTAGTTTGTTACCAGCTTCATTAAAACATGTAGGCTGAAGTAGCAACAATCATTACTGAATATTTCCACTGCTGGATCATAAGCCATCATAAGCCAACTCTGTGTGTATGTGTGTGTGTGTGTGTGTGTGTGTAAACAGTCCTAGTCTTGAGTGTGACAGTGGAGAAGAGGACATACTAGGATATTCCTACCCCTGCTTGTCATTAAAGCAACAGTCCATCGTGCGGTCCAGCTCAGGAGAGGAGAGGGACTCTTTTGACACTTCACCAGATTTTAACTCCACACACTCCAACAGCACGCACAAGCATACCAAGGTACACCCTCCCTGGGGATGTTATATTTAATATTCAGCTGCACTGCTTTTCACCATGTATGTAGAATCACGTTGTGGGACAGATTGACTGCAGAACATTTCCTCCTGGTTCTCCCACTTCTTTTTTCCAAAACACTACAGTATTTACCATGTTGCCATTTAGACAGGAGATTTAAAAATGTGATTATTCTTACCAGTTGCATACTTCCATCATTTTCTTCTGGACTGACCACATGGGGTGGGTAGAAGTCCCTGAGTTGTGGTGTAAGAAGAAGCAGTTATGCTGAAACATCTGTGTTCTCTATCAGCCATGTGTTTTTTTAAGCTAAAAAATAAAACGTAATGTTGAGGCATCTTTCAGTGTGAAGGCCTTTGTTTGTTGTACCCTTGCTTAGAGCATCTGACTTGTACCTTGAGCACACTCTTTTTTTTGGAACAATAGTTTTACTTGACAGTTAAACAGGAATCTTAGTTTCCATTGTGCTGAACTGACCAGATTTGTATTTGAAATTATCAGTTAAAACATTTTTGCTTTGGAATTTGGAGCAAAAATGCATCAGAAATTAAACACTCAACTCTCATGTCACACAGTAAATGCAAAGTATGGTAATACAGTATGTCAGACACTGCCTGTCTTACAGATAAGCTCAGACTGTCAACAGCTCAACGATATGAATGAAAAGCCAGACATATTGAGTGGCTCTGTTTATGCTGCGTCATTCTGCTGCTCTCCAGGTTTCTTGTTCGCAGGACTGAACCTGTGAACCTTTGCTTACTGAACTACCTAAACTGTTACTCGTGATTTCTTTTCTGTCACAGAACCCTAAGGAATCCGAGCTCCGTCTGCGCTCCTACTCCTCCTCCTCCCCCAAGGCGAAGCAGTCACGGCCGCTGCTAAACCGTGATGCAGCCATCACTGACCTCGCAGAAGGTGAGTGAACTTTAACCCCTTTGCCCTTTGACCTTTCTGTTCCCAATAGCCAGCTGAACAGGCACATGTGCCACATTTCTTACAGGGGTAAAACCAGACAGGTGCCATAAATCAACTGGGCTTCTGTGTGTTTAGAGTTGGCTCTGCTTCCATACAGCACCACTACTCATGTGTATGAGTAAGTCTGCTGCATGAAGGCCATGTTTTATCCAGTATATATGGTGTGTTCAGTAACATCAGCACTTAAAACTATCTCCTTCTGTCATTTAAAAATATATTTATAAAAGATGGAATATCTGGAATAAAACTTGTCTTGATGTAGAAAGGAATCAAATCATTTTTCTGCTTTTTGTGTAAAATGATTTGCCCAGGTGAATGTTCAGTGCTGTTTTTCATTGTAGCCCTGCATCAGTGGTAACTCTTAGTTCTTGGTAGTGAGTGTGGCCCAGATGATGTGCACTACACAAACCACTCTCAGCCAAGAACATATTCATTATTATTATTTTGAATTGTTTGATGGTCAAAAGCAAACTTTCTACAAATGTTGATGCCAAGACCTGTTTCCTGGTAAAAATGTAGTTCTCTCAAATGTTCATTTTAAATAATTAGAAGTCTGAATCTTTAAAATTTTTAATAGCCTTTAGATTTTGGAAAATGTTTTCCTAGGTAACACTTGTAGATCATCCGAAACAGAAATCGATTTTACTCTGAGGGTTCTGTTTTACTTCCATTTACCATAGGTACGTGTTTTGTTTCCCGCCTGGTTTTTATTTTTTCAACCCTCACTGATGTATTTTTTCCAGGCAAAACTTGTTTGCTGCATTTGTTCTCTCTCTGTGGGGGTCTGCTGGATCCAGATTGTCTGAGGGATTTCTGTCTGTGCTGCTAACTCAATTCTGATTTGGGATGATGGTTTTAACCCCCTTGGCTGATTCACTTAAAATCTATAATAATGTCTAGCTTTTTTGACATATAGTTCTGGCTTACCTATTAACTTGTTTTTGTTACTCTACAGAGCAGAAAGCATCCAGTCTGACTGAGACATCCAGAGAAAAGAGGTAAAACCAGTGTATCACCTCATGAGATCACACAAGATCCACTTTGCAGGGTCTTGCTCAGATGTTCTTACATATTTAGGCATTTGTACTGACCAGTGGTTAGCATTTGGCTCGTGTGTGTGTGTCTCTAGTGGCAAACCTGTGGTTGGAGTCTGAGTGTGTAGGATGTGACATACTTCTGTTGCAATAACCTTGGGTAAACAGCAGACTTCTGAAACATCTAATTTTCTTGACCACATCAGTAATACAACATTTTCACTGTGTACTTACTGTAGTAGGTATTTGTGGTATCGCTTTTTAACAATCCTAACGTCACAGATTTTGCTGTTTCCATTTCATAAATGCCACAATCCATATTCATTTTAAAGTTGATGTTATCATACTCCCTCATACATTTATCATGTGCTAATACATTTTGTCTGCTAATAATCATGCACTGCTAACAGAGGAAACATTTTAGAATATTAGACAATTAGATTTACATATTAGATCATTAGATAATTGTATTAGAATAGATCATATTAATACAACACCAGCCTGATCAGATTTACCACTATTTTTGTCCCTCACTATTTCAGCATCCATACATTGTTAACACAATCTGGATATTGCCCATGCCTTAAGAATTTGCTAATATTTTGTATGGTTAACTGAAATAATATGTTGCAAACAAACATCAATGTGTTTCCATACACATTTTATTAGACACCACACTTATTATTAACATTTTGAGTCTCCAGATGAGCTGAAACACAACAACCTGGTCTGAGGTGTGTTATATCCATGCAGGGTTTTGGGTTTCCGTAAACGGGCCCAGTCAGCAGAGGAGGAGAGCAGCTCGTCACTCGAACACCTCACCCTCACAGAGTTCCTCAAAGAGTATGTTTTCACCAAAACGACCTCACAGCCATGCATGTGTGGCTTAACTTTTTGTAACCCTGTTGTAAAACCATGCCCCGACTCATCCAATAACCAAGTGAATTTAGTGCAGCTGTATTTGGTCATATATGAATCTTCACAAGTATATTAACATTTGTCATGTCATAGTATAGGTTTGTGATGTTGCATGTATTCTTCTTTCTTTGGTTTCTGTCATTGTCACCTTTCATCTAGAATGTCTAATGTAACTAGCATAATTTGCTGTAAATAGTTGACAGATTATTAATTGCAACTTGCCAAGGTCGTACTATAAATACCATCCACTAGAGTCTTTAGTAAGTTCCAAGCATGCCAGGCTTCTTGTTAAGAGCAATAATCTGTAGACCGGGGGTCCTGGAAGACTGTCTTTCATTCCAGCGTGACACCAGTGTAACTAATTATTGAAGTCTTCTCGGTCTGTAAAGATTTATTTCGTGTGCATGTTGGGCTTGAAAGCTTCAGTCTTCTACAGGCCAAAATAAGTTGTGATGACTACTGACTGAAATGTTCACACTGAAACAGGATTGAGGATGAGGAGTGGGCTAAATACATAATCCCATCCAAGGTTGAGTCAGAGAAGTACAAAGTCAGCCGGACCTTTAGCTTCCTCAAGAGCAGGATGTCCAGCACTCGCAACAAGACAAAGGTGAGGTCTTTACTCCAGTGGAAAAATGACTTGCTGGCCAAGGCATAACCTAAATGTATTTAAAACATAACTGAAAAGTCAGAGCTGAAAGACCTGCTGTAAAAAGTTTACCACCTCATAGATGAGCTAGGTCTGAATTCCTTTGCTGGGGAGCCATTGTCTGTGCATGGTGCCTTTATTTGGTGAGGGACAAAATTCCCTCTCTTCAGGTCTTAGCAACGGAACACAGTGAAAATATCCTCTTACATAATGTGTAGACTCCCTCCTCACAGCATGTGGAAACAAAACACATTCCATAGTATGCTTTGTCTTATAAACACACGTGATTGTGTTTAAGAGCTCGTTTCCATGTATGTACAGACTTTTGATGCATATGAACAGCAAAAAACAAACGCACTCTTCGACTTCCTTATGAAGTTTGATCATAAGGTAAACATGGCACTAACACGCATATAAACAGAGGAATCCTCCCTAATGTCCCTTAAGGATAAAGCGCCACAAAGGCAGCTTCCACTTTAGAACAGGTGCGTTTTAGCAAGAACATAACCACTGTATGCCTCTGTCTGCCTGCTGCTCACAGTCATGTTGTTTCTACTTTGGGTGGTTTGTCATGCTGTGGTATTAGCTATAATCAATGTTATCCAAATGATCACATTTGAAATATTTATGACTTGTTTCAGGTGAAGGGGAAAGAGGTAAAGGAAAAAAAGGAGAAGACAGGAGGCACTAATGGACACCAGTTTGTGCCCGTCTCTCCATCTGGTCCTGCTTTCTGTGTGGCCTGTGAAAAGTCTGTTTCTGGGAAGGAGCTGTTGCAGTGCTCCAGTAAGTATTATACTGTCAGTGCTGCTGTTTTATGTCGTGTGGTGGCTGAACTGTTTAGGGTTTGTGTAAATCTCTTTGCACGTGCTGTCTTGATGTTTTGTTTAGTAGAAGATATATAAAGTTTTCTTCTTCCCACAAAGTCGAGATCGATCTTGAGGAGCAGGATAGTTTGACAGCCATCTGGGCACTGAACCCAGAGATGTGGTCATTTTGCTTATTATCAGTAAGATGATGAAATTATCTGGAATTTCATCTGCTTATATCCGCAGACTGTTTCCTGAATACCCATAAAAACTGTCGAGAGTCTGTTGCAGCCTGTGGAAAGGTAACCTACAATATCGCACACATCAAATGATTTCAAAACCATAATGACCTTACAGCATTAAATGTGGCATCTACCATAAGGGGAGCTTGACCTATACTAGGGACTAAATCCAGGGGTTGTCAAAAGCCTGTCAAATGACCATGTCCAATGGTCTGAGACACGTGCAGTGTATCAGCAACATCCCCAGTTCAAATCCTGTTTTTGTTGCAGGTCATTCATGCTGGGAAAAAAAAAAGTTGAGGCCTGTCTCTACCTCAGCAACTGAAGTAGAGGCAGGCCTCAGATATATGAACATCAGAGATCTGAAGTAAGAGAGGATGTGGATACAGTAGAAAGGGTAAATTCCAACACTTGGTGACAAAGGAAGTCCTGCAATGTGTTAAACATCATAAAACTGATGATGTATAATGAGAACATGTGTGGAGGTCGCTTTGTTTTTGTCTCTGCATAAATTGACTGAAGATATTTTTACAGTCATAACACATTAATATTTACAGCCCGAACACTGACTTAAATCTGTTGATGTTAATATGATTCTTTTCCCAGAAGCCACAGGAGAGGAATGCATTACAGATGAAAAGCAAGACCTTGTCTCTCCCACAGAGTGAGTCAGGAATTACAACATGCACCCCCCTTGTCCTCCTTTTGGTCTTTTTTTTTTAAAGTTTTTACCTGTCCTCCCTTGTTTCCTCTGTAGGAGATTAAGCAAGGCATTGCTCCTCAAACCCATGCTCTCCCCTCTTCCATGTTGTTCTTTCCCTGGTAAAAAGTTAAATTTTAATCTATCACTGTGGGAGAGCTGGCCCGGATCGTGTTTGTGTGTCTGTTTGTGCATGAGCACTGAGGTTTCTTTCTCACTGTGGCAGGATCATTTTATTTCTTAATGTGAAGCTTTGTGTTTTAACTGTTTGATGTCTGACTGAAGTGTCAAGGTTAAACAATCCGCAAGTACTACAATGTATTGTCACATCTACTGGCTCCATGCTCAGTTAAACAGTGAAAGATAATTCAATAACTATTAAATTCAGTGACTCCACAGATATATGAACATCAGAGATCTGAAGTATTTATTTGTCGAATGGGAAGGCCTCCAAGTGTCACTTATCCTTCTTCCTGCTCCTCTTGATCGCCCCTTTAGACTCTATGAAAGACAACTCTCCAGCCTCTCTTTTCTCCTCCTCCTCTTCACTTCCAACGATGACCAGAGAGAAGAGGGAAACAGTCGTGCCTCTCTCCAAAAACCTCTCCATCACTGTAGACAGCAGGTATGATGTCAGTATACATTACATTATTTTAGTGCACAAGTACATTAAATCAATGCTCGGATGTGTTAAATTTTGAATGTGATCACTACTACAAAAAAATAAAAACAGTTAAACTCAACTTTTCATAAATTTAAAATTGAATGGGTGAGGTCAGCCAATATGCCATGAAAGACAACACCAGTGATTTACTTTTACATTTATTATCCATTGTTGTCCAAAAACTATTAAACACAGCAGTGACATGTTTGCTCTGGTGTGGATATGAGTGAGATTTTGTACTTGCACATACTGTGGAAAACACTGATGTTAACTTGATTCAGGCCACAAAAATATTAGATCTTGCACATTGGCAGGAAACAGTCAAATGTGACTTCAGCCTACAACTACTGGAATTCATTTCAGAATGCCTAAATAAATAAAACCTTCGTTCACAATCACGCACCCACATGCAAACACTTAAAGTTCATGTTCAGTTCGAACCTGCTTTGTTTCTCTACAGACAGCTGGGCGAAGCGGCAGGGCCGGACTTGGAGTGCAGTGTGACAGCTCACACTAACAGCTCATTGTCTGATGAGGGAACGCTGGTCCTGATGACTCCCCCGTCCGTTGACCCGCCAATCACAGCACAGGGTGAAGAAGAGAGACATTCAGGATTTACATTTTTCACACAAGTACATGGATCACATTGAGAATTACTATAGGGGGCACAGTGGTTCAGAATTAAGACCATTAATTTTGCTCTCACAGATGCTGTTAATGCTCCTCTACTGAGCGACTTGTCAGCTGACCTACTGGGACTTGAGGCAGAGTCATGGAGTCTTATGGTCAGTCCGGAGTTTCGCAGGCAACACGACAGGCACACCATCAAACGACAGGATGTTATTTATGGTGAGACAGTTATTTCTTTCAACAGCATGCTTTTCATTCTCTAGGAAGCCAAACATTTCATCTGCACCTGTGAACATGCACATTTCCACCAGAAATTTGAATGTCCATAATCCATGTTCTCTGCCCACTACAGAGCTGATGCAGACAGAGCTGCACCACATCCAAACCCTGACGGTCATGTCTGAGGTGTTCCGTAGAGGCATGCTGGAGGAGCTGCAGCTGGACTGGGACTGCGTGGCCCGGATCTTCCCCAGCTTGGACCCTCTGCTGCTCTTCCACAGGAACCTCTTTGGAGCACTGCAGGAACGCCGACAGGCTGCAACCCAACCTGATAACCCTCGAAATTACCTCATCCGTCAGATTGGAGATATACTGCTTCAGCAGGTTAGTGAAGATGGATTCATGCACGTGAGTGCACACACACAGATACACGTCTGTTCGTATGTGATGTTCTCCCTCTCAGTTCTCAGATGAAAATGCTCTAAAGATGAAGCAGGTGTATGGAGAGTTCTGCAGTCACCACACTGAGGCTGTCAATGTCTTCAAAGAGCTGCAGCAGCAGAACAAGAAACTCCAAAACTTTGTTAAAGTAAGCTCCTGGTCCTAGACCACCTCTGTTTTTCCACATTTAGGGTTTTTCCTTTCAGTTTCACTGGTTTTTACCTTTCTGCTCACAGCAACAGAGTAATAACTCTCTGGTGAGGCGGAGAGAGGTGCCAGAATTTATCCTGCTGGTCACTCAGCACATCACCAAGTATCCATTGCTGCTGGAGAGGATATTAAAGTACACTCGGGGTATGTCATCTACTGTGTCCTGAACAAAACTGTTATGTAAGCAGAGAGCTGATGGACACTAAACACTTGTCTTTCTGTACTTGTGGACTGTAGAATATATAAAGTGCTGAACTTTTTATTTTTACTTTGGGAGCAGCATAGTTGAGAAACCGTATCATAATACAGTAATTTTTTTTATGATCTCTAATCCCACAGAGGAAAGCCAGGAACACTCAGACTTGTCAAGTGCTCTGGCTCAGATCCGTGATGTTATCACTGCAGTGGACCTGACTGTGAATAAGTATGAGAGGTGTCAAGAGCTGCAGGAAGTGCTCACCCGGCTGGAGAACAAGAGCTTTGCCAAGCTAAAGAATGGCAAGGTGTTTCGCAAGCAGGACCTGCACAGCAAACACCGGGATCTGCAGCGTAAAGGACTGGTCTACTGGAAGACTGCCACAGGACGGCTGAAAGGTGTGCATGTGATCATCTGTGCCACCAGACAGTTTGAGATTTGAGACAGCCTAATCTCCATGTATTTCTGCTTTTCTGTTTTCAGATACCTTAGTGCTTCTTCTCACAGATGTTCTGGTTTTCCTACAAGAGAGAGACCAGCGCTTCATATTTGCTGCTGTGGTAAGCCTCAACCTGAGTAACAGTGAAATTACAGACACCATGCCTAGTTGTCTATCCATTTCTCTCCACCTTTAAACCCATCTTTATGGTTTGTATTCACTTTTTCAGGACCAGAAGCCTCCAGTAATCCCTCTGCAGAAGCTCATTGTTAGAGAGGTAGCCAATGAGGAGAGAGGGATGTTCCTTATTTCTGCCTCCTCAGTGGGACCAGAGATGTATGAAGTTCATACCACCACCAGAGAGGAGAGGAATGCGTGGATGAGACACATACGACAAGCTGTGGAGAGGTGTGTACATACAGTATATGTGTTTGCAGTCAGGTCTGTGGTGTTTGTCCAACTATTAACCTGTGTGGGTCCCTGGTTAATGCACATTTATATGTGTTACTCATTATCTAACCTACTGGTCTACCTGGCAGTTGTCCTGAAGAAGAGGAGGAGGAGGAACAAAGTACTGAGACAGAGGAGGCCAGGCGGACTGCGGAAGTGAGAGTTCAGAAGATCGCCAAATTCCAAGGTACCTGTAAGAAATTATTTGTGCTCGCATGGTAATGTTATGTTAATCAGAAACTCATTTGGTGACAGTGTGAAGAGTTTGTGTATTCACAACATCAAAAAACATTTTGTGATATAAACCATTAACAACAAAAATTGTAATTGTTGTGTGTGTTTTGTACAGAGACACTGTTGGGCCAGGACCAGCGTATCTGCAACAGTCTGGAAGAGAAGCTACAGCTGTATGCTGATCTTACAGAGTTAACCCTCCGCTCACCAGATACTGTACCACGTCGCCACCTGCTGGTACAACCAGACACAGACAATGAGACACCCCAACAGGCCGCCTCCCTACTCACAGCTGCACTCAGAGAAGGTGGGAAAGTTGCTGTGTGGCTGCATGATGCTACATAAATATCTGGGTAATGATTATGACTAGTGACTAACCTACATAAAAATTAACATGAATGCACCATCCTAGAAGATTTCAGTCAATCATCATTTTCATCTGCATCTCTACTAATCTTGAATACAGATCTTTTGAGCAAAGACAGACCTATAATGTGATTTTATACACAACTGTATAGAGGAAAGAATATAAGCAGGAACAAAATGGAAACCCTGTTTTTACATGGTGCACCCACACATGTCTTTGTCACTTACACTGGTTGATTGAAGACTCTTTTTCAGGACTGTGTTGCCATGTACAGGTGTTTTATTGACATCTCCCTTTTCTAGTTAGTTTTGTGAAAGAATATTTACTCTGTCTTCCTGAGGCACTTAAAGTAAACACTTTAGTTGTTCATTTTCTTAGGCTCCCGTTGCCTTTGCAACATATTGTGTTTGATTTGATAATATTCCTTGCATAGCTCAACCTAGAGGTTTAATCAGCCAGAATTAGAGAAAACTGAACATTTGTTTTAATTAGAATTGTGTATTAGACTTGGAAATTTCAGTAAAATGACTGCAAATAATATGAAAGAATGCCTTTGTCTACATACTGAATAATTTATTGAAAGTGATGTGGTATACTGTAGGTTTCTGATGTCATGACTGGCATTTACAAAAGACTTTTTCCAGAATAAACATGAGTTTTGCTTCTTCTGCAGCGGAAAATCTGATCAGCCTCCTGCAGGCTTGCGATAGTGTTTCTGCACAGTGTCAGAACTCTTCTGTCCAAGGACAAGAGTGCTTCAGCTACAACAGCCAAGGCAGTAGCATCCAGGAGTCTCCCTCTGAACGTGAGTCAGATTTATACTGTAATACTGAATGTCAACTTGTATGACTGTCCTTTCTGTTGGCATTGCTCACATACTGCTTGACCTTTATTGATGTGGGTGAACCACACTGTGTAATATGTGTTGACCAAGACATTCTTATCTTCCTTTTTGTTTCTTCAGCAGATTATCTGAGTACGCTCAGTATGAGCTCCACCTCGCTTGGATCAGACAGTGAGTTAACAGGGTTGGACAGCGTGTTGTTGAGCTCATCTGTCGAGCTGAGAAGAGGAGACGCCAAAGCGACACTGTTAAAGGTTCATCTACTCTACTGCCCCATGAGCTGTGTTCATTAATGGATAAATTTACATTTCTGTTCCCCTATAATAACACATTGTTCTATAGGTGACAGAGAGTGTCCAGAGCCTGACTCAGCTTCTCTATAGTCTGCAGGTGAGAGAAGACACAAGTCTCAGCATCTGTAGCTAACTGAATGAGTTAATAACTGGATTGAAAGGACAAGGTTGATATTAAATACTGGTTACAGTTCATATACTGTGAATTCATGTTAACAATGGTATGTAAAAAAAAGTACTATAGTTTGTCTAAGATGTTTTAATAAGCGATTTCAAAAGGATATGTATTCAACAATACACTGGACTCAGATGATAAGAAATGCATAAATGTCCTAGGTCTTGATATGAGAACGAGTGCGATCAGGTGTCTCATCTTTGTGTTTGCAGGCAGCTGTGACCCTCCAGGACAGCTACTATGAAGTCCAGAAACTCCTTCTCCAAGAGAAAGAAAGACCTCGGCTCCGAAATGTCACATCACTCCAAAACAACTTGGTATCACTCAGATTTATTCATGCTGAAATAAATGCATATAGACCCAAACCCATGTATTTTCGGGGTTTGAGAAAGTTACACTAGGATTTAGTTTTTTAGTATTTTTGAAATAATGCTGGAAAAGATTAGACATTTCTGTTGTTATTCAGGAGCAGGAGAGGCCAAGGAGTGTTGACAAGAAGGGTTTGGAGAGAAAGAGAGAGGAGGTAGATGAGGTGCAGAAACTCCATGTGAAACTGAAACAGGAGCAGCAGTGCTGGGACAAAGAGTGTCTGGCCAGAGACAAACAACAGGTGAGCTGCTGCTTATGTTTGGACTTAAATGTTCTCTCATTTGTCTCAGTCACTTGTCTTTCCTGTCTCTCTCTATTCTCATTCCATGGCAGCTTGGTGTTGCACAAAAGAATGCTGTGGTTGACACTGTGCACACAGAGGCCTCAACCATATCTTTCCTCTGTGCCAGGTTCTGATTAAGTTGTATCTGAATCAGAGCTATTAAAAGTAAAACTGCTAGTTGTATCATATCCTTGACTAAATAGAATTACTAGAAACAAGCAGAGATTATAATTACATTTCAGCAACATTAAAAATGAAGGGTGACACCTGTGACACATGAACTCCCCCGGTCAGATAATGTTAGCTGGTAGTAGATGTCATCAGTATATAATATGCAGCAAAGTTCAGATAAGGTGTTGTAATTTCCTTTTTCCTCTGACCTCCGGTGGGCAGTGAGGCCTGTATAGTACATACTCTAGGTCTTACTAGCTGACTAGTGTCTAAACATTTGCAACAGATACACTGACTGAAACATGTCAGCAAAACACTGCTGTCTCTTAAGGCTTTTGTTTGTGGATTTTCTCTGATCAGTGATGATTTTTCCCTTACTTAGTTCTTAATGTCAAAGTGAAATGGTGAATTTCAAAATAAGCATTTGCTTTGCTTGCTTATATGTGAGTGTGAGTGAATTTGTTGTGCTGTTATTCCTTGTGCCTAAACTTGGCTAAGTGCAAGAGAAGGGAAACAATACACAAACGACTCTAAATCTGCTTAGCACACTTCTAAAGCCACCCAAGAAAGAGTCTGCCTGAACTCTCTGATGTGCATGTGTCTTGCATGTTTACAGAATGAGCAGGAGAGTTTGCTGCAACAGCGAGAGCAGCAGTGCTTCCTGAAGGCAGAGTGGCTGCGCTGTGAGCGTGAGGAGCTAGAAGCCCAGCTCCTGGAGTATCAGCTAAATCTGGACAGACTGAGGGAGGGTCAGAGAAGTGTGGAGAAGGAGAAGGAGAAGGTGGACGCCCAGCAGTGGCTTCTTCAGAGCTGGAGACATAATCGTCAGAGCAGCCTGCCTGTTACAATACCACTGGATGGATACAAGGTAAGAGATGGAGGAGGCAGGAGAGACAGGAACAAAGAAAAAGGGGGGATGAGTGGTGTGGATATTAAATGTTTCCCAAGATATGAGGAATGGGGGGAGGGGGCACTGGACACTGCTGAGCAAACTGTATCTACCCTTCTTTTTTAATGTTGTCCCAGGTGCCCAGCCACATGCGCTCAAGCAGCCTGGATAGTAATTGTTCAGTGTACAAGAGCGAGGCGGCCCTACTCACCTCCGTCCAACAGAACCACCTAAATCATCCTGCCAACAAAAACCAGCACCAGCATTTGCTTAATTCACAGAGGAAGAACCAAGATGGTCTTCTGCATGGCTCCAGCTGCACCGCTAACCTTGGCCTCAGTGCCAGCCTGTACAACAGCCTCAACACGCTGCTGAGCCAGGCACACAACAAACAGCCTGCAGATGGTCTGATGTACCCAAACTACAGCAACAACCATAGCTTCCCTCAGCCTCTGGATGATTCTGTTCACCCGTTTAGCAGCAAGGTCACTGAACAGCCACAGAGGACCAACAACAGTAAGATGATTAACTATACTGTATGAAATCATACAAGACTGTAAGAAGCCTCACTTTTTTATCCTGTTACAATGAACATTAACTTTCTTTCTGATGTCTTTGCCCAGTCCTCCAAAACATGATTTTTCTCTTGACAGTTTGTTCTCCTTTTAGCAGACTTCAGCCAACCACTGAACACACAATCCCTGAATCCCTGGAGGTCAGAAGTCACAGGTCATGAACTTTACGAGGACAACCACTCTTCATCTCCCTCTCTTACTCCCCTTCTTCCTCATCAAGCTTACCTCTCTCTTGAAGGACAGAAAAGAGAGGAGGGAAATGAGGACAACATTGTTTATCTGTGAGAATGAACAATGTAAAGTGCCTGACATAACTGGACATTATCTGTTGTGTGGTGTGTGTGTGTGTGTGTGTGTGTGTGTGTGTACATTTATATCCATCTAAATGTGATGGATATACAAGTTTTTAAAACCTGAATAATCAAACAAGAGAATAGTTGCAGGGAGGAAGTATGCACAGACATTCTGTGAGCCTTTATCAAGGTATGCGGTGGCTATTAATTATTCTCTTCCTGCATGATCAAGCCATTGTGCCTTTTTGTATAAAAGCTCTCTGTAAATCGGCTTTTATACTTGAACTCCCCATTTTTATTTCTACTATGATTCTTTTTACTATCTGTTGCACTTGTTTGATGGCCGAGGTAGCTTTGCACTGCAAGCACTGGGACCTGAAGTAATCGGAACAGATGTTTTACCACGAGCACTTAAAAAAAAAAAAAAGGAAATATTTGAAAAGCCAATTGAACCCTTCCCTAAACTATGTATAGTTATTTTTCCATGTGATCTTTAATAATATTTATAAGGGATTGTGTATCTAAAATATATAGATAAATACTGACATTGTTGTATAAAGGTTACATATATGTGTAGTTTGATGGAAAGGCTACCTATGCACACTGTTGCAAAACAAACACCTATCATCTTTCTCACTTAAGTGCCAAAAATTGTGCTATACTGTAAGTGATTTCTATAAAGAATTGCTATGTTTACTGATAATTTATTGTGTGCATATTGCTTCATGCACTGTCAACATACTATTTTAAATGTTCTCTTGTAATCTCTGTAACCAGAACTGTGCTGTTAATATTGAGCTGTATATAAAACTTGTTGCAAACATTTTTAAGGATATTTTGAGATCAGTTTGGCATTTACACACCTCTTCTATGTCCACTGTTGTGCAATACTTTTACAGTCATTGCAGGCAGGCTGTCATCAATCATTTCCTCAAGACTTTTAGTCAGTGTGTGCAATGAATGGCCAGTGTTTTACACAGTTTGCACTCTGATCAGTTCTCCACTGAGAGGATGGCAAGCCTTAGAATAGTCTTAACTAACCTGTTTGGATTGTATCTAATAATTTCTGGCGATCATAGTGGATGCTGCTTGGACACTGGTGAGTTTCATTCATTGTTTTTTCATCTTATTTTGAAACTTCTCAAATACGGACTGTAACCTTGCACACTGTGTGTTAGTTTGGCAGCCGCCAAGACCAAGCATCAGTCATTTGCAGGCTGTCAGTGGTGAGCAAAGCCTCTCTGTGAGCTGGCTGGTAAACCACAGCGGCTTAGTGGGTGTCGTTACTGAGATCCAGATCAGCCGCACTGAAAACTACACTGTCATTTACAATGTGAGTACTGGTCTTTTTTTTTCTCCTTCCTGTCTGGAATTTGTGCCATTTAAAGACTATATACATTTCAGTCCTCTTGTGGTGTTGATTATCCTACTTTTAATATTTACTATGGTTATAGGTCATCACAAATGCCTATAAAATTTGGGTACAATTTTTCCCCATCTTGGTTAATCCAGGAAAATGTCAGTGCACCCACTGCAGATTTAAATAGATACACGTGGACATGGACTTCTGCTTTGCCCCTGGAGTGTGTTGATCATTCAGTCAGGATACGACATTTCTACAATCAGTCTGTCCCGAGTCCCTGGAGTGACTGGGTAACTAACTATGGTGAGATGATGCCATTCTAATCCTTAATTGTTAGTATAGGTGACTAAAACCAAATCGTAGAAATAGTTTCTTGTGTACACTGTTCCTCTGATATGAGCTTAACATCTAATAAGCACTACTTGTTTTCTCAGCAAGAGTGAAGCTCCCATCCCTTGAACTGATCGCTGTACAGTATCAGTGTTTCTCATCTGTTATGCTGTTTGTCATAGGCATTGCAAAAGTCTGTTGCAATCCAGCTCCTAGTCAAATCAAGCCCATAATATGATTGGTTGGGTAACATTTTTATTGTTTACAACTTTTGGAGCCATTATCCAAAATACCTATCCAGATTTTACTTCACTCACTCGTGTAGAATCTTGTACTGAAGGTTTAGTGGTCCTAGAACGTGCAAGGGATGATATACACAGTATGCAAAGCTGGTCGGATCCTCATCAGACTGCACTGTAACTCTACTCTGTGACCTGTAGGTGTTGAGGCAGAGGATAAGCCCAAGATCTTCCCTTCTGAGAGGGTGCTGAAGGAAGCCACCAGCGCCATGTTCTGCTGTGTTCCCCGCGTTGGAGTCCATATCGCCAAGTTGACATTCAATAATAGTGTTAAATACCGTCTCATCAGCATTGGGGCCAGAGTCGGGGCTATTGCGGTAGACAACCTTACAATCCCCAAAGCATTCATAAATGCAGTGCTACTCAGTTGCACTGATACATCAGGCAGGAGTAATCACACCTGGAACTATGTCAGTTGTGAGTTTGTATTATTGTAATTTTTGTTTATTCTTGGTGGTATAAAATTATTTTCACAAAGCATTTCCTACCTGTACTGTAGTCCCTCCCCAGAAGCCCAGAAACCTCAGCTGTATGACCTCAGACATGACATCTGTCACGTGCACATGGGATCCAGGCAGAGAACGACCCAGATATGATAAAAACTCTGAAACACACACACTCCACATAGTGTAAGAACACACATTACCAAATATGCAGGATGTATTTGTGGTCTTATGTTGAGAATGTCAAGCATAGATGGTAGTGTTTTTGTAAATGCTGGTCCAACGTGTTCACTTACTCTTTAAGATTATGTGAAATAATGGTGTGTGTGACTGTCATGTGTACAACTGAGAAACCCTATTTGGTAGAGTAACCAGACAATAGGTATAGCACGTCAACAAATAAGGATATTATAAAATTCCAAACAATTTTGTTGAATGTCTCATGAGTCTTTTCCATTTGCTTTCTTTGTTGCTGAAAACAAAGGAACTCGGACCAAGCTCCCATCACATGTGAGCCGTCATCTTGTACTTTCTTGGTCGTCCCACACTTAGACGAATACAACATCAGTGTGGTGGTGAAGAACCAGCTGGGAGAGGAGATGAGGAGCTACAGCTTCAACATCTCTGACAGAGGTCATCCAAACATCTGAACAGAATATGGAATAGACACATGTTGTTGTTATACATTTTCAGTTGTGTTTGTCAAAGCCTAAAGACTCGACATACACAAATACATTTTATATGCTAACATCTTGTATTTGAACATCTGAAAATTAACTTTTGACAAATGTGTGGATTTGATGTGTGTTCACGTTAGTGTTTCCTGTTGTGGAGTGGGACATAGTGAGCCCCGGGGTGACAAACGCCACTGTGTCCTGGATCTTACAGGGGAATTTGACTCAACTGAACTTCCTCTGTCAGGTCGCTACAGACCCACATGGCACGACAGAGGTGAGTTTAACCTAGTTTCTAGCTCGAATATACTGCAGAATTGGAAGTATGGCATTTTAGTGCATGTGCGTTTATCTTTCATGTGTGTGTTTGTAACAGCTCAGCTGTGATCGTCACTGCAAGGTCACACTGGAACATCTGCTTCCCAGCACCCATTATTCTACTAAAGTACGCTGCTCTGCCCGTGGCAGGTTCTGGGGAAAGTGGACAGGGCCCGTGTCCTTCACAACCTGTGAGTACACAAAGTGTGTATTGCCAATATAGTATCTTTGTATACAGGGTGTGGTCAAGTCCTTTCCAAGTTCACTGAAGTTTAAGACCAGACCAAGACAAAATCAGGTAATACATTATCCTTCAACACTGATGAACCCAGGATACTGTGTAACCACAGTATCAGACTTAGCCAACATAATTACCAGGAAAGAAATACAAGTCCTACACATCACAAAGATGGTTCACACCAGACTATAAACTACTGGCAGTATTATACACTTAGTATACAACATCTACTGTATACTGGTTTTGATGCTGAATGAATAATCATCATGTATTTTCCTCAGATCCTTTAGGAACATTGAACTTGTGGAGGAGAATAAAGCAGCTGTCTGACCCGAACAGTCGTTGGGTTACTTTATTGTGGATACCGGTGAGACTAAGCTTGTTTTATATTTTGGCACAAATATTCATGTAATAGCACACAAACATATTTGGTTTAATTAAGTAAATAGAGTATGTGTCTCCACAGCACAAACCTTTTCCAACTTTCATGAACACCTCTGTTTTCAGCATATTTCTGGCTCAGCAAACATGGGGATCATCCAAGGCTATACAATTCAGTGGTCGCAGGAAGGCCAAAACAGGACAAAGTGGATGGACAGTGGACAGACCAAGGCAGAGATCTCTATTGGTCCAGGACGGTGCGAATTCATTGTCCAGACTGTCCTCCAGGACGGTCTCGCCATCCCCGCTCGCATCACCATCCCAGAGATGGACGTTAAAGGTGAGCAACATAGGTGGAGTCAGCTGAGGTTCTCTCAGTTCAGTCAGGATTATTCATTAAACAAAATCTTTTTTTCTCATTCAGAGTGTAACAAATCCAGATGTGTGACATAATTATACATGTTAAATGCTTTTGTTCAGAAAACCTTCCAGTAGAGAAGCGGTTGAGCAGTGGCATAGCTGGTAGTTTCAATCTGTCTTGGGCTGAGCAGGTCACTGCCACTTGTGGCTATACAGTGGAGTGGTGCACCCTGGGAAACACAGCGCCCTGCACTCTGCAATGGATGAGGATACAAAAGGGAAACAGCACTTTATTCCTACCTGGTGGTGAGTTTTTGTTTTATTGTTTTCCTGTAACGGTCACATTAAGTGCATTATTTAGTTTCTCCTGTTTTGGTATTTATTATGATACACCTTTATTTTGCAGAAAATTTCAAAGCAGGTTGTAGGTATACATTTAATATCTATGGATGCACAGAGAATGGGCACAGACTACTGGAGATACAGACTGGATACTCACAAGAACTCAGTGAGTGTTATTACTGAGATGTGCTGGAAGTGTGTGTGTTTTAAACTGGACAGGATGGTGAGACATACTGTACTGCAGGAGAGACTGGGTCCTGAGCAAATGGCTAAAAATGAAACTCTTAACAAGGTGTGACTGATAAAGTTGTGACACAGGATGTTTTCATCAGAGGCACTGACAACATCTTCCAAGTATCATCAATACACAGGACATCCGTTTTCCTGTTTGTCATTTATGCAGAGAGAAGGAAGGCTAGAGGGAGGGAGACTCGAATACAGTACAGTACAATACAAATTATATTGTACTGAATGACATGCGAGCAAAACACCAGTATTTTTTTAAATAAGAAAACAACCATAGAAGTCAAATCCATGAAAATGCAAAGCAGCTACTTTCTATCAGATCAGAACTTTTGCAGCAGATTCTTACATCAGCACATGTTCATATGGGTTGAAGCTGCATTAATTCTTACTGATTTTATCTCTTCCTTCCTCAAAACCACCTCTTTTTTTCAGATCCTGTACAGTCCCCGAGTTTGGTTGAAGCTGTTCAGAGCAGTTCCTCATCTGTGACACTGGAGTGGCATTACAATGAAGATGACCCAGCTCATCCGGCATTCATCACTGGTTACTTGGTTATAGCGCAGGAATTAGGATCCCATATGCTGCCAGGTTCTGCTGCAAGTGGGTGTAGAGGAAAGCTGCCAGTTTAATAAGGCTTGATTTCTTTCTGTTTAAAGAATGAAATGACTGTTCCAAACAATCATGTATTTACATTGGTTCTAATTCAAATAATTCATTGGAAGAAATCTCAGATAAACACTAGTTTGAGTCGTACTTATGTTGTGATGCTGCTTAACACTAACCCTAACCCTAGCCTTTAATAATTGTGTGTATTTTTAGATATGTTCAGAGTATCAGTGGAAGACCCTGGCAGGAAATCTGTGACCATAGAGGGTCTGCAGCAGGGCCGTG
This sequence comes from Monopterus albus, assembly GCF_001952655.1. Taxonomy (NCBI): domain Eukaryota; kingdom Metazoa; phylum Chordata; class Actinopteri; order Synbranchiformes; family Synbranchidae; genus Monopterus; species Monopterus albus. Next base: position 3,322,561 of record NW_018127900.1, read on the forward strand.
AATATGCTTTCTCTGTGAGCGCTCTCACTAAGTGGGGGCCTGGACAACCAGCTAGTATCACCGCCAGGACCAAAACTAACTGTGAGCCTCATAACATGCAACAAATCAGCATGATCAGTTAATTTTACAGTTTTCTCTCTTAAACTGTTGACTAAAAGTTGTCAAGTTGCAGCACACAAACCTAAATCTCTATGTTGATGGTGTAAACTGCTTCATCCTCTTTCCTATGGTAGACTCTGCTTACTTGGCAAAGATACTGACACCCATCTTTTTGGTGCTGGGCTGCACCATTCTCCTGTGGCCTCAAAGAAAAATGTGAGTAACCTGATCTTAAATATATACAGTATATAAAACACATGTAAGGTGGCAATGTTGATGACCAGACCAAATTTCATCCAGATTCCAGATCTGACGGCCATTTACGGCTAACAATAAAAACCCCATTTAACACACATTTTCTGCCATAACCTGGCCTATAATGAAGGTGAAAATGTGAAATGTTCAAGTAAGATGCACACTATAACTGCCTATGAAACCCTAAAAGATCAGGATCAAGGATTTTAGGACCCATTTTGTGGTGTTCTGGATCTCTTTTTTTCACAAGGGACTCATTAGCATGAGCGGATGTTGTGCTTTGGCGGAGCTCTGAGTGTTCTTGTTGTGTTCTCCTGCCTTCCAGGCTGAAGGAGATGTTTGCTTATCCTGCTGGAATGAGCATCAAAACTTCAGAGTTAGAGACTTTCCTGAATCAGGTACAAATGCTGCACAGAGGAGTTGGTTAATCTGTTGTATCATGCTTAGCTGCTACTGTATGTGCTAACTACATTTAGTACATGTATTTAACTTGTTTTGAAAGCATGGAAATAATGTCAACAAACTTAATTTGGACTCTACAGCATCACTGAAATTTCTCCATCCAGTGGCTTCATTGTTTTATGGTTAAGACACACTTGTTTATAGTGATTATATATATATATATATGCCACTCTTTTTGCATTTTTTTTATTTGGCATTTCATTACTGAGTCATCACACAAATACTGTATAAGCAAATTACATACTGTACTGTAACTGAATTTTCTGATTGGTGTTTAGCACATGGATTCAAATAAACAATCAAAAAGCAACTCACTGGCTTCAAGATAATTAAAATAACCTTTGATTTGTTGATACAAAACTGGTTTTAAGAGTATTGGAAGCAAAATTCAGTATTTTTCAACATGGATCTTATTCTTACATTTGTCCATTATGATAAGTGTTGTAGAAACTTGTGAAGCACAGACTATGTGAAGAAAACTGTCACTTGGGGCAATGACCATGACCCTCTACAGAGTTCCAAAAATCTTCATTTGAACAGAAATAATTTCTAACATTTGAGTCTGACTGAAAGTAAAAGCTGAAAGAAATCCCTATTATAGAGAACTACAGTTTCCACTTCTGGGCTAGTTTAAGCACACGCACCAGTTTTGCCCCCTGCTTCAATTACCCAAACTCAGGCATAATTATTGGCCATGAGTTTACATTAATATAATGCCCTCTGCATGTTTGTACAGGCTGGTGTGAGTGTGCAGTCTCACAAGGTCGAGGACTGCATCAGCTGTGACATCGAGATCCTTGATACCCATCCTCCTCTGAACGAAACAACTACACTGACAGATCCTGAACCCCTGACTGCACCGCCGCCCTCTCCTAGTTCCCTCTCCTCTACTTCTTGTCACTTTCCTGTGTGCCACCCCAAGCAGTCTACTGCCCAGTCGGCCACTATGCTCTGCGACACACCGCCCCTTCGGCAAGTAACGTGCATCACAAATAAGATGTACTTTGATCCCATGGTCGAGGAAGTCTCTGAGCCGCAAAAAGTAGTGTTCAGTGACATTGAATTAAGCTTTGAACAGTCTGATTGTCTGGAGGGGCCGTGTAGTGTTATTTATGGTTATATTGCGAGTGATACTTTACAAGTATAAAGTCAAAGACCCTACAGTATGTCATATGTTTCATGTCTCCATTACACATATATACTGTAAATACATTTGCTAATTTGATATAATGGAAATCTGCAGCTTTCTAATGTAAATGCATTGTTTTGTATTTGTACATGTGGTTTCACTGGACAAATGCAGCTTTAACTCTTTATTGTAACAGTAGTGCAGAAGACAAACCAGCTGCCATAGAGTCCAAAGATGTGTCTGCTGATGCTTTTAGTGTATACAACAGTGTAAGAGGATTTCATTTTAAAGATTTTGCTGAACTAGAGATGTTATCTACAGGATGCAACAGGTACTGCTGATAAGGCACCAGAAGATATCAGGTGAATGAAGAAAACAGGAGCATGACAGAGAGGTGTGCATCTTTTTTTGAACTTTTAAAAGCTTTTTATTTCACTGAATTATCAGGGAGGAGCTGGTATGTATGCATTTATCACACTGACATTAAAGTTGAGAGAACAGACTGGTCAGTATTTCTTTGTAAACTTCAGCTCATTCCTCCCTCAGGCACGAGTAGGAGGTCTGTCGCAGAAATCTTCTGCAAACCTGCCTGAATTCCAGTAAATATGCAGCTCACAACCAGATATAACTAATTTAATTTTAAAAAATGAGAATTAATAGTTAGTCTTTATCTGATGTGCCATTGCCTTGTGCATTTCCAGGTGCCAAAATGAATCAGTGTTAAAAGAGACTTGTGCTTTAATCATTTCAAAGGCATCTGAGGAACTTGAGGTTGGTTATTGTTCTTACATGTGTAGCTTCATCAAGAAACTGGTTGAACAGATCTGGTTTACAGAATCTCCTACCCAAGAACAATGTGTGACTATGACCTTGGATTTGCTTTACATGGAAGGCCACTGGGGTATATAGTTTTTCAATTTTATTTTTACTTAAGACAAGTTTACAAGAAATGTTTTTACCTAGTAACTGTCAGCTGGCTGATTATTTGAGAAGTTGAGGTATTCTGAAAGTCGCCTAATATTTAAGTATATTGTTCTGAATTTCTGCAGCCAGTCTTTCCAGTGTAATCAAAACCATCTGTCCTGGTGTCAGTCAAAGCGATAACTGGATTACACAGGTCACATGATTAGCCTCACTTATTATTTTAACTGGTTCTGAGACAAGTAACTCACTCACAAATGAAAGAAAAGGAACTTTCTGATTTCATTATGGTTCCCACATGAATCCATTGTTAGGTATTTTTAGTCAGATAGATATTGGATAGATACTTTATGTATTAGAAATGTTTAGTGGAGATAGGATGTCTAGTTAGACTGTTAAATGCTTAGGCATGCTTATGAGTTTCTACAGGGTACATCTGGTCAAGGATAACTAGAGAGGAAGGTTGATGACTGTCAGCAGACAGGGTGTTTAATATTATTATTACGACGTGTAAAACTGTAGCCTTAGCCATAATATGTTCTTATGTTCAAGTCACGACATGTACTAGAGGTCGTGAGAATGTTTTTAGCTACACACCACTTAATCAACAGACACACACACACACACACATTGATTTTCCTCATGTTTTGACTACTGCTATGGCCAGCTGCAAAGCTGGCAACAGAGACGTCTCGGTTGACGTTTCTGTGTAGTATGGGGCTAGCCCAACCGAGGTGATATAATGTATAGGCCTGGTGGGTTCAGGGTCTTTCATCTTACATCTGCCTGCGTGCAGTTTGGAGGTGCAAGATACCTGAGTGTGTAATGTTAATTTTACCTGTGATCCTTTGAATAAATCAGCACTGTTTTGTAGTTACTTGGACTGACTCGTCTCTCAGAGTCAGTATGGTAAAAAACACCTGGTACAACACCATCCATGGTGTTTGACCTGGGGAAAATGTTTTTGTACCCAATAGTTTCCTCATTGTACACCTAAGGTAAA
>NW_018127900.1:3326453-3365871 GCF_001952655.1 Monopterus albus
GCAGGAATCATGCAGTGTTTCCCCAAACAGCATCTCAGTCGCAAATTTTACCATTCATTATATTTACTAGATCTAAATGTTAAAAAAGAAAAACTCAAATTATCATCACAAGTTGCACAGTAGTTCCATCATCCTGAGTAAAGTGAATACATGTATGTGAAGGATGGGGGATAAAAAAAGTTTACATCCCTAAATCCTGGCTAAAAACAGTCAAATACCCTATAGCTTCAGGTTTTCCCAAAAAATCTTTTAAGAAAACAAGATGTAAATGGGAACCCACTGCTGCCATTTCGTCCTTTACAATAGTTTTTTTTTTTGTTTGTTTTTTGAGTGGCAATGCCTGAATTGCATTTGAACTGTCAATTTGGTGCATGTACAAAACATGCAAAAATAACCACATCTCTCTCTCACACACAACAAACATACATAGGGCTTACTGGTCACTGTAGCCCCTCAGCAGTGCAGAGTTAAAAATAATAATAATGATAAAACAGAACATATAGTGTTTATCATCATGGAGGTTCGAACCAACAGCAGCCACGAGCAGAAGCGTGTGACACGACCATTCAGCTGAGTCAGCTTTCTGTAGGAGGATCTCCAGTGGCATCTTCTCCAACAGGAGCTCAGGCTGCTCTCAGATTTTTGTCCACACCAAAATTACATCCTGAGCCAAAGATAACCTGGAGTCCAGTCATTATGCAGAAGTCCTCTGCTGTAGTCTTACCCTCACCTTGCTGTGCTTTCTGAAAAGGAAAACAAGTGAGTACGCGTGCGTGTGTGTGTGCGTGCGTGCGCGCGTGCGTGTGCATGACAACTTCAATAAAAAAAGGAACACTTCAATATGACAAATGTCAGCTGGTGAGGCAGTTTGTCTTGTCTGTTTACCGTTGTGGTGATGACACCATGCACTTCCAAAGGAGGGCATACAAAGCAAGTATAAAGGTGATGAACACTGTGGCTGCAATTGCACCTGAAAGCACAAAAACATATTTACATGTTAAAACATCTGCATGTGTTCTAATAAGTATCATTCACTGTGTTGTATCTTCTGTAGGGAATATTGCAGAATTTATATTTTTTAATCTGTTGAGCTGAATGAACCAGTTAATCTACAGAACATACTGTTCATTTATCCTTCATTATTATACATCAACAGAATTCCCCAACTACTGTATCTCTTCGTGTTTTGAGAATTTCTCCTTTCCTGTCAGAGGCTGTATTTGTAAATGTAACCTTTCAGAGCTCTGCAAACTAGTATCCTATGATCACAATATTACAGACACCTGAGAAAATTCACTGCCTGACCCAAAGTTCTTGTCTGAGACTAATGAACTGACGTTTTACACATTTCTACACACAATTTGATTCTGGCCAGCAATGAACTATGTCGTAACAGAACATTTGATTTCGCCATCCCTATCTGTGGCAGCCTCTTAGTTCCAAGAAGTGCACAGTTTACTAAGATTATGTTACATCATCTTTTTAGAAATAAACGCCAAACTTTTAAAAATGCTCAAGGGGGATCACAGGTTTGTGAAGAGGCATCAATTTAAAGTTCGATTCCCAGAAATGCTGCTTCCCATTTGGTCACACATCTGCATGCTCTCACAGTAAAACACTTCCAAACACATGGCAGTGTGGTCCCTCCCCAAGCAAACAGAGGCACGGACACATGAGGGATACGGGGTCCCCAAAGTGCAAAGGTTCTCTAGTACAAGGTTCAGATGATAAACACAAAACAGACCTTAAAACAGTGCAGATATAAATGCAATTAGTGGAAAGGTTGTTTCTGAATCAGTGAGGATTTTGGGGAAATCTCTGTCTTTCTCAGCCAGTGAAAATAGCCCCAAGCGATTCGATCAAAATCACAAGATGTCTGTTGCTTTGCAGTGACACTCCAAAAAGAACTGCCAAATAAAAAGTTTCTGAATGTTTCTTTAAAGTTTGGTTTGGTGTTGGTGGTGTAACTTGATTCCCCTTCATTTTTGAGTCCTGACTCCAAGTTAAACAGACAGTGTGTGTGTGTGTTTTTTTTATGTAAACAGGTCCTACAGAGCCTGTTCAGACATCAGATTTTGGTCAGTGTGATGCTCACCAGGGATGATTCCACTGGTCCTGGTTGTAGAGTTTTCTGTGCAGGAGGGACGAGTGGCAGCTGCAGTCGAACCTCCATGGGGGAGAAAATAGAAATACACGAAAACAACGCTAACATAAGAGACTGTGATACATCTGACCACAAAATTTAGATTAAAAAAAGTTTGTGAAATCTAGCGATCTAACATTTGAACAGTTCCATACCAGCTTCTTCATTTACATTAAAAAAAGTTTTGGTTTAGATTATCATCTAGCAACTACAGGTTTCCTCTTCTGCATTTATGTCACCAGGCAGGGATCTATCAGCATCTCTGACACTTTGCTACATGTCTTGTGTTGCTCAGAACAAAAGGATTAACTACCAGTCATTTCAAGATGACACATGCTGCTAAATGGAATTTACAAGGTGGATTTCCCTGTTTATCTGGTGCTGTAATCTCACTGAGCTGTAATCTCACTGAGCTATATTACATAGTCAAGGCCCTTTAACCCCGTGTTGTATTGACATGATTGTTTAATAAACAAACTGTGACAGACAACGTTTTACTAGAAAAAAAAATCCCAAGATACCAATCTGGTGAGCTTTTGACTACAACTCAAGAAGAAGACAGAGAAAATAAACCTCACCATTTCTCTGTAGGACAGTGTGTAAAAGCTGCCGTGTAATATTTGGGTCAACCATCTGAAAATGCAGCAAAACATTCATGCTTGAACAAAAAAGCAGACACCAAGACAGGACAATGCATTGCACTCTTACTCAGGTAACAACACGTCTTGTATATGTTAACAGATGCCACCTCATACAATGGCATTCAGTTTGAACAGAAACAAAGAAAGCAAGGTGCGTGGTAAATGGAAAAGACGTGGGAAACTGGTTGCAGGAAATCAATGTGGAAAATCAGAATGACAGGAGCAGATAGAAACTGTGCGAGACACGTTTCCAAAACATTCACGTTGAGAAAACTAGGGTTTCTGTAGTCTAGCTGACATGACCATAAAACAGCTGCAAGCCCTGGTAAACCAGGTGAACTTATTTCAGGTTGTCAAGTCAGACTACATCCCGACTGATACATTTTGTGCTTTAGTACACTTTGGAAAAGTCCGTTTTCCGCTGTAGCGTCTTACCTTTGAGCTGCTGACAACTGTGTTGCTCTTGTTTGTCGGCCCCGTCCACATTTTTGACTTTGTACGGTCAGACTTATTCACACCAACATGTTTCCTTGTTACCTCAAGGTGTTTTCTTGGCACCTCAGCTTTGCGTCGAGACGCTCCTCTCGTGCTGCGTTCAAGTGCTTCTCCCAACCTCGGCTCATGATGTAGGTTGGGTACTGGTGCCAGACAAAAAGCTGGATCCGGACACATGGGGCTCATCCTCTTAGGCATAATTACGTAATTACGCACGGGAGCCAGGGTAGTAAAATGTCAGTTGTTTAGTGTTCACTAACCACCTCGTTTGTAGGTGTCAAAGCTACACTCGTGTCTTTCATGGATGCAGTTAAATTGCAGCATTTCCTACAACAAGTGAAGCGATTCTCTGCTGACTTTTCTACAGACAGGCACAAGATGCCAGCTGATCCAGGTTGCTCATTAAAGATACGGATATGAACTGTTGACTTTCTGCTGCTGCCAAGAACAAGTTTACCTTGACATCATTTTACAGGATGTCTTACACCATCGAAGAGCCACCTGAGAAAAAAAAATCCAGCCTGAACCAACGAAGATATGGCACACCAGAAACAACTTTTATCTAACCGTTCACCTGTTTTATAAAAAAATAAGTGATTGAACAAATCACTGCACCAAAAGCATGCTGGTACAGACAGGAAAAACAATTGACCGATTCCATTTTTAATTTGAACACCACATCTGGATGAAAACGTTTAATGCAGACTGTTCAATACAGTAGCCAGTAGGATCTGACCTGCAGTTAGTTACAGCACAACTCCACAAATTTGACAGATGTTCAAATTCAGCACATCAATTGCAAATGCTCAGAAACCACTCTGGGCAAGCTTCATATGGGGGTTTGTCAGAAGAACAGCATACACACATGGTCAATTTACTGCTTTTGAGATTAATAATGCCATGTACTCTACCTTAAGGAGAGACAGTCTGCAGAGATATTGCACTGAAGTTTACACTGTAAAAGCAGAAAGAGCAAATACAGATCTCACTCACTCACACACACCCGGATGGTGTATATCAGCACATCATATACACACACACACACACACACACACACCAGAAAGAGAGCAGATACACATCTAAATATGCAACCAAAGTAAACTGATCAGCGTTAACATGAAGAAAGACATTTATACAGAATCAGACCTAAACTCATAGTGGAAAAAAGTCAGCTGTGGAGTGTCTTAAAAGTAGAGTGGGACGAGAAACCATTCACAACAAATCTCTCTTTACAAACATGATCTATTTTGGGAAAAACCTGACTAGCACACAATGAGGCCAGAGAGTGCAGCAGCAGCACGAGGTTCCCCAGAATCACCTCAGTCACAAGAAATGATGGTAGAGTATCAGTGATCCCAGGTTTGAGAGGTACAGACAAACCCTGAAATGCAAATGTCTGAACTCTACAAGCTTGCTTAAGTGCAAGGTGTATTGACTAGCAGAGTGATGGACAACACAAATCTTAAAACTGTATGTTAGCCACATTGTAGCTTTAAGATGCATGAACAACATAATCTTCAAAGGTGGGAATGTTTAATTCATTTACTGATATGACAACAAAGAAAAGCAAATAGGTGTTGTCACTTCTATTTAAAAAAAAACAACAACAACAAAAAACATCACTGTAAAATTATTTTGCTATTAGCGGTCCAAGCAAACCATCTGTTGTCTTGGCTCATTTAGAGTTTTCAGACTGACCTCAGCAATGAGGCTCACTGGAACAATACAGCAAATAACCATGGCCACCTGGTGGGCATAAAATGTTATGCCTGCATGAAAAACCAAATATTGAAAGAGTGAACCAAAAGAGTGACATACTATGAATTCCTAAAATAAGACTGTGAGATTGTCAGAGTTACTTGAAGCAGAAGCACAACTGTGGTTAATACTCTCTCAAAAACCGTAAGAGCTGAGATCAAATTGTTAAGATCCAATTCAATCTCAGTAACATTAAATGGGTTGAAGACAACACGTCACCAATGCGCAATGTCACACTAATACGTCCTCAGCTGGTACTGAAACACCACAGATGTTCACCCTTTGAAAGGTTAAAAGCAATTCAAATGTTACTTCTTCTCCTAACTAAACCCATCACTCCTTCAGCCCCCATCAGCCAGGTCACACTCGGGTCTGGCCGCCACCCTCCACCCTTTCTTGCTTGCCTTCTGGCACCTCATCCCAGATTAGACTGCTTCCAATCTATCCTTTGTGTTGAGAGCTGGCAGGTGGTGTGTGATGGGAGTTGTAGGAAAAGCAAAAAGGCAGAGAGAGGCGTGTCCATGAGGACGAGGCAGTGACATCACATGATTTCACAGCATGAGTTCTGTTTTCGTGCCTGCGGAGGTAACGTGAACACGCATGTTAACACAGCAACACAGTCAGGCATCTAAACACTGGCTGGCCAACAGTTTTAAAGTTCAGTGTTGATAAGGTGTGTTGTCAGAACTTACAGTCTTGTAGAAGGCTTTGGACTGGTTTCCCAGATGCTCTGACTTTGCCACAAGATCATCCAGTTTCTCTCCTCTCTCCAACAAACTCTCCATGGTGTTATGCTACAAAAACAAAATCTTTCTTTATGAAATAGTGTGCACTGTAAAGATTCTGTCTCAACAGGGGCTCTGGAAATGCTACATACCGTTTCAGGCATGTAGTCACAATAAAATTGAAGCACTAATAACAGACTCTGGTGTTATAACTATAACTGAAAGTTGTGCCACTATGAGCTCCTCTCAGTTTAGTACTCCAGTAATAGTGGGATCTACTTCATACAAGTGTTTTGCTATAAGGGAACATTTATTTCAATGCCTTTACTTAAAGCTACAGCAGTAACTTTTTGCCTAATATTTTGCTGTAGAAATGTTTTGAAACTTGTCTTAATGTGGAGAGGTGCTGTCAAAACCTCCTGTGACCCAGATTGAAGAGCACTGGCAGCAGTGCAGAGGTATTAGCTTCTAAAAGGTTTTGAGCAGGACTGACCTCTAACCAATCAGATATTTTCAATTACTTATGCTTGATCAGTAAGTTTAGTTGCTTTCTCATTTCTTGCAATTTCATAACGACAAATATCTGAACAGTGGGGCAGAGCGTGGTGGAGCGTAGCAGAGCATAGTGGGGCAGGGAGAGGGAGCACTGGGTGGAGCAGAATGAGTTGATTTGGAGTTTCCTGCTGTTGCCGCCTTAAGTTACACACTGTAGCTTTAAGTGAGTAGGCGCGTATATTTCAGCCTATTGATTAAAGCACTGAGTCTCAGCTTATGGAGGTAGTTCACCAAAATGATCTTTGTCTCATCCAGCTCTGCCTGCACTTTGGTCATTGCATCTGCTTCCCTGGGGTTCTGGGAAAAAGACAGAAAGAACACACAAGACATTGTCAGGTACACTGCTACCGCATGGTCATTTGGCAGCATTTCATAATCCAGCTCGATTGGCCGCAAACAGAATCAAATTTCATCTTCATGCCTCCATCTTTACATTTTTTAAAACATTTATTTAGTCAGGGAAGGTCCACTGAGAGGCCACCTGTCTTTTTGAGGAACACCCTGATCACATTCACAACGACCACAGTCTGAACTGTTGGCCACTCAACTTCACTGAAGTCATTGTGGGAAAGCCCTTTACTCAAGGTGTTGATGGGCTGCTTGGTCATTTGTGCTACCCAGATATAATCCTGCTCATCAGGGGACTGAACCAGCAATCTTCCAGTTACAAGCTCATTTCTCTTCCCTTTAGGCCACTACTGCCCACTGAAGAGCATATCTCAGTACTATTTAGTAAACAGTGTCACATAGGAAAGTTTGACAAATTTGGCACCCACATGAATCTATTAGTGTTCTAAGTACACAGTGATAGCCATATGCTTTCAGGGCTCTCCTTTGACTTGTTTTAGGGTAAACAGATTACACCCTCACCTGGTATTTAGCAAGGTGAATATCCAGGGCTTTATAGTTTATGGTTTCAGGACTGCCAGAAGGCCAGTCTATACTATCCACTTGCTTGGAGAAGTCCTCTAATACCTAAAAACAAATCAAATCAAGTCAAAATGTATTTATACAGCAATTTAAAAACAACATCTTGTTGACCAAAGTACTTTACAAGGACATGGTCAGAACTAAAATAAATAAGATCAGTAGAGGAATACAACAACATAGGAACACAAACACACAAATTACACAGAATCAATAGTTAATAGAAGGAAGCATCAGACAATACTATGTATTAAAAGCCAAAGTGAATAAATATGCTTTAACCAATGATCTAAAAGTTAAAGTCTGTAGATGATCTAATATTGGGAGGTAAACTATTCCACAATTTAGAAGCCGCAACAGTAAAAGCATGGTCACCCCAGCATTTGTATCTGGCCCTGGGAACCTCTAAAAGAAACTGGGTTGATTATCTGAGCAATCTTGTAGGTTCATGCCACCTCACCAACTCAGCAAGGTAAGGCGGTGCCAAACCATTAAGAGCCTTAAAAATAAAAATCAATAGCTTAAAATGAATTCTAAAATGGACTGGAAGCCAGTGAAGAGGCTAGTACTGGGATTATATGGTCAAATTTCCTGGTACCTGTTAAAAGACGAGCCACAGCATTATGGACCATTTGAAGACGAGTGAAAGACAACTGATTAACACCAAGGTATAATGAAAAAAACCTTAGAAAAAATCAACTGGACATAGATTTCTAGATCGAAGACGTTTCACCTCTCATCCAAGAGGCTTCATCAGTTCTGACTGACTGACATAATGCATTACAATAGTCAAGTCTGGAGGTTATAAAAGCATGACTGCAATCTCAAAATCATTAAAAGAAAGAAATGACTAACAACCTCAGGTGAAAGAAACTATATTTTACAACTACATTGATCTGCTGTTTGACAATGACTTAAAACAGACATGTTCAATACTGACAATGACAGTAAAAGTGCAACAACTATGTTTCTTTATTGACATATTTTCTACCCACCTTGTCCAGCAATGTGAAACAGACTCTCTGTGGGTATTCAGTATCTGCGATGACCACAGCACCCAGGTTATCATTTCTCACATACACATGGCACAGGTACTCTTAAAGCAAGAGAAATAAAACGGTGTATTTACATGATGTAGCCCAATGAGAGGAAAAAGAAAACATTCCTCTTGGTTGCTGGTAAACACCACAGAGTCCAATGTTAAATGAAACTGATGTTCCCAAAAATTTAACATAACTGACCCCACTCCTTTTTACCTTGTTCTTTTACAGAGGCACGGCTTCCTTGAGTTGTTCGTTCAACAATCAAGGCACTTGTGAAGGTCATGAACTCCTGAACACTAACAAACCAAAACAATTATATCACTTTTGGAGAACACAGGAAAGGTCAGATATGCTGCTTGTTAGACTTGGCCTTATCATTTGTAACAGAGTAAAATGTTTCGTCGGTCACATATGTCAGTAGTGACCAGTCAGACGCACCTGGAGCGCTGAAAGAAGCTGAAGGAGGACAAGTCGTAGGCCGCTTTGAGGAGGTTGGCTTTGGTCGCGCCTTTGTAGAGGATGCTGAGGCTGTAGAGCTTCATACTGCCGCTAGATCTGTTCTGGTCACAGCGGGTACGATCACACAGCTCTGGTGATCTAATTCGAAAAATGAAACAAGCAGAGCCATATGAGAACACTATCCCTCATCTAAACCAGTATGCTAGCTTCCCCGCTAACAGTACCGCTGCTAAGGAAACTGGAGTCCCAAACAGCTGACGAGTGCTAGGTTAAAAGTGAAAGCAGCCGCCGGCTAACCAGCTGTCCTTCTTCCTTGGGTTAAGTGTTTTCTCAAGAAGAAAACAATATGTTTAACCAGCAGCGAGTAGTACCATGTTACCAGAGTCTGGCGGTAACATAGACGCAGTCTAAAGTTTACAGGATGATATATTTCTGAAGTCAAGCACACTGCTAGCTACAAATGCTATCTGCTCTTCGGGAGGCCTCGGCTAACTTACCAGAATAACCAGCAGCAAATAGTTTGATTCCAGTCAAAAGAACTTAAGAAACCTGCTTTTTAACATAAACTAAAACCTGTAACCATATACAGCTCCCTTCCCAGACACCTAATCCAATGTAGTCAGCGAGAACTTAATCGATTTCAAGATACAGTTTTACACCCAAACACCACGTCACGACCCCAATTGTCCAACGGGATATTGACTCCGATGTAAGCACACCGCTGCTCTCCCAGGTTCCGGTTTAATATAATATAGTCGTGTATTATTAAGTGTTTCTGGGCAATCTTATGCTTTCAGTTAATATTCTCGAAATCGATACTATTAACATTTCCCCAGAAGTGCAATAAAATAATAAACAAAAATTGCACGGTTGTCTGCAACTTGTTAATGAAAAGATGTATTTTTCTCTTCATGACCAAGTCCCATTTTTATTTACTGATACATTCTATATATGAATGAATACATGAAAACACAAGAGAATGTTTTTTTAAACAATGAAGCAATGTTAAAAATAAAATCAGTAAAATGATTTAGCCAAAACATGTAAAATGATTTAGCCAAACATGCCAATGTTCATCTCTAGTCCCTGTGGGTGGCTGGTAAACACACATTCTACAGAACAAAATTAAGTATTATTATTATTATTGTTGTTATTGGTATGAGTTGCACAGCTTGGTGGCCAGGCTTTCATCTGTTTTGTCTACAAAAACATGCTCTCCTCACTTGATGTTTTCTCTGGTAATCTTGCTCCATTTAACAATTTCCTCATGGCCACTTAACTCACTGGTAAGTGTTTTCCATGGCAAACGTGTGTCTGTAATTCATTTCCAAGGCAGCACACTGAAATCTTTATGGGATGGAAACCGCAAAGCTTTGAGCGCATCTGTTGACACATCTTCTGCACTGGGCGAAGAAATCACTTCTCCCTTAAAGTAGTTTTTGTTTTGTTAACATTCTGAAGTAACAGTGTCAGTAAGAAGTTCAGCTAAGAGCTGGAGGTTTGCTTAAAAATTCTTAGTTTTTTATTCTAAAAATTAATGGTTTGTCACAAGAATGAAGGTTTGGATAGAAACCTTATTCTGCTTTTCTTGTTTCATTGACTGCTGGAGCGGATGGCACATTCAAAGCGCAATTATGGATATTAGCTGGAAGGATGAAGACAAATCCATGGTTTTTACATAGCAATGAGGATGAATAATTTTTTTCATATTATATAAGAATGAAGATAAATGCAAAGGCTTTTTCATGAAATGTGTGCAAAAGTGAAGATGGCTTTTTAGTTTTTCTTATAAATGTCTGCAAGAATGAAGACTAATCCATAGGCTGTTTGTACCACCTCTGCCTTGCTTTCTTAACAATTTCATGTCCCGTGCTACACATACAGTATGTACTGTAAATGTTTTTGAAAGTAGCTTCTGAACATTATGGAGATCAGAATTACTGGAAATATTATAATTGATGAGAAAGTTCCCATAAAAGGATAAGTTTTTTTTTTTTTTTTTTTTTACACTTTATGGACGCTGAGTTAAAACATCATAACAACAAAAACTTAGGAATCTCCACAGCATTTGGGAAGAACAAGTACTGCAGAGCACCGATGGTCAGCAGTGGATACGATGGATAAGGTAAATACATGTAGATTTAGTTCATCAAAGTCAACATTGCATTTTACTCAATGAACAAGTCAGAATGCATAAATAGGTAAACAGGTAAATGGTGAAAGCTAATTCAAATAAAAAAAAAAAATTTAGGCAAACTTTTCAGAAATACTGTTAATACAGTGTTTGAATTTAACAGACTTGTTATGTAACTTAATTTAAGAAAATAATAGGCATAAAAATGTTTTTGTTTAACTGAAAAAACCTCAAATTTATTAAGCTTTTCTACATACAAATGTAAACAATGCATGCTGTGTACAATTAAATTTTTGCAAATTTATATGTCTTATAGCAAGTTAGTATAACATTATACCATGCTCTGTTCACACTTAGCAAGAAAATACATTTTTACAAATCTAATTATGGAACACAATAGATAGGTGGTCTTAAATGCAACACATTACTATTATGTTAAAGTGAAGTTTCTTTCATTTTGTCATGGCTTTATGCTTTAGCAGCACACAGTGTCACATCTGGCAGGGGTTGAAGGCAGCAAAGGTGGTCATTGGTGAAATGAGGTGATAGATATGTGTTTTGTTGCTTCAATACAAACAGAACTCCAAAGGATGAGGCATATAAAGATGCAGTTCAGCCTTCTAGGAAGGTTCTGTAGGTCATCTTTACTTATCCCCTTCAATCTTAAGGTTTCCTCTTCTGGCTCCTCAATTTTACCAGGTATCCAACTAACATTTAATGATGCTGTCCCTGCACTATATCCCTCCCAAATCTAGTTTAGTTTATGTGATCATGAACTGTCACATAATCCATCCAGCATCATGGGAATCATTGAAATCCATCCAAGTTTATACAAAATACTGCAACATTAAAATTATTATGTTTAAATGATTAAAAACCTAACCTGCCTACTTTAACCTTGTCATTTCCACCAAAGCAGCTGTATAGTGAGTGAAATCATTCCTTCAGTGTCCTGTCTCTGATCTGGAGTGCTCATTCTTTCAATTTAAGTTTGAGACAAGAAAAGTTGGTGACAAATCTAGAACAAAACAAGAAACAAAGCCATAAAAATGTAACTACAAAAATGCCGGGCTCCTTTTAAGACAAGGGGACAAAAGCCTATGGGTCATATTAGAGGGATGACACAAATGACCAATGTGTGTTGTACTGTATAGGTTGGAGGACGTGTTGAATTCACAATAACCCAATCCATATACAACCAGGCTTTATCATAGTTTCATTGTCAGTCTACAAATCTGTAGATGTATGACTGGAAAAATAGACTACAGTGTTACATAGAGCAGGAACCAGTTAGAAGATAAACACAAACACCAGGCCAGGCTATTGTTAGCCATGCTAGCTTCATTTACAAGTTTCAGTTGAATATAAATTAAGATAGCATGCAGCAGTGAGACAGTCTTTAGCTCCCAAAAATCAAAATGCTGGACAGCCAAGCCTACAGGTAACAGTCAACCACAACAATAATACCTTCTAACAATGAGGTGGTGAATACTGCTGAGACAAAGACTCCATTGGAACACAGAGAAAATTCAAACCAACTTGCCAAAGCTATAAAAGGTGATCAGGCCATTGGGTGTTTCTGGTTACAACCACAGGCAAACACAGAACTTGATAGGATAGTTAAATATAGTGCTGACCAGAATGAACGTGACTGGACAAACATCTTGTCCAAAGGTTACTGTCTAACTTCTTATATACTTCTTATATTAAATTACTTATATTAAAGTACTTGTGAAACAAAACTAATTATTTCTCTTCCATGTGGGGTTGGGGGTGTTGTGGTAATGGGTGTCCATGTTGCTCCCACCCTAGTATTTAACCAATTGAATCACTGAGACAAATTCCTTCAAACCAAAGCACAAAACAATGTAAGGACAGCCCTGTGCAAAAAAAGCCACAAAGATTGGAGAGAATATTTTGTTAAAATACTTTAAAGAGTGTTGCCTGCTCTAATCACCTACATATTTATACAGTTTAAGTCAACTAACCTGCCTTTTTGTTTTATAGATAATAAATTAGTCTGATAGTCTAAAATACAATATACAAACATTTCTTTACATTTCCTTGGCCTGTAATCAAACATGGTGACTTACTGTAAGTGGTTTACTGTGTGAGAGACAGCTGGCTGAATAGAGCCCCATCTGTGAAAACAACTCAGTGGGTTAAATTAACCAGATAATCACCTACTGGCAAGCACTTGGCACACATTCAAATCTCTACAGCTTGCTTTCGATGTTTTCAGTTTCTTCATTTCTTAGTTCTTCATGGTAATTGTATTTGTTAGATGCAGTCAACTAATAACATTTTTTGGTTGGACAATATAAGTTTTTATCACAGAAATGCAGGCAAGCACTGATAAGATAAGATGAGATAACTTTACTAATCCCTCACCAGGGAAATTCACTTGTTACAGGAAGTGGAATAAATAAAAAAAGCTCCCAAAATAGTATTTACTAAATAAATACTAAATAGTACATAATCAATATAGTATTATAACAAAATGATGATGGAAACACCTTCCATCTACAGTAGCAAAGTTGTTCTCTACTTTCTTTAGCATGTTGTGGTAATTAGTGTTAAAGGCTGCTGCTACTCAGGTCCTAATCTGAACCCATAAATAGGTCACCTGATTTACAGTAGGGATAGCTACCCTGCTGCTGGCTGTATTTATGAGCATCAAGGCAGAACTGGGATAGTTTATTTTAAAAGTGGACAGATTTCCAGAATTTTCTAAAGTATTTAATTAGGAATTGTCAACACAAAATAACAATGTGTTGTCCGCACACATTGGCGCAGAGTGTGTAGCCAAATTTAATTGGAGTTATTAATGTACTATTACAGATAAATGGGCAAAGTTAAACAGTGATGAATAAAAGAATAAACCGAATAAATGTGGGGCCTAAATTGAATTCTGAAATTGTTCTCCATAGATAACCCCACTCTAGTTCATCAAAGGCTTATTTTTATCTTCTGAATTTATCATCTTGACTTTTCAATTATGTACTTTCCCAAACTAAAAGCCAGTTAAAGGGACATTTAATAGTAGAAGGTATCAATTATGTGCAGCATGTGATTATATTGCATAAATGTGTTCACCTTTAGGCCAGTGCCATTATTGGTTTACTCTGAAATCCTGCAGTCAGGGCACTGTAGGAAAGGGTCACAGTTACATTACAGGCAGAGTCCAGAGCTAAAAAAAGCTCAGACCTTTGGTCTGGCAAACTACTGGAGCTGATAAGCACAAGAGACCTTCACCTGCAACAAATTATTGTTAGTTTTAGAGGTCATCATTCCCTTGCTGTTGCTAATTTTAGACAGGTTTCTAATTTTGCAAATATATGTGTAACTCTTGGACCTCTGAAGTTCCATCATTGAGCAACCCTGTGGCACTGCAAGTTGCTCTATCGAATAAAAAGAACAAGGAGTTCAGATCACCAGTTTCTTGATCTTATGTGTTTGATTTGTCTTGTTGGTGGGCTGTGAATTCCCACTCAGTTGGGTCAGCTTCAGGTCACACTTTGCTACATGAAAGCAAAGAATAATTTACCAAAATGATCGTAAGTCTTTTTTTTTCATTAGGTTAAAAGTAATCTGATATTTTACAGTTTATACCTTAACTGTAACAAAGTATTCAGTTACTGACATTGATCATTGTGAAATTATATATGTACATATATATATAAAATGGCCAAACTGAATTGTACTCACAAGAACAGATTAGGTTAGAATATGTGAAATAGGTGGTGCTAGCTTTGATAATCAGCATTTGTAAAATGTAATAGGCCATAAAACCAGTAGTTCACAATATGATTAAGCAAACTATTATTATTATTGTTATTATAATTATTATTATAACAAACTTTATTAATTCAGAGTAGGTTCTCTGAGAGGCTACCTGTCTTTTTCAGGAGTGCCCCTTTCGCTTTCATACAGTTCCACATTCACACCTGGAAACTGCCCGGTACAACCACAGACGGAACTGTGGCTACTAGAAGGTATAAATTACATGCAGTGGTGTTAATGAGGGTGCGTACTGCAGGAGAGGGTCACAGTTACATTACAGGCAGAGTCCAGAGCTAAAAAAAGCTCAGACCTCTGGTCTGGCAAACTACTGGAGCTGATAAGCACAAGAGACTTTCACCTGCAACAAATTATTGTTAGTTTTAGAGGTCATCATTCCCTCGCTGTTGCTAATTTTAGACAGGTTTCTAATTTTGCAAATATATGTGTAACTCTTGGACCTCTGAAGTTCCATCATTGAGCAACCCTGTGGCACTGCAAGTTGCTCTATCGAATAAAAAGAACAAGGAGTTCAGATCACCAGTTTCTTGATCTTATGTGTTTGATTTGTCTTGTTGGTGGGCTGTGAATTCCCACTCAGTTGGGTCAGCTTCAGGTCACACTTTGCTACATGAAAGCAAAGAATAATTTACCAAAATGACCGTAAGTCTTTTTTTACTAAGTTAAAGGAAATCTGAGGTACTATATGTTATAATATATGTGTAACTCTTGGGTCTCTGAAGTTCCCTTGTAGAGCAACCCTGTACCACTGCATGCTGCGCTTCTGAATTAAAAAAAAAAGTTCAGATCACACCTTTTTAAAAAGAAAATATACAAGTCAGGGTAGTCCAGCAATGTTCCCATGATTCATGGTCTTATACTTGTTTGACACTTTTCTATGCATTACAGCACACTCAAAGCGCTTTAACACTATTTGCCCATTCACACATTCACTGGGAGCAACTGGGGGTTCAGTGCCTTGCTCAAAGACACTTTAACACATGGACTGGAGAAGCCAGAAACTGAACGAGCAACCTTCTTGTTAGCAGATAACCCGCACTACCTCCGGAGCCACGGTCACCCCATTTGAGCTTGAATTTTTTTTTTACTATAAATGCAGAATAAAATAATAATTTCTATTGCATCATGATGGAGCACCTTGTAGAAACTAGTTGTACACATAATATAATATTTATCATATAAATCCATCTAGATGCTGTGCTAGTCAGCAGTTAGCTTGAATTTCTGTTTCTGGGTCTGTAAAGTTTAATTCTTACTTTATAGAAATTAGGTCATGTTTGACTCTTTTTTTTTTTCTTTTTTGAACTTTGCACAATGTCTTTACTTACGTATGTGTGTGCGAGTCCGTGAACCTACATTGCCAGATGGGGTGAGTTTGGAAGGGGTGGGAATTTGTGTCCAGCCCACTTCACCTTAGCATAAAAAGAGTGGAGGTTCTCGTGGTAGTCACACTTCTCTGACTCTGCACGTGCATAGGGTGGACACGCGCTCACCACAAGCCTAGAAACACATACAGAAGCTAATTTAGATAAATCAGTGAAAATGCCGTGTGTCAGTTCTCATCTCGACCAGATGGTGATGATGCCTTGCAGCTACAAGTCTGTGATTGAGACAATTCTCATGGTAAGATTTACTATGAAGTATTTGTCGATGCTTGAGTGCTTTATACCTTTAGAATACCTATGAATTTGTGCTTTTAGTTCATGTGACTATTGAATTAACACCAGCCTTTACACTCAGACTGCTCCATGTTGTACAAGACAAAACTAGGGGTGAGGAGCTTCCCTGTATTAGATAAAAACTATAGTCCACTACATGGTTTACCAACATTTTGTCTTGTGCATATGGTATAAGACTAAGAAAAGATCTGTTTTTGTGCAGCGCCTGACCTGCTCTTTTCTCTCCTCACTGCAGGTAGAGCAGATCCTGTCAGAGTTCATACTGAATAAAGAAGAGCTAAAAGAAGTCATGAAGAGGATGCAGCGTGAGATGGACAGAGGACTGCGTATAGAGACTCATGAAGAGGCCAGTGTTAAAATGCTTCCAACTTATGTCTGCTCCACCCCTGAGGGATCAGGTAGATAATTATTCTTCAGAGTTATTATTGCCACTTTTTAGACAAAGGCTTGCTAATGTTGTTAAAGTGTAATGCACTGCTTATCACTTAGTGAAAGACTACCTGTATGTTCAGATGTGGCACACTGCATGTATTGTATTGCTGTGACAGAGGTGGGAGACTTCCTGGCACTGGACCTGGGTGGGACAAACTTCCGTGTGATGCTGGTGAAAGTGGGCGCAGATGAGGAGAGGAGCTGGAAGGTGGAAACAAAGACCCAAATGTACTCCATTCCTGAAGATGCTATGACAGGGACAGCTGAAATGGTTGGTAACTCTAGGATTTACACAACAGCTCTTTTTCAGGATTAGTGCAGATTTTTCATTGCCAGTTATTCAGAGGAATCCCCTTGTTGAGCAGATATAGCTGTGTGGTGTCTGTTTAAATCTAAAATTGCCAAAAGCTTGTTTTTTTTTTTTTATTATTAACGCCGGTGTAGCATTGACTTTAAACTTCTCAGAATGACAATAATACAAATTTTTGTGCGGTTTCCCCCCACCTCATACCCTCTCCTTCTCTCTGCAGCTCTTTGACTACATAGCGGAGTGTATGTCCGACTTTTTGGACAAACATCATATCAAGCATATGAAGCTTCCTCTGGGCTTTACATTCTCCTTTCCTGTACGACACGAGGACATTGACAAGGTAGAATGTTATACTGTAAATTGAAAATGGTACTTTTATTAATAGTAGTACTCGGATAGAAACAATGACCTCCATTACATTTTCTCTTTTATATACACCTTATTTGCCAGATTTATACAAGCTCTGTATATATTGTAAAGTTTGTCCTTTTTCTTTCTTTCCATAGGGAATCCTGCTTAACTGGACCAAAGGATTCAAAGCTTCTGGGGCAGAAGGGAACAATGTTGTGGGTTTACTCAGAGACGCTATCAAGAGGCGAGGGGTGAGATGACATTTGATCATTTATAATAATATTTCTCATTTATAATATTAAACTAATAATAAACTACTAAAGATATTTAACATCTTTATATGTGCAGATGACTCTAACCACAATATAATGTTGTTTTTCAGGACTTTGAGATGGATGTGGTTGCCATGGTGAATGACACAGTAGCCACCATGATTTCCTGCTATTATGAAGATCGCAGCTGTGAAGTTGGGATGATCGTTGGTAAGATGTTGTATATGCTCTCACATGCTCATATGCGCTAATAATAATCAGAATCATGCTTAGACACATGCACATGCAGAGTCACCTGCATCTAAGGGTTGTCTTTTCTTTTTCACCAGGAACTGGTTGCAATGCATGTTACATGGAGGAGATGAGGAAGGTAGAGTTGGTGGAAGGGGAGGAAGGCCGGATGTGTGTAAACACAGAGTGGGGAGCTTTTGGTGACAGCGGGGAGCTGGAGGATTTCAGACTGGAGTATGACAGAGTGGTGGACGAGAGCTCAATTAATCCCGGACAGCAGCTGTGAGTATTCAGTTGCATTCAGTTAAAACATGCAGCGAAATTCACACATAGGAAAGCTAATAGCTTATTTGATCTAACTTTACATGTCATCCAACTTTATCTACTCTGTGTACATGTCATTAAAGGTGCTGGGAGAGATTTAAAATGTGCCACAGTCTCTCACTCCCTCTGATTTTCTGAATGAATCATCCTTCTGTGGCAGTACTCACCTGACTCTAAACTTGATAAACTAGTCAGATTAATGATCCCTCTCCTCTGCTTGCCAGAGTGTCTCTCGGCCTAATGGCTGTTTGTACATGCGCCCCTTTCACACAGATAACTGCTGAGCCCAGCCTCATTCAGTCTCTTTAGCATTGACGTTGCTGTCCTCATCCCTCTCCCTCTGTCCCAGCACATGCAAAGAAAAAAGTTGTTTGCTGATGTGTTTTGTGACGCACATATCCTTCCTGTTTCTAAGATCGTTTCAACAACCTGCCTCTAAGTTCATGTTTCCCGCCCTCCCTGTCAATCTTTCTCTCTTTTTAAAGTGGCCTGTCTCTTATTTTTCTTGCCTCTTATAGATATGAGAAGCTGATCAGTGGGAAGTACATGGGTGAGCTGGTCCGGCTTGTTATGATGAAGTTGGTAAATGAAGGCCTGCTGTTTAATGGTGAAGCCTCAGAGCTGCTGAAGACACGTGGCAGCTTTGAGACACGCTATGTCTCACAGGTGGAGAGGTGAGCATCCATGAATCATTACCTGGCTGCAGTTATCCACAGCTTAAGATTATTTTCTTTGCCAAAAGGCATAACACATTACTTATCCATGTAGACAATTAATGCATTTTCATGGGACAGAGAAAACACATAAAACAAATAATAATAATAATGTAAAGCTAGTGGGGTTACACTATATAGGCATATGCTAGGACACATGCTTATATAACAGTGTTGATGGAGAATATGGGGGACCAGTTTAGTTTACTTTACCTATAGCTGTTACCTACTGCAGTATCTGTAGAAACCTGATTTAAATTTGAATACTGAGTACAAAAGGGCATGATTATGTGTAAACATAATAGTAATATCAGTATTTATGTATTATAAATGCAGTGGAACCATTTAAAAACAGGATAAATAAGTAAGATATAGTAATGATAACACAATGTGATTTAAACATTTAGAAACGACTGCTCTTTTTAAAATTTTCCCATTTGCCATTTTTCAGCGACACTGGGGACAGAAAACAAATCTACAATATCCTGTCCTTGATGGGTGTTCTGCCTTCAGAGTTAGACTGCGATATTGTACGTCTGGTCTGCGAGAGTGTTTCCACTCGCTCTGCTCACATGTGCGGCGCAGGGCTCGCTGGTGTGATCAACCAAATGCGGGAGCGTCGCGGCCAGGAAACCCTAAAGATCACAGTGGGCATTGACGGCTCAGTCTACAAACTGCACCCATGGTGAGGAGTGACTTTTGAATATGTTAGTTTTCTGAATATGTCAAAGTGCAAAGCAATAAAAGTATGGTGCCTATATGATTAGATTGACCTTTTCTAAAACAAAAGTCCACCCTCATACAAAATGTTTTTTGACTCCCCATGGATAAGTACTGTCAAAAAGAGCTTTGAAGTGAATTTAAAAAATAAACGTTAGCTATATGAAGTGTCACTGACAGTAAATGAACCAAATAAGAATCAAGTAGTGGCCCTTGGCAAATGCTTCAAGGGTTCTTATGAAACTGCCAGGTCCACTTCATTGTAGTAAAGGAATTAGACGATTTGATTAATAGACAAAGTGACAGTGGAAAGGGAGATCAGACAGATGCTGGTTTGACTGATTCCAAACACTAAATGTGCTGTTTCTCTACCTCAGGTTCTGTGACAGGTTCCATAAAATAGTCAGGGACCTCACACCTCACTGTGAGATCACTTTCATCCAGTCGGAGGAGGGAAGCGGCCGTGGAGCAGCCCTTATCTCAGCAGTGGCCTATAAGATGGCCGTATGCATCTGATCTGACACAGTAAATGGAGCAGTGCGCTGAGCTGTCTCCCTGCAGAACAGATGCAAAGCATGCCTGACCTCTGATCTCAGAATAATGAAGACATGCCAACCACAGACCTGCAGCTCTGGCTTTTTCCAGACTCCGAGGGATGTTTGTCAGCAAACTGAATATGCACAGCTGGAAAACATACAGACAAGAAAATAGCAAGCTATTTATATTACAGACTGTGTTTGGTAATACTGGACCAACTTGTGGGAATTTCAAAGTTTCTGTGTGCTCTGAACTCTGAAAGAACTGTTGCACCCAGCATCAGGCGGCATGAAAACCTATTTAAAATACATGCTCCTTTTGTGTCACTGCTTGTTGCTAATGTTTGGTATGGTCCATGTACAGTAGAAAAATGGCTGATGTATTATTGATAATAGTATATTATAATGTTAATGCTAACTGGTTGGTGCACAATACAAGAATTATTATCTTTATAAATGTTGCTGTAAACTATAAATGCTTAAAATGTTTTGCTTTGTTGTGTAGTGGTTTAAGTCTGTGAGCAATGAAATATTTCTTTGGTATTGTATATTTACATTTTATATTAACTCCATGTATGTTAATAAGTAGGTTGTAGTTTTATATATGTGCATGATAAAATGTGCTTTGTGTCTAAATAAGTCCAACTGTAAATATAAATGCTTAATTTAAACTATTGTACTTTAAATGTATGTTGTCCTTTGACTGAGGTATGACACCAGAGCTAAGATAGCTTAGCAACTGGTTTGGGGGTTATGTGATCCTGTAAATAAACATTGAAGTTATAATATATTGCTTCTTTTGTCAATTAATGGAGCATCTCACACAGTAACACTCATGGTTGAGAAACAGTATTAAAAGGTAAAGCTGGTCATTTTTTATATTAACAGTATTTTCAACACTCCCCACACAATGAATGACTTGCCTCTGTTCAGGGTTAATCTGACTCTGTGTCAATCCTGAATCAGCTTATTCCTCTGTGCCACAGACCTCCATTATTGTCCAAAAACAAATAAAAACACACCAGTGAAACACACTGCTGCACTGAGTAACATGTTTCTTCCTTTTAAAACACAAGAGCCTGATGTTTGTTAAAATATCTGAAGATCTCCTGCATGGACATTTGACTTTTGCTTACTTCAGATGTTGTCAAAAGTTATGGTGGTTCAGAGCCTTTGGGTAATGTTTTTTCATTTCTTCAAAGGTCACTCTCCCCTGTCTCCCCTCTCGCCTCTCCCTCTCTGTTCTCCTTATCTTGGTTTTCCAGCCCATAGGAATCCTGGCTGCTTCACCACCTCTTATCAGGTCCCCTCTATGACACAAAGAGAGCAGCCATGGCCATGTAAGGGACTGTGCTGCCCACCACAGGCTATTACAGGAGGGTAGATGATAAGATGGGTCACACATAAAACCCACTCCAGCATCACACCTTGGCTGGGAGCTCACATACAAACATTCAGACATGGTAAGTCAGTCAGTGTTCCATATTTCGATACTGTCAGTCAGTGGTGATGTTAAAAAAACTGTCACACAATTTAGGAATCTTATTATTGTATTGTATTTAGGATATTGTGTGGTATTTAGAAACATAATTGTGCTATTGTGAAAGTGGCTGCTTTGTATGCGTCTGACATATGATTTGTGTGCATATTTGGATGTAAAGTGAATGAGTTTGTGCTCATCTTCTCAGGCAAGTAAAAAAGCCTCCAATAAGAGACAAAGGGGACAGAAATCGAGCTCCAATGTCTTCTCCATGTTCGAACAGTCCCAGATACAGGAGTTCAAGGAGGTACACGGCTTACTTTTAACTTTTCTTGGAGGAAATTTGTGTATAGGAACCTGTGCTTTATGCAAGGGAATGCAAATTTACAAGCAATTCTCTTTCTTTATAACTGGAGTGGCTTAACAAACAAAATTAGTAAAAAGTAAACCTCAGTTGCAAACAATTTAAATTTGTGTTGGAGAGATTTAAAATGTACAACAATTTTGAGTTTGATTTCCCAGTGTAGGCATTACGTTTTGCTCAACCTACATTTTGTTAATAGTCATAATTACCCTTTTGATTTTTAACAACAATGGATGATGAATAATGCTGAACCTACTTTGGAGGTGCACTAAATAACATCTGAAGCACCTACTGAAGAGTAAAAACAAAAAGCAGCATAGAACCTATTTATAGTTCAGCCTGTATTATTACACTCGGTTAAGGAATAGGTATCATAATATAACCAACATATAATAATTTAATAATTGGTGTATTTGCAATTGTGAACATGTATTTATTTATTTGATCTTTTTATCCTACAGGCTTTTGGCTGCATTGACCAAGACAGAGATGGTGTTATAAAAAAACAGGAAATGAAGGAGACCTATGCACAGCTGGGTAATTTATACCTTTAAATCTTTATCTTAATATATTAACATATTTAATATATTCATTTATACATAAAAATAAAAAGGATCAGCTTTGCTGTTGCAGTCTGCTTTTTTAAACACATTTAATACATTTGTTTGAATTGATTGACTATTGTGTGCATTTGTATGTATGAGTGTGTGTTTGTGTTTTTGTACCAGGGAAACTTAATGTTAAAGATGAGGAGTTGGAAGAGATGTTGAATGAAGGCAAGGGTCCCATAAACTTCACAGTGTTCCTGACTCTTTTTGGGGAGAAACTCAATGGTGAGAACTTTTCTCAGATAGTCAAACAAATGTTTGAGTTTTTATGACGGACTTTCAGATGATGCTGGGTATTTAGGCACATTTTGTCCTTCAGGTACCGATCCTGAAGACACCATACTGGCTGCCTTCAAACTGTTTGACCCTAATGGGACGGGTTTTGTTAATAAGGATGAGTAAGATACACTTTATTAATTAGCTTCCATGTTATTCATATTTTGCATATTATCCATAATTTTACACTATCTTATTCACCTTTTCTTGTACACTTAATTTTGTCTTGTTAATCCAGATTTAAACGGTTACTGATGAACCAGGCTGATAAATTCACAGCAGAAGAGGTTTGTGTTTTCTACTTTTCTATCTCTCTTTCAATTTTATGCCATTCCTTACAATAGTAACTTTAACCGTGCATAAACCTCTAGGTGGATCAGGCCTTTGCTCTGGCTCCCATTGACCCAAGCGGCAACATTGACTACAAGTCACTCTGCTACATCATCACTCATGGAGATGAGAAGGAAGAATCCTAACAAGCCTTGCTATTCATACAGTCACGTCATACAGGTCACTTGAACACAATGATTCAAAAACATAAATGTTGGAATATGTGGTTCAATCAATGTCAAATGTTCAGCGGTTATAACTGCAGAAGTTCTGTTGGTATTATGAATAAGATCATTTGTTTGTGTGCTTTTAACAGTAGAGTGTTGTGCTCCTCAAAAGTTTCTTTGTTGATACTCATTTTGATAACCAGTACTGTACTAGAATAAAACAACAATCTTACAATTACCTTGCATTGGTGTAATTTTTGATTGTGACCCTTTGAATCAAATAAAATAATCTAATATCTATATTAATCTTTATATACATCTAAATACAATATATATCGATCTATATATTTATTTATTTATACAGTATCTATCAATATAGCTACATCTATATTTAACTATAGTATCTCTCTTTATATCTATCTAGATAGATAGATAGATAGATAGATAGAAAGACAGATAGATAGATAGATAGATTTCTGAGATTATAAAAGAAAATCTGAACAGGACACAAGGAAACGGTCAGCAAAACTGACTATTAAAGTCCATCCATCCATCCATCTTCCTCCGCTTATCCGGGACCGGGTCATGGGGGCAGCAGTCTAAGCAAAGATGCCCAGACCTCCCTCTCTCCAGACACTTCCTCCAGCTCCTCCGGGGGAATGCTGAGGCGTTCCCAGGCCAGCCGAGAGACATAGTCCCTCCAGCGTGTCCTGGGTCTTCCCCGGGGCCTCCTCCCGGTGGGACATGCCCGGAACACCTCCCTAGGAAGGCGCCCAGGAGGCATCCGAAACAGATGCCCGAGCCACCTCAGCTGGCTCCTCTCGATGTGGAGGAGCAGCGGTTCTACTCTGAGCTCCTCCCGGGTGACCGAGCTCCTCAACCTATCTCTAAGGGTGCGCTCGGCCACCTATTAAAGTCTGTTCCTTGATTATTTCAAAAGATAAATTAAACTTATTAAACTTAACTAGGTTCTTCAAAAAGATGTAACTAGAGTCAGAATCACATCCACACAGTTAAACTTCTATTGTATGAATTCTTCATTCATCTGTATATTGAGTTGTGATGGTGCCCTCTAAAGACTAAGAGGATACACTCAAACATGCAGGTTGTTTTACTTTGTCAGTAAATGTTTTATGACACAAAATTTTCCACAGACTATTTTACAGTAAAGTAAAGACAAGAAGATGCCAGTGAAGTCAACACATTCACTGAAGCTTCGCTGCTTTTCTATTCTTTTGCCACACTGTTGCCATGGATACAACAACAAACATGTCTATAAACTCCACTGCCACATTTTCCTGCTAGCACCTCAAGCAGAAAGTCATCTACAGAGGCTCTAGGAGTGTAAGAAATTTTGCAAGGCAAGCTCCTCTTGTAGCACATGTGCAGCAGCAGAGCTGCTTCCAAATGTGAGTTTAATTTTATTTCTGAAATGTTTTGTTCTGAAAAAATGCCTACTGCATCTGGAGCTGCAGGGAGGGTGACTGTAGGAGTAGATTCAACATGGACATTAGATGGGCTGAGGAGGAAAACAAAGCCTGTCAACAGGAACTGGGACTCCTATCTGCAACGGTGGGTAGATTATAGCAAGTACACTGAATTATAGCTGTTCGGCTTTAAAGATTATGTTTAATTTAATTCAGTTTTATTCGTATAGCACCAAATCACAACAAAAGTTGTCTCAGGACACTTTACAAAGTAAGGTCTAGACCTTACCTAGCAAGCACGTGGTGACAACAGGGTGGAAAAACTACCATTAATGGAAGAAACTTCTGACAGACCCCGGCTCTTGGTGGGCGGCCTTCTGCCTCGACTGGTTGGGGTGAGTGGATAGAGGAGAGACAAAAGAAGAAAAGCAACAAGACACAACAAACAATCAAACACTGGGCAGGTTGATGTGGTCAGTGACTGCTCATCAGAAACACAGAGCTCCAGAGCCAGGGCTACCTGCAGAAAGGTACAGGGAGAGAGAGAGAAGACACACTATGGGAGAGAGGAGACACAAAGTTAATGACATACAATGATGGGATATAAAAATAAAATGGAGAGGGGAGGAGCTCTGCATCATGGGATGACCTCAGCCTAGGCCTATAACTACGGGATGGCACACCCAACCAAATTTATCCTAGAAAGCATGTCCAATAACTTCATAGATGCCACTACATGGGCCCAAGCAAAGGCCATCCTGACTAGAAACTGCTGCTATGGTTAAATATACTCAGTGGCAACAGGATGGCACAGGCCCCCTGTTTGCTTGCAAGATGGCTGTCAGCCTCATCCCTGTTCAGCCACATTGGTTGTTTTCATCTCTAACATCTGATATTTTATGGCAGCAGAAGTCACATTTTAAAGAAAGCAATATGGAATATGCATATTATTAGAAATATATTTGATTCAGTTAAGTTTCATGACAGTCAAAATATTCTCATTGTTGATATTTACAGATATCAGGAACTCAAAGGGAGAAAGAAAGACAAAACTGACTTGTTGCATGTAAGTAGATTATCAAGAAGCACATTAAGTTATTGGTTTAGAGGCTAAGAGGCTGTCAGACACAACGTGGTAATGTGACTGTACTTGTGTGATTAAAGGCAGCTTGTTTTTGCACAGGACAAGCGGGAGAATGCCGATCCAAGGAACAACGATAATGAGGATGCTGACAATGTGAAACAAGAGGAAGATCAGGAGGCGCATGTCAACATTCAAGAGGGAAGCCCACAAAAAAATGTCAGCGTGGAAGATCATACTTCAGGAAAACCACCCATTAGAGAGAGATCCAAAAACTCTCGACTGTGCGTTCTCCTTTAAGGCCATCACATCTCACTTAGATCTGTAATGAACCGGTTTTTCCGCACATTTATTTAAACTTCCACACCCTTATGTCTGTGCTTGACTTCTGCAGTAATGTGGACAAAGGGTGAAGCTCAAAGATGACTAGAAACACGGTGCAAGAAGTTTCCTTTTTGAATAAGAAAAGCTATACGTCTATCAGTATTAAATTCAAAACAGGCACACTGTTTGAACAAGTGGTCTTTTAATGTGTCATTATTAATTAGTCTGCAGAACAATGCTGCTGTAATCTAAACATTTAACCTGTGTTTAAATGCTTACATCTGAATTATGTTAGTATATTTTTTTTTTTTGTATAAACAAAACAGCCTCATTTTACAAAACGGTACAGCTACAAAGGCTTCCAGGTTGTTTTTGCTGTTGCATATTCACACTGTGGGTATTCATTTTGTGAACTAAAACGTATTATAAAAAAGTGACAACCCATGAATCAGTCAGCTGACTGTGAGAATAGAAACAGCCATGAAACCAAATTGTCTGCAATCACATATTTCATTCAGGGCATTCTCTCAGCATTAACATTCAGTCACAACAGTAAATATATTAAGCAGCAATAAAAAGAGTGTTCCCTTTTCACAGTGTATTCCTAATAAAGTTCAACACTTCACCTTTTTGTCAATCGCTGGGATTCTCCGTGTTTAAAGTGTACCCAAGTTTTCACAGTGTTTGTTTAGGTCCACTTGTTAGTACTGTACTCCATGCTGAATGCAGTGAGTGAGAACATACAAGAGGAAAAAGGTTAGTTTCCAGTGTTTATTCTTGGTAAACAGGGCAGAGGTTTGTCCATCAGGTATCAGTCACTGTTGCTGCTGCTGCTGTCACTTCTCACCACCATGGTGCTGTATTTCTTTTGCTGCTGCTCTTTGAACGTCTCCTTCACCTTTGCTCTCTTCAGGCCTCCATCCCTGCAGAGGCAGCCGGGTGGAGACAGGTCAAACAGATGCAATAGACTGTGATCCATGTCAACACATCATTTTCACACAGAAACGTGACAACCGTTTTCGTCATTTTCATGTCTTACATTCAGACTGCATGTTCCCCCTGTGGGTGAAAATATTACCCTCAAATACAAACTTTTTTTTACCCACCAACTGTGATATAATGGTATCATTACTTGCGTGTTAAAAGACAGTGAGCTGGTTCTCTCAATTACAGATTAGGCTGAACCTTTATCTGTACTGACTGAATTTTAAGAGCAGATTCTTATGTAGGATTCTTATGTAAGAAAATTCAACGAAATTCAACGAAAATATAACACTGCTGAAAAGTACTCAATTTTAAAACGAGAAGAGGCTGAATCTTACCACTGCAGATCTACCAGCCCTCCCTGGTGAGCGATGGCTGACTTAACTCTGTTAGCAAACTGGACAGCATCTTCTCCCTCCTGCCATTTTTGAATAAACAAAAATCCCAGTCTACTGTTATGTGTGTCTCTATACAGTATATGTGGAGGGGTGTACACATGGCCTTACACATACTTGAGAACATGTCATACACACCTGCTGGTGCATGGCTGGCAGATACCAGACGTCACAGACGATGGCCCAGCTGGTCATCATCCTCAGCAGGTAACTGGCCATGCTATACTTGGAGCTGTTCCAGAAAGCATCTCCAAACTTTGGGTCATACTAAGAAAAGCTCAGAAAATACACAGAGATTCACTGAGGAACTGTACTTTAAAACAGGCACATATGAAAGCCAGAAAGAAATATGACCGAGAAATGGGACTTGACTGACTGACAGGACTGAAGTACCTTAATAGCCACTGGGTATATTGTTGTACCAATTTCAAAGCTTCCCTTTTTAAACATCATGACAGATGTGTTATTGATACAGGTTCCTGCAGAAACCAGACATCATGAGATTTATGAGGACAGCGTTGTGTGAGCTGTCCAAACCCACATAAAACAACTGCTCATTTGTCACCGCTCAGTGGCCAGACTGCCATCAGGCACCGAGCTAAAATAACAACCCTCACTGAGGCTTATCTTTGATGACACAAAGACAAACATAAGACTGGTGTGGTTAAAGTAACTATCATTCTACATGGCCACACTTACCCTCTGGAAATATCAATATAGGAAGCTTTGTCTTGTCATTCACATGATCCTTCATCCTGGAAGCAACACAAAGAGGTAATGGAAACTACTTTATAAATACCTACACATTGTACCCTTGAAGGGTTTTTTTCACATTTGGGACAATCATAAAACATCTGGAACGCAACTAGGTCAAGATGTGATATTATGAGAGAATGGAATCCAAAGTGTATGAGTCACTGTCCAGTAATGACTCGACTCTCTAAAGCACATCTGTTCTTGTTCACATAATAAGAGATGGAGAAACTCTAGATGATTTTAATGCCAGGAAAATGCCAGCCTTTCTTAGTACCAGAGCAGCCACAGAGAGAAAACTGAGGCAAGCGAAATGTGCAGTGACAAGCCTGAAAAAAAAAATCTGGACAACTGACCTTTTGGCCACTAGGTGGCGATCTTTCATCTCTGCTCTCTCAAACCAGATGTGAGGACAGGATCTCACCGTGGCTCTCTGTATAACTCCCATCAAGCCACCATGGACCTGACCCACCTGCAAAACATTTCTTGAAAATTATGGGAACACAATGATTTTCCATTTTAAAAAATACCTATAGAAATGTTACATACCATAGCATAACACCCATCATTGCCCAGAATCACAATGTCGATAGGAGAGGTGTGATTGGCAACACAGATACCCCCTTTTTGGGGTTTGTTCTCCCTGTCATTGTGAGGTGAAGACATGAGGTCAGAAGATAAAGCTCTTTTAGAAAGTCACTTAGTGAGAGGATTTGCTGTACATACCTGTTGTGATACCGTATAGCAGCAGAGAGTCCTCGAGCACAGATTCTAAAGCACATGATGTGGACCCATTCACTGAGCCAGGGCTTAATCCTAAAAACAGACATTTACACACACAAAATCAGGAAAGAAAACAACTGAGGAGGAAAAGTAACTGAAAATATGTGATACACAAAAAGATTTTTTTTGAAAACTATAGTTAAATTTTGTTGTTACCTCCAGTTTGGAATTAATCCAACTGCAGATGTTCCTATTGCCAACCAGGTCAGGCCAATGAAGGCCAGTGTTAACCTGGAGAGAGAGAGTAACACATTTGTCTTCAGTTTCCAAGCAGCAAAAACAAAAAACAAATCATATACATTATAAATATTCATAATTAAAAAAAAAAAAAAAAATCAGATCTGTGGAGTTAACATTTTCATTAAAATAGTTAGAGAAATGATAGAAGCTTGGTCAGATAGGACATTGTTGGAGGTGCGCCAGTTACTGGTATTGGTAAGTGACTGTCAAACTCAGAGAAAAAGAAACATATCATGTTCTATATTTTAAAAAAACATTTTGCAGATGTAACGTTTTGATATTTGCTTGATATCAACTTCTTCCTCTCTTACACCTTTGCATTTAATCTCAGCAAAAACATTTTTTTTTTAAATCAGAACAGAAACAAAGGACACTTGAGCTCAGACTTTGACATTATTTCTCTCTGGAGGAGGAGTCTGCCTCTGTATCACAAAAATTAAATGCCAACTTAATTTTGCAGCCAGCTCTATTCAATATTTGTGTACCTGAGTGGGGTAAGAATGCAGTACCGCACAAATATCCCAAAGCCGTAAACCAAAGTCAGCCGCAGACTGATGTACTGGAAATCGTTACTGGTGCGAGTCAGTAAGTTCCAGGACATTAGCTCCTCTGAAGTGAACCGCTGGGTCACCTAAATATTGAATCAAAATTAAATATTATACTAAAGTCTGAAATGCAAAATCATGGATTACAAATTCACCAAATATCAATAAAATAAGAAACTGTGTTCTTGCTAATAAAGTAAAAATGAACCTCATCCTCTACAATGCTCTCAATTCCTCTCCGAGTGAAATAAAAACAGTCGCTGAGTGCAAAATCACCGCCCACTGGTGGCTTGGGGCGACTGCGTCTGAGTTCCTCTAACTCTTTTTCCATAGAGCCATCTTCCCTCTGAATGAGACCTGAAACAAACACAATCAAACTCAATCATCTGTAATCTGAGTAGCAATCTGGAAGACAAGTCAACCTTCCCATATCTCTTAATTAAGTGTTGTTGGTATTGGAAAAGGAACTGTTTTGACTAGATAGGGAAAAAATTAATCAGGAATGTGCGACTTGGAAAAACATCACATTCTGGACTTTGCAAGAATGATATGAAACTAATGCAACATAAATTATTACAATACATCAAACTATTAATTTACCTCAGATGAACAAGGTTTAGAAAATAGCAAAAGCAAATCATAACCACTTAAATGCCATTAAATGCCAATAACAAGCAGACTCTGGAAACGCTGGCACAGATAAGAGCCCAGGTGAGGTTCTGCATTAAGACTTCTCAAATTAATGAATAATAGCATGAGAGCTGAGAGGGCAGCATGGTGACGCAGTAGTTAGCGCTGTTGCTTCACAGCAAGAAGGTTCAGAGTTTGAGCTCTGGACAACCCTGTGCCTTTCTTGCAGAGTTTGCATGTTCTCCAGCCAAAGACATGCAGCTTAGGTTGACTGCTGACTCTAAATTGCCTGTAGGAGTGTGTGTGGGTGTGTGGGGTTGCCCGTCTCTAAGTGTCAGCCCTCTGATAGAGTTGCGACCTGTTGGATGGCTGAGAGTTGTTCAGAGAGCAGGTTAAAGTTATGGCAGCGGCATAACACCACCATAACCCTATCCACCTGACAGGTCTCAGCACAGTCAAGAGTTGGTCTCAGCTTAGACTCCACATTATCTGATAACTCAGCAGGCAGCATTCAAAACCTGGATTAAACAAACCGTTTTCAATATTCAGTCTTTCAATAGTCAGCCTTATCTCTGTTAACAAGCACTTGCACTCCTTGTATTCATCATTCACATTTAAAAATGTAACACCGATATACCTTGGACTTTTCCAGAGGAACGATTCTGATAACACAACTAACATCTCTATGTGCCTCAGCAGGGGGACAACACCCTGTGCAGCTTAGTGACTGATAAAGACTTGAGTAATTGCATCTTTTGAGATAGGCAGAGTTTCTGGAGCAACTTCACCTGTTTGCCTATCATAAAAGTTTGTAAGTTAACCGAGTCATAATGCCAGACAGAACTGCTCTGTGCAGAAACAGCAACCCTATGGTGCAAAATAAAACTATTTAAATCTGATGTACAAGGTCACAGCATTTTCATCCTGTGAATATTTTTATGTGAAAGAAACCTTCTCCATGAAACAGCTCAATCACTCTTTTAATATCATTGCAACATGCCTGCCCAGACTTGCCATAAAGTATCTTATGAAATCTAGTATTGCAGAGCAACACATATCAGTTACTACACACTCATCTTTCACAATGGTATGACAAAGATCTTCCATTAGAAGAGTGCCCTTATCACAACTATTTAATATTTTAGAACTAAAAATTTCATCAATATATCCATCTTTCTATCTACTTTAAACATTCTGTCAGAGATTTTGACTCACCATTGGATGGAACGGCTTTGAGAATTTGTTCATCTGTGTTTGCCTTCTGTATCTTCAGGGTGGCCCACTGCAGAGGAGGACAGACAGAAGATACTCATGGACATCTCTCATCCAGTGGTTGAGAATCAGAATATCTGCAAAGCTTAAAGTGTGTACATCTGCGAGAAACATAATGAAATAAACAACAGTAGCCTACCTCTAAGGTTTTCACCAGGATGGTCATGTAGGTCTCGGAGATGCCCAGTGAGAAGCCAAACATGGCTGGGAACATGATGAGGCTGATGATGAGGTACAGCCAAATCTTCATTGCCCAAAGGGCCACTGCCCAGAAATCCTCCATCTCCACCTTATTCCCTGAAGTACAGCTGGCTCAGATGTGGTGTAGTCCTCTATGTGGTTGTGGGGAAGTCATCGAGGCAAAAGCAGACAGCATAAATTCATCATGCCTAAACACCATCACTGGCCACAAAGGAAGACCAGAATTCATAGTGACAAGGAGAGCAAGGTCGTGAAAATAGCATGAAACACTGCAGTTAATTTAACCAGGAGCAAAGCCTCCACACTTCTTAGATAAACATTTAAACGCGGGCGAAGAGTGTCCGCTTCCTGCCCATATACCAGGAATAGCCAGTCTATAGCAGGGTTCTTCTATATTTGGAATGCATGACTTTACACAAGCCTGCATTCTATTTACTACAGTCACCAGTATTATTTGCATTATTTTTAAGTTACAACACATTATCTTACCCGTCAAACTACAGTCCACAACCTGTTGTCCTCAAGGGCTGAGCACAGGGAGCAAACACACCTACTTCTTTTTTCTCCTCTTGTTCTTCTTCTTCTTTTTTCTTACTGGAACAAAGTTCACGGGGTTGACTTGCAGCGCCCCTCCGAGGCCAAAACGGGGAGCGCAGACACGTGGAGCTGGGATGGACTCCAGCAAAGCTAATGGCTAACTCTTGATATTCCACGTAGCTAAATACTGAACTTGGGAAAACTTAGTTCCAGCGCTTTGCATCATATACAGAATTCAGCGAATTACAAAATATCCTGGAACTCAATCAGATTAGCTGATTAAATGAAGACTATAATAATAATATAAGAAAAGAAAAACCAAACAAAATCTTCACTTATTCTTGAACTTGGTAAAAGCATAGGCTAAATTCTTATTACAAGGTCCTCTTCCCTTTTTTTGGAGGGAGGGTTTGGTCCAAAAATAAACAATTTTACATTAAGGGTTAGAATCAGAATCAGCTTTATTGGCCAGGTGTGTTGAACACACGAGGAATTTGACTCTGGTACATCAGCTCTCAATGTGCAAACAGTAAACCAGCATAAGGCTGTGTGATATAACAAAATAGCAGTATTAACATCAACAAACAGTGCAAACAATGCAGAATAAGCAGTATAAAGAGACAGTAAACAATCCAGACAACAAAGGAATATTCGTTGAAATTAGATAAATAGGGATAAAACCAGATTACTTAAGAACTAGAGACCTGTACGAGTCTGTATAATCTGTACAACGTATATATATACACAGGTATTGCACTGAGGGTTATTGTCCAATCATACTGTCGTTGGTTAAGTGTTCATCAGAGTGACAGCCTGGGGGAAGAAACTGTCCCTGTGCCTGGTTGTCTTAGTGCACAGTGACCTGTAACACCGTCCAGAGGGGAGGAGTTCAAACAGATTGTGTCCGGGGTGTGAGGGGTCTGCAGTAAACCCCCCTTGCCCTCCTTTTGACCCATGAGGTGTACAGGTCCTCCATGGAGCGCAGGCTCACACCAATGACCTTTTCTGCAGTTCTGACTGTCCGCTGAAATCTGTACTTGTCCTGTTTGGTTGCTGAGCCAAACCAGACAGTGATGGAGGTGCAGAGAACAGACTCGATGATTCCTCTGTATGTACACTGATGTATCAACTTTATTTCATTTATCTAACAATTTATTTTTTTTTACTATAAGGTCATGTATTGATTCTGAGAATCTTATGTCTGTAAGAGCATCAGCCACTGATACAGCTGCTAAAATACTGGGCTAAAACTGATGCCTTTTGGGCAACAGTAAAAGCCTACTACTGTAATAAGATATCCCAAAGCTTTCAGACCTGTTACTCACAACACAGAGAAGCCTTTTGAGGCACAAGGACACAATCTCTCTGTGTTAAGCCTCTCTCTCCAACCGACCTGAGACATGATCTTGATTCTTTTCCAGGTTCTGGCATTTCACAGTCAGTTGCATATTATGGTAACCATGGGGTGGCTACAGACGGTAAATTCTAAGAGGCTGATTCATTCTGGGATTGAACCTAATCCAGAGAGTTTTCTAAACCACAATGAAACTTCTTGGCAAAGGTGCATATTCAAAAGAAAATTGGTTGCCAGCCATAATAACATACAGGAATAAATGCCATATGATAATGCTATTCATACATAAAACTTCTCCCCTCATTCAAAAATATGTGATCACTGGAGAGGAGGAAAGGCAGCGCCAACAGGACCAAGCATGGTCTCTCTGAGGGGAACTCCTGCCACCTCATTGGAACTGTGGAAACCTCTGGTGTACGTGGAACTGCTGCCATCAGCACTTGTAAAGGACTGGTAAGTAATCACATTGTCTTGCATGATTAATAGGGTCAAAAGGTTCATTTTAACCAGAGTCTCATTCATCAAGCTTTTATGTGGAATCCTCCTAAGTCAGCACTGAAGATCATTTTTCGTTGCGTTTGGCAGGAAGGTTTTTTAACACTCAGGAGAAAGGGGGCATCCCTCTGGGGAAGCAAGAATGTTGTTTCATCAGTCATGGGCTGTTAAGAATAGCCCTACTGTTAGTGTGCCCATCAAAGACTTCTTGACACTATTTATGCTGCAGACCTGCTGACGACTGGATCATCCAACAGGGGGCAGTATTTACACCGGAAAGCACTCACTGAGGCAACCTGCTGACTGTATCTGTGAGGTGTGTTCTTTTATTTTGAGAAGAGAAGACTAAGAAAAGGATATTTCACAGTGTGAAATTTATTATGCATTAACCTATCAAAATTAGCATGTGCACATGGATCTTCACTGTTTTGGGAAAACAGAAAAGACTGCCCTCAACTTATATACATACAATATTTGTATGAAAAGGTGCTACTATCTAATTGGTCAAAAACTGTTGGGGAGAAGCCGTGGTTTAGATTTAACTCTCCCGTTATTGATCCTTCAGTCCGTCCATCCTCCAACATCCTTTCTGCTCCAATCGTCGAGGACAGCGCCCTAGGAAGGGGAAGAATACCTATACTGCCTTCATTTCTACATACTGTAGAAAGAAATTCATGACAAGAATAATATAGTGCCATGTTATGTATTAGCAAATAATATCTACATGTTTATTTCAGTATCATATGCGTTAGTGCAGGAGACTTATGGCTGATAATAACAGAACATGTGTAGGCTGTAAGACTCAAACAGGAAAACCACGAACAGGAACAAGGTCAGGTTGCATAACAACGCTGCCTGTCACTATCACAAGGGTAGATGAGACATGAGCCAGAGTTGCTGTCTCTACAACTGCAGACAATGACTAACTGTTTGTAGACGTATGTAGGTGTGCAATGTCTGTCTGTTTCAGAAGGTCAGGATGTTGTTTTTAGAATTTCACAGATCCCTGACAACAAGGGCACCAACCAATGAGGAGTCGGAACGAGGTCGCACGAACGCAAGGAATGAGGATGAAGAACAACACGGATGACGTCAGATCTACCTACATTTGCATATTCCTGATTGTATAAACACTGGGTTGAACTAGGATAGGGGTTCATCTTTTCTGAAGAAAGAGCGAACCACACTTGTGTAATTTGGAAAGGGCTTCAGTTTAAATTGGAACCCAGAGCGCTCTGTAATTGCTTTTCTTTAACATTGTTAACATTGTGTTAAAATATCTTAAAGGTTGATCTGACTTCGACTCTTCCTCAGAAACGAACATGCAGGACGGTTAAGTCCAACAATACACACTCACTTCTTCCTTTGTCTCCAATTAACTGCTCCATATTAGGCATTGCTTTCTGTTTCACTAATTAAAACTGTTCTGCCTGTGTGAGTGTGTATGTGGGTGCATAATGGTTCTAGCTTTGAAGTTTTCTCTTCTGCTAGCCTCCAGATCCAATCTCTGTTTAACTAACCTTGGAGTCCCTGTGAACCGTAACTCTCCTGGCTCCACTAGCTCAGTGGAGATAATAAATTCACTGTGGACTCTCTTAGCCAGAGCTGTAAATCTAATGAGATTCAGAGCACATGAACTGTTCACATAAGGCTGATGCACTTATGAAAGGCTGATGCATTCATGAAAATGCAAATTACTTTATAACTTTTTTTGTAATGCATTTTTCTGGATTTTTTTGTTATTGTCTCTCACTGTTCACATAAACCTACCATTGACATTGTAGACTGATCATTTCTTTGTTAGTGGGCAAACAAAATCAGCTGGGGTTCAAATAATTTTTTCCCTGATTGCATGTGCAAAGGATCATTGCCTTGCAAAATCTATACTACAGACACATTAGGGCCGTTTCACACTGGGTTCCCGGGAAAGTTTCCGGGCACACTTGTCCGGAAGCAGCAGTTTATCCCCCTCCCTAATCCCCTGCAGGTTTGTGTTCACACTGGTAAAATCCTTCTGTTCCCGGGAACACTTTGTTACCATAACAACTGATACATCCACCTGTTAGTGTGGATGTTTTTATTGAAAATTCCAAATAAAAGTTCAATTTATTACCATAGCCATCGTCTTTTATTGTTTTTAAGGTAGATTCAATGCACGTCTATCTGTGGATGTGTGTGTGTGTGTGTGTGGGAGCGAGAAATGCACACAGGGCTTACTCTCGCCCGATGCGAGTTTCTTTGTCTGGCTGCACTGACATTAGTTTGCTCTTTGATCAGATCAGGCGCTGTAACTATTTTTAATATGTTATTTGTTAACCTCATATCATTACAAACCATTATCTGACTGCAGCTCACGGTGAGTGACGTGTGTAACAAGGTGTTAAATGTCACACGCTGTCCGAAAAGTCCAACCTTCCATGCCCTGAAATGTTTCCCAGACCACCTCTGCAAGTGTTCCCGAGAACCGCGCCTGTTCCCTGGAATCAACCGTTTCCCGGGCCAAGTGTGCTCAAACATTTCCGGGAACCCAGTGTGAAATGGCCCTAAATAAATTAATTGTATTGTATAAATTATTTTTTTCATCATATAGATTAAAATAGATGAGTGATATTTTGGGTTATCTTGTCACTAAGATGCATTTCCTTACAGTCCCAGAGCGTTGAGAAAAAAAGGGATACTGTTGTCTGTTGCCTCATTGAATACCTTGGGGAACACCAGGAGGACCTCTTCCAAGATTGCCAAGTATGTTTTTAAATGTTAAGTTCTCTCCTCTTTCTCCTCTCATCTTCTATCTCTTGTCTGCTCATTATCTTTCTCTTCTTTCATCTCCTCTTTCTCCTCTATTCATTCTTTATGTCTTCCCTCCTTTCCTTTTATTATCACTTATTTCTACTCCTTATTTTTCTCCTCTCCCATTATTTTCCTTTTCCTTGCCCCTTATTAACCCTTATCGTTAAACACTGATTTTAACCAGTTTTTTAAATACTTGTTTAATAATTTGATGAATCAAACTAAATTGCTGATTAAAAATCAGCTTGTGTAAAAATGTATTCCTTGACCAATTGAAATGTATTGGAATGTCATCTTTTTATTATCTGTAGATTAAAATGTATGTGCTTTATCTGTTTTTATCTAGTATGATGAACTGGAGGGCCCCATGGATCAAGCCATGAAGGTGCTTGTTGTCCACAATCCCATGGCTGATCACAATCCAGCAGAAGTGAGAATTGTGATCGAGGGTAACCAAGTGCTGAGCAGGTGTGGAAACCGAACCCGTGCATGCATGCTGTTGATGGGATTAATCTATGCCCTCAACCTAGAGTATCCCAAGATGCTAAAGAACACCTTTGAAGTATTCCAAAAACTTTTGCTAGAGCTTGATGGAGCAAAGATACTCAAAAAGGTCCAAACCCTTAAAAACAAACTAATGGAGTGAACCGTTTGCATACTGTGGAAAAAAAGTCTGAATTTTGTTTTTATAAAACATTTTTTGATTTTTATATTTTACATTTAATTTACATTTATATTTTTATTTTATTTTTGACTATTTTTGAGTACTTTAACTTTAATGTCATGTTGATGATATGAATAGATCATATTGTGACAGTGTTTTGTGATCCAGTTGTGCAGAGCTTTGCACATTGTTCTTGTTATTGATCTATAATTGGATATGCACTTTTGAAGCCATTGACATCCTATACAATTGTATGTCCTATAGCAATGGGATAATAGTTGATCAGAAACATTTGTTCTTAATGAAACAGAAGTTCTTAATGACCTCAACAACACAAAATTGCACAGTATTGTTCAAGAAACTGCCACATTGAAGTTGTTAACCTCCTCATCTTATTGCCTTCCCTCTCACCTCTTTGAGCAATGGTTTATGAAGGGACAGTTTTTTCCAAAGTCAAATGTATATTTGTCTTCTGCCTGGTGCTCAAAGTAGCATCCAAGCATTAAAAACGGTTGTATCTTTGTATAAAAAAATGCATTTTTAGATACCTCAAGTGAGTCAGGTGTTCAGAGATGAGGGCTGTGAGTGTGGAGATGAAATGTTCTGCATTTTAATTGTTGAGATTTTAGTAAAGAACATGTTTTAATGAAGTTTATCTCAGCATTGTCTTCTGTCTGTTAAATGTCTTGAACCTCTTCTGAATAATGGTTAAAGGTATTGATTTATTATTATTATGTACTTTGGTAAATTGCCTGCTAAAATAATATTATTAATAATATATTTTTAGTTAATAAGTTGATTGTTTATTAGCTTTTGAGTTTAGGTACTCTTTAACTAAAAAATTGGGTTAAAATTTGCCTTAAAAATGGGGCTAAAAATGTTCCCAAAGAAGGGGATAAAATTTACCCCAACTATAGGGATAACATTTACCCCAAAGAAGGGGATAAAATTTACCCCAACTATAGGGATAACATTTACCCCATAGAAGGGGATAAGATTTACCCCAACTATAGGGATAACATTTACCCCATAGAAGGGGATAAGATTTACCCCAACTATAGGGATAACATTTACCCCAAAGAAGGGGATAAGATTTACCTGAAAAAATTTAATGCAAATTGTTACCTCATTTTTTTGGGGTAATTTCTATAGGTTGTTTTTTACAGTGTGGTCCCTACGTCCCGTTATAAAAAATGGGGAGGTCGGGCCTTTGCCGTGTACGGCCCGGTATTGTGGAGCGCTC
Organism: Monopterus albus; assembly: GCF_001952655.1. NCBI lineage: Eukaryota > Metazoa > Chordata > Actinopteri > Synbranchiformes > Synbranchidae > Monopterus > Monopterus albus. The sequence continues at coordinate 3,365,646 of NW_018127900.1, forward strand.
TGCCATTAGATTTACGCTCCATAACTGAATTAGTTCCGTTTAAATCGGCACTGAAAACATATTTTTTTTAAACAAGCTTTTTATGCTTAATCTCTCTAAGGCTCCTCTTGGCTTTCCATTTTATTGTAGCTTTATTCTAGCTTCTCTGAGGGGTGTCAGCCTGGACAGGGATTACGATATAGATCGATGAATGTACAGTGCCTTGTGAAAGTATTCGGGCCCCTTG